>NW_027508733.1:29280000-29647500 GCF_051911475.1 Siphateles boraxobius
TATACCAGCACCACAGGGCTGTTCCATAAAACAAGATTAGGATACAAGCCAGGCTTATTTTGGTTAGTCAGACTTATTGTCAGTTGATTCTGTTTCATAAAGCAAACTTAAAATAGTTCAAACTCAGTTACTCTGGCAATTTATGGTGGGAAACTAACCTGGTCCAGGACAGGCTAACTGCCTGTTACACAGATCCTCTAACACTGACCAACAGGAACACAATGATATTACCACTGACACGCTGTCATACCATTATTGGACTTTAACCACTAGTCCAAAAATAAATACACAGTATACAGAAAATCAACTTAAATGAGGCTACGAAGGTAAATGAGACAATACACACCTACAAGCGTATTAAATTATGTTTTTTATTAAATGTTTGTTAATGTTGATATAGTTTTTTACATAAACAATTGACCCTTCGCAAAGACCCGCCCCCCTTAGTTACTGTCGCTATGTCCGACAAGCTACGCCGCTCTCACGCAGAAACACAATGTTCTCACGCAGTGAAAAATACATCGCGGATCAGAGAGGAGACTGACAATACGCTGACAGACAGGACAGACCAGGTTATTTTTCGGTTACTTTTGATATTAAACATATTAAACAAAGTCTCACATTTCAAATTTGGTCATTTTTAAAAAGAAATTCAAACAATAAATACCGTTTTGTGGCTCTTTAATGTGTCGTGACAGATCGCTGTGGAGCCTCAGTTAAAGCTGCTCGTGAACCGATCATCTCTTCCTTCTAGTTCATTTATAGCATCAAACAAACATGAATGAACATAAGAAGGAATGTTGTTTTAACCGCGGAAAGGCGTCAGTATATTCAGTTTTTCAAGTTCAAATCCTCCCATGTTAATCTACGGACAAAATGGCAGATGGCGAAGTATGATTGGTCAGATCACCTGTCAATCAAGCTCCCTGCGAAGGGTCAATTGATAGTATACAATATAATTTAACACGTTTGTAGGTCTTGTATCATTTATCATTGTAGCCTATATGTGTATGTAATATATATACATATATCCTACAGGTTTTCTTTTCTTACTGGCTAAATGTTTTGTGCGCAAGTTTTAAAGACTTATGAATACATTTCTCTCTGGTTTTGTTTGGCTGCTGTATAATTACAAAATAATTACAATAATTACAAAAGCACAGTATACATTTTAACTGGTAAGATGAATCTGAGCTTAGTAATTGGCCTACAGTATATAAGCCTACATTTGATTTACCCCAATACAATAGTCCCTTTTGTAACGCTTCTGGACTGTAGAAAGCACAAGACGAAGGATACGGAGAAAAAACAGGTATTTAATAGAAACCCCTGAGTTTCATCCACGTTCACACAAACAATAGTCGACACTGAATACTAACAAGAAAGGTTCATATTGTCTTCGTTTCCTGTTTACAAATCTTGGCTTTGGGGTCCATATGACCCCAACAATTGATAGAGTAATTGTACAAAAAATATACATTTTTAATCATACAAATAATATATCTTTTTTTTGTTTACTTCTCATCTATTCATTAATGCTGTGTTTTGGGGGATATGAAGTACTTTTTTACCTATTTACTGCAGAATCCCTCCACTACACCATTAGCATATGTATGAAATATTAATTTTTTATGAAAAAAACACATTAATGATGATCAAATTTAAATAGGAATTGTTTCTGGATATTGATCTAGGTGTTAATGCATAATTCTGCCATCTGCTGGTTAGCTGTTTTTTTGTAGATAATATATTTTTAGCCTTAAAGTGTAATTACCATATACTTCCAGCAGAGGCCCCATAGAGATCCATTAATTTTGCTGGATGTGACTTACTGCTCTTATAACAGCTTTTGGTAATGATATATATATGTAAACCTTTAAAATACATTAAATCAGTATTTTGTCAAAGTTTAGAATTATTTTTGTTGTTGTTTTGGGGTCTTTTGAAGTATCTTGTTATTGCAAAAATGCTATATAAATTTGCAGTAATGCCAAATAAATTTGCAATAATGCCACATAAGTTACCACTAAAAGAAAATACTTGATTGCAATTACACATTATTTCAATAATCAAAATGTACAAAATTATTAACTTTAGAATAAGAAATTATTTTTTAAAAAGTAAATAAAAACAAAAAACAAACAGCTATAGGCAGATATAAACAGGAGTGAAGAGTAAACACACCTGTGTGTCTGTGTGTGTTGTGTGTGTGTGCATGTGTGTGTGTGTAATCATGCTCATTCCACATTGTTTTTTTCTCTAATGCCAGGCCTTCATTTATGTGTGAACATTTTTAGATTCATGCTGGAATTATTGGTTTTATTTCCCAATTTCTATAAAAATGCTCTCTTTTGCTGTCACACCTGTTTGTTTGTTTGTTTGTGTGTTTCTCTGTGTGTATGTGATCTGTGTGTAGTCATGTTCTTTCCATATTGCATTTGTGCTCTCATACCATACCCTCATTTGTGTGTGAATATTTTTAGATTTATGCAGAAATTATTGATTTTATTTCCCAATTTCTATAAAAATGCTCTCTATTGCAGTCACACCTCTCTCTATCTGTGTGTGTATTTGTGTCTGTGTGTGTGTGTAGGCGCACATGTGTGTGTGATAATGTTCATTCCACATTGTATTAGTGTTCTAGTACCAGGCCTTCATTTATGTGTGAGAATTTTCAGATTTATGCAGGAATTATTGATTTTATTTGCCAATTTCAATAAAAATGCTTTCTATTGGAGTCACACCTGTGTGTGTGTTTGTGTGCGTGTGCGCGTGTGTGTGCAAGTGATCATGTTCGTTCCACATTGCATTTGTGCTCTAGTACCAGGACTTCATTGCGGTATGAAATTTTTCAGATTTATTCTGGATTTATTAATTTTTTTTGACAAATGCAAAATAAAAATCATTTTTTTTCGATTTTCCCATTCATTTCAATGTGGGGTCATATTGACCCCGAAGACAAGAAGTGTAACATTTTTTTTTTTACATGCCTATAGAACAACCGAATCAAGCCCAGTTTTTTTGTGTGTGTATAGATAGATAATGTAGGAAAAGTCACAAAATCTTATTCCACTGAGATGAAGGGAACCATTTTTTTTTTTACTAAGGAAAAGTCGATTGGGGTCATATAGACCCCACTTCAAAATTGAGAGTTAAATACACAGAGGAATGATGAGGACAACAGCTGAAGACGGTGAGTGGTGATGATGTTGTTGGCAGGTGCGAGTAATGGTGAAGGAGGTGCAGGTGTGGGCCAAGGAGGATACTGGGAACTGTAGTGCAGACTGGGACTAACACAAGACAGTGACGATGACAGTGACAGACAATGACAGTGACAGTGACGATGACCATTAGGTGTTGACTGTGACATAACTCCCCCCTCCCGGTAGGCGCGTCCTCGCACTGTAGATGGTGCAACCAGGGATGGAGGGGGCCGGCCTTCAGCGTGATAAATTGCGCTGACATCAGCGGTGGATCTGTCACGCTGGACATCATTCCTGGGAGCCCATAGACCGATCCATTGGCAGGCCTGATGGCTGGCTTGACGTGAAGACCAGGCGGTGATACGGTGTACTGGGGGATGAAGCTCTCCAGACAAATGGAGAAGGCCTCTCTCCAGTCCAGACCGGAGAGGTCTGGGAGTTTCCTCGGATCCACGAGTTTTGGTAACATCCGGTAACAGGCCTTGATTGCTTCATCCTTTAACCCCCTGGGGTCGTCTCGCTTTTTTTCTTATCAGTGCAAAAGAAACTCAAATAACTCCGTCGATTTTTGTCATACAGGCAAGTGTTATACATCATTAAAAACTGTTAAATGTCTTCTTTTTTTGTGTACACTAATAATAAAAACAAAAAGTTGTGTTGTTTGTAAAATAAAGAAAAAAAAACATGATGCACGTTCTGTCTTCTCTCTCAATGTGAAGTTCATTCTGAAACGCAACAGAAAATGATCTGTAACTCAGCCAATACTTGCCACCCACGAAAGTAATGTCTTTACAAAGCTTGAAGTCTCCTTTTTTAAATGAAGTAAATCATATCAAAAACAAATATTCTCGGTTTAAGAAATCCGTATGAAAGCAACGACATGTAGTTCCCTTTCGTAGTCACTCCGAGTTACGTCGGATGACGACGAATGGGGGTTTCGCCTAGAAAGCCAATCATCTTCGTGTATTATAAAACGAGCCAATGGCGATGAAATGCCATGGGTCTGCGGAATTTGCATAGCGTAACTCCGCCCCACCTCGTGGGTATAAAAGGAGGACGCTCGGCAACATGCAGATATGTTTTCGCTTCGGAGCCAAGAGCTTCTCTTCACTCCACAAGCCAATCCTGACTTCATCTTCTGTGACGAGCGAACTCTCCGGTGTTGGTGTGACGGCGGTACCCAGCGAGTTCACATTGCCTGCGATCTGAGCAGTGATCTGCCAGTCTGTGTGTTTCTCCCTGGTCGCCTCAGCATCGCTGAGTTTTTTCTCTAAAAGAGCTGCACGTGGCACGTCTTTTTAAAGATGTCTCGCCCGTGTTCTTCTGGGTGCGGTCGTTTCCTGTCTTCCTTTGATGGGCACAATCGCTGCTTTGCGTGTTTGGGCTTAGAGCACGCTAAAGCAGCGCTTGTGGATGACTCATGTTCCTTCTGTGGGAACATGGCCATCGCAACACTGAGGTCTAGACTCAATGATCTCATTCGGGAGAGAGTCCCCTCATCCACACCCCGATCTACATCCTCCACGAGAGGCTGTACTTCGGCTGGTGGACAGGGTGATCTGAGGGTTACGGTGTGGGACAATCCGACGATGCGTCCTCGGACCACGCCCCCCTCTACAGTGTTGCAACCCGCGAGTGCCGCGGTGATTCTACCGGGTTCATCCTTCGATGCCCCGCGTGTTTCATTCGGCGCTCCAGAGGAAGACTCGATGTCGATCGCGGCATCACAAGGCGGGCAAGAGTCATCGGGAAGTGACGATGCGGCTGCGTTGCCTCCTTCTGGAGCTCCAGCGTTGCCCGTATCAGATCCCGAGATGACGGCCATGCTCTCCCGGGCCGCCGCGAGCATCGGGCTTGAGTGGAACCCTCCGCCCTGCCCTGAGCGCTCGCGGTTGGATGATTGGTTTTTGGGTGCGGCTGCCGCCTCACGGCCACAGCCAACCCCAATGCCATTCTTCCCGGAGGTGCATGAGGAGTTGACGAAATCATGGAAGGCTCCCTTGACCTCCCGTGTACGTTCGTCAGCTTTCTCCGCTTTTCCTCCCCTCGATGGGGCAGCCGCCCATGGGTACACTGGGATTCCCCCGGTTGAACGCTCTGTTGCCATGCAACTATGTCCTCAGAGTGCTTCATCTCGTGGTAATCCTAAGCACCCGTCCAAGGCCTGTAGATTCTCGTCCACCTTAGTGGCGAGGTCTCACAGAGCTGCAGGACAGGCGGCTGCCGCTCTGCATGCGATGAGCACCTTGCAGATCTACCAGGCCCAGCTGCTCAGAGATATGCACGAGGCGGGGACTGACCCAGGGCTCTTCAATGAGCTGCGTGCCGCCACTGACCTCGCTCTCCGAGCGACGAAAGTGGCCTCATGCTCCCTGGGTCAGGTGATGGCCACCTCTGTGGTCCAGGAGCGTCACCTATGGCTGAACCTGGCTGATATGCGGGACGCCGAGCGTACCCGTCTGCTCGACGCCCCCATATCCCAGGCCGGCCTCTTCGGCGGAGCGGTTGAGGACTTTGCCCAGCAGTTCTCAACCGCACAGAAGCAGTCTGAGGCGATTAAACATATTCTGCCCCGACGGCCTGCTGCTGCCTCCACCCAGCCGTCGGTACAGACACCTCAGACTGCTCGCCGCCGAGGGCGCCCTCCTGTGGCTCCCTCCCCTCCCGCACGGCCCCAGCAGCAGCCTTCACCCGGGCCGCGTCGTGGAGGAGGCCGCAGGAAGGCGCCACAGCCCTCTCCAGCCCCGCGCCCCGCTAAACGCCAGGCTAAGCGGCGCTCCTGAGACGGGCTGCTCAGTGATGGTGTCGGTTTTTTCCCAGGAGGTGGTTGCAGGCCCCCTCCTTCCCCCGGCGGAGGGCCGGGGGAGAATCTTTTGTTCTCCCGCTGCCCACCCACGGGTGGGCAGTACCCTATTATGGTCAAAGAAAGAATCAATACACCCATCACTGAGCACACAGAGCCGGTTGACAGTGCGCGACGCCCCCGGGCCTCGCCGCTCTCATCCCCCTCTGTCACAGAGTTCTCGGACCGCAGTGTGTGCCGCCTCCGGGCCTCGCCACTCCCGTCCCCCTCTGTCCCGGAGGGTGCGGGCGACAGTGTGTGCCGTCTCCGGACCTCACCACTCTCGTCCCCCTCTATCGCCAGACCCCTGGCAGAGCAGACCCCCGTGGAACGCTGGTCCTTCCCTGGTCTCCTCTGTCAGGACGCGGAGCATGACCGCGCCCCCGCTCCGGGCCGCTTTGCCACCCTCGCCTGGGCTGGTCACTCCGCTTCGCTGCCCCTCCGGGGGGACGCCTGTGGTTCGTATGACCCCGCTGGTTCAGTATCTGACAGCTTGGTTGGAGCTTCCCAGCCTTTCTCGCTGGGTCGCCAGAACTATCAGGCTCGGCTATGCGATTCAGTTCGCACGGTCTCCTCCCCGCTTCAGGGGAGTTCGCTTCACTATGGTCGGTGGCAATGCCCCTATCATGAGAGCGGAGGTTGCTACCCTGCTGGCGAAGGGTGCAATCGAGACTGTCCCTCCAGCCGAGATGAGGTCAGGGTTTTACAGCCCGTACTTCATTGTCCCCAAGAAATCCGGTGGGTTACGGCCGATCCTGGATCTGCGCGTCTTGAACCGCTCCCTTCACAGGCTGCCGTTCAAGATGCTCACGGCCAAACGCATTTTCGAATGTGTGCGGCCACGGGATTGGTTTGCAGCCATAGACCTGAAGGACGCCTACTTTCATGTCTCCATCTTACCTCGACACAGACCGTTCCTACGGTTTGCTTTCGAGGGGCAGGCATACCAGTACGCGGTTCTCCCCTTCGGGCTAGCCCTGTCTCCTCGCGTCTTCACGAAGATCGTCGAGGCTGCCCTTGTTCCCCTTCGGGAACACGGGGTTCGCATCCTGAACTATCTCGACGACTGGCTGATCCTAGCTCACTCTCGAGACCAGGTTTGCGAACACAGGGATCTTGTGCTTCGGCACCTAGCCCGTCTGGGCCTTCGGGTCAACTGGGAGAAGAGCAAACTCTGCCCCGTGCAGAGGATCTCTTTTCTCGGTATGGAGATCGACTCGGTCGCCATGTCCGCGCAGCTTACGAGCGAGCGCGCACACTCGCTGCTGACTTGCCTTCGACAGTTCGATGGCAAGAGTGCGGTCCCACTGAAATTGTTTCAGAGGCTCCTGGGGCATATGGCATCCGCAGCCGCAGCAACGCCGCTCGGATTGCTTCATATGAGACCGCTTCAGCTGTGGCTTCGCGATCGAGTCCCGAGGTGGGCATGGCATCACGGCACGTTCCGAGTCCCAGTGACTCCGACCTGCCGTCAGTCCTTCACTCCGTGGAGGAACCTCAGCTTTCTACGGGCCGGAGTTCCCCTAGAACGAGTTTCCAGGCATGTTGTTGTCTCCACAGATGCCTCTTCCACGGGTTGGGGCGCCATGTGCAACGGACATGCTGCCGCGGGCTCCTGGACAGGACCCCAGCGCCTTTTGCACGTCAATTGCCTCGAGTTGCTGGCAGTACGCCTTGCCCTGCACCGTTTCCTCACGTTGCTCAGGGGTCAACACGTACTAGTCCGTTCAGACAATACCGCGACTGTAGCGTACATCAACCGTCAGGGTGGTCTACGCTCCCGCCGTATGTCGCAACTCGCACGCCACCTCCTCTTATGGAGTCAGAAGCACCTGAGGTCCCTTCGTGCTATCTACATTCCGGGAGATCGGAACTTTGCAGCCGACGAGCTGTCACGGTTTCGGCCCATCTCCGGCGAATGGAGACTCCATCCCCAGTCGGTTCAGCTGATTTGGGACCAGTTCGGGGACGCACAGATAGATCTGTTTGCCTCTCACGACTCGACCCATTGCGCCCTGTTCTATTCCCTGACCGAGGGCTCTCTCGGCACGGATGCACTGGCGCACAGCTGGCCGCGGGGCCTACGCAAGTATGCGTTTCCCCCAGTGAGCCTTCTCGCACAGACCTTGTGCAAGATCAAGGAGGACGAGGAGCAGCTCATTCTGGTTGCGCCGTATTGGCCCACCCGGACCTGGTTCTCCGAACTGGTGCTCCTCGCGACAGCACCTCCTTGGCCAATTCCTCTGAGGAAGGATCTCCTTTCTCAGAGACGGGGCACCCTTTGGCACCCTCGACCCGATCTCTGGAGGCTCCACGTGTGGCTCCTGGACGGGACGAGGCAGGTTTGAGTACCCTGCCACCAGCGGTGGCGGCTACCATCACTTCCGCTAGAGCATCGTCCACGAGACATGTCTATGCATTGAAGTGGAACCTCTTCGTCAACTGGTGCTCTTCTCGTCGAGAAGACCCCAGGAGGTGCTCGATCTCTGTCGTGCTTTCCTTCCTGCAAGAGGGGTTGGAGCGAAGGCTGTCTCCCTCCACCCTGAAGGTGTATGTGGCCGCTATCGCCGCATATCACGAAGCAGTTCAAGGTAAGTCTCTGGGGAAGCACGACCTGATCGTCAGGTTCCTGAGAGGAGCGAGGAGACTAAATCCTCCTCGTCCTCCTCTCGTTCCCTCTTGGGACCTCTCAGTGGTCTTAAATGCCCTGCAGAGGGCTCCCTTTGAGCCTCTGCAATCAGTGGAGCTTAAGTTCCTGTCTATGAAGACAGCGCTCCTGGTTGCATTGGCCTCCATCAAGAGGGTAGGGGACCTGCACGCATTCTCCGTTGACGAAGCGTGCCTGGAATTCGGGCCCGGTCACTCTCACGTGATCCTGAGACCCCGGCCTGGATATGTGCCCAAGGTTCCCACCACTCCCTTCCGGGACCAGGTGGTGAACCTGCAAGCGCTGCCCCGGGAGGAGGCAGACCCAGCCTTGGCACTGCTCTGTCCAGTACGCGCTCTCCGCGCTTACGTAGACAGAACGCAGTGTTTCAGGACCTCAGACCAGCTCTTTGTCTGTTATGGTGGGAGACTGAAGGGAAAGGCTCTCTCAAAGCAGAGGTTGTCTCACTGGATAGTGGACGCCATTGCTTTGGCTTACCAACAGCAAGGCCGACCGTGCCCCCTTGGTGTGACAGCCCACTCCACCCGGAGTGTGGCTTCCTCTTGGGCTCTAGCGCATGGCGCCTCGCTGGCAGACATTTGTAGAGCTGCAGGCTGGGCGACACCCAACACATTCGCCAGATTCTATAATCTCCGAGTGGAGCCTGTGTCCTCTCGTGTACTCGCTTCAGTCAGCTAGTACTGGACCCGCTCAGGTGTCTTCGCTTGCTCGCCTTTCCACTCCACGGACTGGATACGTGCGATTATTCCTCAGGTGAGCCTTCCTCTCTGAAGCCCTGAGTTCCTCCAGCACTGTTGATGCTGGCGCCAGTGTCTATTGCCTGGGCGTCGGCTAGGTGCCTCCGTGTGCATGGTTCCTCCCTGAGTAACCCCCACATGTGTATTTCCACTGTAAGCCTCCTTGAGCATGTGTCTTTCCCTTGGCAAGCCATCTTGCCCTCCTGGAGTTGAAAGTTGCCACCCCTCGGGCTGGTCACTCCAGTGTTCCTCCATATGTAGCCCTCCGGCCATATGTGTATCTTAAGTCCTCCCTACGGGTAGGCATGCTGCGGCATATCTCCTCTGAGATATGCTTCCCAGTGTACCTTGGTATTCCTGTGTTAAGTAGGACTCCTTCGTCTGTGCCAGTATCACGACAGGGAGATCAGACTTTTCGCAGGGCACTGGAAGACAGCTGTGAAGGTGGCGTGATTTCACGGGGACCCCCATTCGTCGTCATCCGACGTAACTCGGAGTGACTACGAAAGGGAACGTCTCGGTTACATATGTAACCCTCGTTCCCTGAGTAGGGAACGGAGACGTTACGTCTCCCTGCCACTTCCGCTGTACCGCTGGGTAGACGCCTGAGTTCAGTCTCGGCTCCTCAGCGAAGACATATCTGCATGTTGCCGAGCGTCCTCCTTTTATACCCACGAGGTGGGGCGGAGTTACGCTATGCAAATTCCGCAGACCCATGGCATTTCATCGCCATTGGCTCGTTTTATAATACACGAAGATGATTGGCTTTCTAGGCGAAACCCCCATTCGTCGTCATCCGACGTAACGTCTCCGTTCCCTACTCAGGGAACGAGGGTTACATATGTAACCGAGACGTTTCTCCAGCCCGAGCTCATTAACTTTAATGTGACCACAAGTGTAATAAATTACACTTTACTATATATTTACATAGAAAACAGCTGATTTACATTGAAATATTATTTCACAATATTACCGGGTTTGTTTTGTTTTGTGTGTGTGTGTGTGTGTGTGTGTGTGTGTGTGTGTGTGTGTGTGTGTGTGTGTGTGTGTGTGTGTGTGTGTGTGTCGCGCGCAGCCCTATAGTTTGTCTTGATATTAACATGTTTACAGGTGTTTATTTATTTATTTTTTAGAAAGGGATCAGGGGCCTGTACCATGATGGTAGTTGAACAAACTCAGGGTTACAGGATTAGTTTAGAGTTGACAAAACCAAACCAGTCCAACCAGGCTTTGTTGGTACCATGATGCTGATCATCAACTTTCTCTGTCAACTCAGGCTTTGATCCTGAGTTTAGGAGTTTAAGTGTGACATCAGTAGCGAACAACCAATCACATGTTGAGAGAGAGTGAAACTGAGATTAATTTAGAGAAGCAGCGCAATTCACTTATTAAATAAAAGTATAAAAATATTTAGAATTTAAACAAATTTACACAGCAAGAAGAAAACAGCTGTCTATGAAAGAGGACAACTAAAAGAAAAAGTCTCGCTATTGTATATCAGTGCAAGTAAAAGTTCTGAAGTTATTTTATACAGTTGATAAAGGTATAGAGAGAATTGAACATTTAAGCTCACATGTAGTCATTTTATTGCTTCATCTATTGATGCTAAAGTGTATTTATATTACCTTTATATATTTATTCATTTAAACTGCGTAATAATAATTGATGAACTAAAATTGTACATGTGTGATTGATAAAGGGTATAATAATTGCATAAATAATATCTAAATCATACAAATGTATTATTCTAAATAAGCATCACTAAAAACCAGACGATATTGTCTGTAAAAATAATTTGCTATGTAGTGACCTTTAATTTGGAGTAGAAACAGGTGGAGTGACTTTATCGCATCAGACATGTGTCACTTTGCTCACAGCTGATTGGTCCAAGTTCGGTTTGCAACCTCTTACCTGGAACATAACCTGCCCCGGACCAGGTTAGCCGTGGAGCGTAAGTTACTATGGCGATGAACACTGCTAAAAGCCAAACCACTTCCATGCTCCCTAAAACCCAGGTTGATACAAATTAAACTGAAACATAGCTGGCTAGCCACCTAAACCTGCTTCATGGTATAGGCCCCAGATGCCACTGGATGAGTCCTGCTGACATCAACATTCACATGAGTCTCTGTACATGAACATGGTAAAATGAAAAGTCAAACACCTTGGACATGACAGGTATGTAGGCTACTGTGTTTCAGGAATGGCACAAAGGTGTGTGACTGTTTAAGTCTTTTTCTTTAGATCAGTGTGTTTACTAATGTGCTTTTTGTCCTTTGTTGTGTATCTTTGGATTATGTTGTGTTGTAAATAAATCCAGACAATCTAAAAGCCATTATTTTTTTAATTTCTCCTCGTTCTTTGTGCAAGCCTCCTCATAATGATCGGGCCTGATAGCACCTGATAGGGCCATTAGGGGAGGGTCTTCGTCTTTCTCAGGTGTAAAATGTATTCATATTAATGAGAGATCACGCCTCCTCGCATAAAGCTTTCTCACACAAAACACGTCATACAAATTTTAAATCAATATATTGTCTTCTCTAAATGTGTATGCAGGATGATTTTCACATAGTTTTGCAAATATTCTAGGCTACGTGATACAATTTTCAAAAGTCTTGTGAAGAAATACTCACTATGGGTTTTATGACCTTAGTTCAGTGACATTTGTTTTTTTGTTTTTTCACAAACCATGCATAAACATTATTATCTTAAAACTCCAAACTTTTACATACATGCTGCTTACATATTACAGTAGCAGAGTTTGTGCTGAAATGTGAGAGCATGTCAGAACACCTCCAGGACCCAGAAAACACCTCAGACCCCAGAGGGTTAAGGTGCTGGTGACAGCGAGATGATAAAACCCCTCTGTATATTCGAACAGATCGCAGCTACCTTGAGCCACCGCCGCGATCTGTCCAGTGAGGTCCCAACACTCCATGGGTTTCTGCATGGGGTCTGGTCTTCTGTTCATTTTAAAGGTAGATTATTCGGTAACGCTTCTGGGCTGTAGAACACACACGACGACAGATATGGAGGAAAAAACAGGTATTTAATAGAAAACTCAGGAATAATATCCACGTTCACACAAAAAATTATCGACACTGAATACTGACAAGAGAGGAACTTAAATACACAGAGGAATGATGAGGACAACAGCTGAAGACGGTGAGTGGTGATGATGTTGTTGGCAGGTGCGAGTAATGGTGAAGGAGGTGCAGGTGTGGGCCAAGGAGGATACTGGGAACTGTAGTGCAGACTGGGACTAACACAAGACAGTTGCTGCGTTCCAAACCGCATACTTCCCTACTATTTAGTATGGGAAAAGAGTAGGCGAGCGAAAAAGTATGTATTAATCCAAAAGAGTAGGTGAGAATTACCTGGGTGACGTACCAATTATCGCGAGATTTGGACTTAAGTGCGTTCGAATGTGCCTACTTTCCTACTATATAGTAGGCGAAAACAGTACGTGAAGGAAGCAGTACGTTCGAAACATCAGTATTCATAAAAGAGTAGGGGAGAAGTTCCCGGATGGCTTACTGCTTCCGGCCCGATTTTTGAGTGCTCAACCGATGGATCCTCTTCTATCCCAGGAGGCCACGCGAGAGCATACGTCATTATCAAACATCACGGAGATCAGCGACGCCGGGGGTTTTCAAATGTGAGTAAACACGGTTCCTTATGTGTTAAACTACAATAGAGTGGACGTTTTAACTGTTGAAGGTGTAAAGTAGTTAGACAGTATAGTATAGTTGTGATTTTGCTGTAAAAACATGTTTTGTATAGCTAGCTAACAGGGGAGCTCTAAGCACACGTAACGTCTCTAAAGTGGATTTACATAACCATATACATCTTAAACACGCTTATTTAAAATGTCTATTTACATCTGAAAGGAAAATATTGTAAGTATTGACATATTGCAGATGAGCACATCACAACATGAAAAAGACATCTGAGTGATGTATGTGTGGCATTATCATAGGATAGGATAACGTGAATTCACTGTTGTCAACACTGTTGACATTAGACTAATGTGCTGTAAATAAGGCAAATAAACAAATCTATAAAGTAACTAAACATGTTTTTATTCAGACTGGTGTGAGCACTGAGGATGAGGAGCCCAGAGCTGAATCCTGGAAACGGTGCCATGGATGAGACTGTCATAAGATCTCTCCATCTGCCCTTATCGCCTCAGATTGTGAAGCGCAGCGCAGCAACAAGCTCCGGCACGAAGGCACGGTCACCTCTGGTGAATTCATCAGAATAAAGCCGCAGAATGGGAACCGCTGTGTTGAGATGGCAGTAGGATGTGGGCTTCAGCGCCCAAATACATGCTTGTAGTTTGAATAAAGATTTGTTTCATGTGCATGCATTTGTTTATTGTGTGATGGTTACTTTTATTTGTTCTTTTACTCATTTACTCATGTTTCTTATTGTTGTCAGTATATAAAATATAATTATTTAATGTATGCATTAATTCATTGCTTGACTGACAATTGAGATGTTCACGTGTATTCATCCATAACTCATATGACAAAACAAATTACATTTTGCTTGTTTTATTAAATTATATCATTTTTAGTATATAAAAAAAAAGTAATATAATTAAGTATTGGTCAGCATTTAATATTATTTTGTTTAAGTTTTGGGGTGGGCTAACAATGCAATTCATTCTGAGGTAATATTATTTTTTATGAGCGATACTTGCATTTTTCGAGTATAAAGTCAACAGTTTCTCCAAAGGAGATCTTCGAGCAGCGGCCCGTCTCCTTGTGCACTGCAGACAGTAAACGCAGAGGAAAACTGTTCTAGGTTGTGCTGTCGAGTTACTGATGTTATGAAGTGTTAGTGCACCTGTCGCTCATATAATTTAAACTTATTACATAAAGATCATGGAAAGATACTAGTTGTATCTAACAATGAAAAATCATAATGACAAAACAGAAAACATAAAGATCATTGGTTTGTGTACATCATAATATGATATTTATACACAGTAAAAAAGAACAATAACAAGGCTAAATATCTTTAAATATAAATAGTTCTTCATAATACATTAAAAAATAGTTGTGTTGTTATTGTCTGAGGGATGAAACGAGAGGTAAATTCATCAAGAAAAGAGGAAAACTTGAAGGAGAAACTTTTTGGGTATAAAATAAAGAAATTAACAACATATTCAAGAGATAACGATTTTGGGGTTTCTTAAAAAATCGTTATAAGGAACTGTGGGTCACATTAGAAGGGTTTAAAATATAACAACTTAAATCAACCCTAAATGTATTCACAAAATAAATTGGCAGCTGTTTCTTCAACAATACCACAAATTGAGCAAGTTTCATCAATATCAAGATATTTACAGATAGATGAATTAAACGTGTCGTTCATCTTTTAAGTTGTTGCGCTTGTGATAACGCGTCGTAGGTCACATGATAACGTCAACATGGCGGATGATGTCCGGATCGCATTCATACTCAACGAGATTTGGCTATAAAGTACCTACTCTTTTAGCGCTCGTTAAGTAAGTACTCATTGAAATTAAGTACCTACTCATTGAGTATGCGGTTTGGAACGCAGCCCCTGTGTATTTGTTGCTCTCTCTATCTCTCTCTTTTTTGTCCTACCCTTTTCTTTCACAGGATTGGCTGAGAACAAAGTGTTCTCCAGATGTGATTGGTGCTAATGGGGCCAAAGGGGCAATAAAATGATCTGGAGTGCCTGAAGAGGGAGGTCTGCTCAACCTGCGATTTCCTGTTGTTCAATTGTACATGTGCTATTGTGTGTTTGCTACAGTTAGTGGTGGGCAGATCGAGGCTTTGTGAAACAATGAAACAGTTGAAGCAAATGTCCCATATTGTGTCGAGGCTTCGAAACAATCCGACACCCGTCTCAACGGTGACACCTAGTGGTCACTTGCGGTGTTGATCTGAAACAACCTTGACAACGAGCCATAAAAAAAATGTTGTTTTTTTATTATTGTATTTTTCTAATATGTGAAGCTTGTAACCTGTAGGCTCCTCACTGTGCATAATGTTATTTTGGTCATGAAAAATGAATATTAATAAAAGAAATCAAGCCACAATGTCTCAATTTTTTTATAGATTTTTATTCAAAAATATTAATTTCTCTGCTGTCGAAGGACTTAGCCTACTTGGACTCCAGCCTTTGAAAAAATCCTCTCACAAGGGACACTTGTTGCTGGCATGCAAAGCTATTTTCAGCAAGGACATACAAATGAGGAAAGATTACTGCTCTCTCTTTCCAGTAGCCTAAGTTAGGGGATCATTAGTTGTGGGCAAAAACGCATCTTTGAGGTATTTTTTCACCGCCACTGTGGCATGAGCTGTAGCATTGTGTATCGTCTGGGTTTCACGGATGCGATTATCAAAAAGTTCCTATAAACTGTCCTGTGTTTTTACTGGTGTTGATGTTGATGATGGGCCTGGGAACAATCTACAGTACCCTACACTTGACTATATATGCATCTATTAATCTATCTGTCTATATATATATATTTCTATCTATGCATCTATTAGGCTAATTTGTCACTATATGTAGTATACTCTGTCCGTCTCTATAGTCAATGTGTAAATTTAAATGTAAGCCTAAATATAACTAAACAAATCTCACTATAAATGTCACTATATCACCAAAAATCCGCTATCTCAAAATCATACTCCTCTCACAAAAACCCACGAGGTCAATATGTGTTGACTTCACTTTTATACAGATGTGTGATTGTGTTGTCTGTTCTGTTCCCGACCCTGTCAATCAAACGCTGATTCGGCGGACCATGCCACCTGTCGAAACACTTGTGAAACACTCCGAAGCTTCATTTCGCCGTAGTCACGTGACATGGGTGTTTTGAATCACGCTTCAGATCAGTGTTTCGAAACATCTGCACTTCGGGATCTCGAAAAGCTTCGGAACGTAAGTTTCGCGTCAGCCATCCCTCGCTACAGTGTGTTGTTACTGCTAGCTTGCTTGTTGATCTGCCTGTTGTGTGCAGTGTGAATCTTGGCTTTGAGTTGATAAGTGGCTGTCAATCTCATTTCCTTTTTTGTAGGCTATATTTTGTAAAGTATTGTAAATATTTGGGCTGCTCCTGTATCAGCAGAGGTGGTATCCATGGTAGCGAGGGAGAGTGACAGTCGCCCCAGCCAATCATTTCTTTCGTCCCGAATGGAATAATGAGCTGTTTTTATTACAGTCCTGAGAGGACTACAGACACTCGATTTTTATAACTTCTTTTCCAGAGTACATTTGTACTTTGAGTACATTGTAATGTTTCCTTACATTTTAATTATGCATTGATATATAAAGACAGTTTAAACAAATTTGGAAAAAAGTATTTTTGGGGAAAATAATTTTCTACCTACCCTGCCTTTAAATCAGAAATAGGCCTATATTTTCTTTTATTTTGGGGTAAACACATTAGGACACTTAATTGTATGACTTTATATTTGCATTAGATGATAAACTATCAAGTCAAATGAGATTTAACGTTAAAAAAGAAAAAAGGAAGAAATCACAAGAACCGATCAGTAAGTCATATTTATTTGGCATAAGGAGGGTGAGTACTGTCCTCTGGTGGTCAATAACAGTATTGCAATATTGTAAAAGCAACTCAAGGACATGGACATCTATGCAAAAGAGGAGTGGTCCAAAATCCCAATGGAAATGAGCAAAAAACTTGTCATCAATTATAAAAACCATTTGACCGCTGTGATGAAAAATAAAGACTTTGCCAATGATTATTGAGAAAGTGTATGAGTAATTGTGGACATGTAATGTTTTGTCAAAATGTAAAAAATAAGGAGAATAGCTAATATTCTTCATTAATATCTCTAACACAATGGGCCCTATTTTAACGATCTGAAACGCAAGTGTCAAAGCGCAAAGCGCAATTAACTTTGTGGGCGGATCCCGGCGCTGTTGCTATTTTCCCGGCGGGATAAATGCCTCTTGCGCCTGGCGCAAATCTAAAAGGGGTTGGTCTGAAGTAGCTTCATTATTCATAGGTGTGGTTTGGGCGTAACGGGAAACAAACCAATAAGAGCTTTATATCACATTCCCTTTAAGAGCATGATGAACGAGGTGCGCTTGTTCCATGGCGCAATACTATTATAACGGCGCATTTACCAGGCGCGCTTCAGAATCGGTTCACAGCCGCGGAGATCGATGTTGTCGTCAGGGCCGTAAAAGAAAGAGAAGTGACATTCGGGATGGGACAAACCCACCCAAATTAGCTTCGGTTAAACATGCATATAATAATTTGGGTAAATGTGTAAGCTTTATGCCTATTTTCCCCATCATCATGGACACAACAATTATTTCCCTCGTGTTTTAATATTTTTCCTTATAATAATGTATCATTTGCAAAAAGTTAAATGCATCTGTGTAGATGAGAGAATCATCTACATTGTATGTGCGTTGTTCACACTCTGTATTATGGCCAAGCATGCACGCTTAAAATAGCATCTGAATGTACGCGTAACACGCCATTGACTTTAGACTAATTTATAGAACAGTAAAATAGCATGAGGAAAAGTTTGCGCCGGAACACGCCTCCTCTTTGCGCTGAACCGCCCCGGGGAGCGCAACTGTATTTCTTAGTTAACCGACGTGTGTCTGTGGAGGGAAAAGTCCGCTTTGCAAAATAGGAATGACACATGCGTCAGTGTACAAAGTCATTTGCGCCGGGTGCAAGATAGGGCCCAAGGTCTTACTTTCTTTTGTCACCTCTTTGTGTCATTTCCAGCCAGAATGCCTATTTTTTAAATACAATTTCTCCATATTTAAAAATTCGGCCTGGGTATGAATAATATTGAGCACAACATGTACATGTATTGTCATTAGTTTTGTGTGAGGAATAGAGTTAAACGGACCGAAACTAAACTTGTCCTCCATAGCTCTTAAAGTTAATTTACACTTGTATTGAGTTCACAACCAACAATGCAAACAGACATGTGAGAACGACACTCGGTTACTAACGTAACCTCGGTTCTCTCTAGATGGGGGAACAAGTGTTGCGTAAGCTAGCTTACGGGAAAACCTCTTTTCTCGAGAATCCTGAAGCCAAAAATGATCCTTAATTTTGCATTCATTTAAAACGCATTGCTGCACAGAGCAGACCTAGGCAATACAGCTCGCGCGCCTATTGGTTGCTCTGCGGCAACTGCTGCAGCCTATCGATGGACTATTCGTGACGTAAGCACCAATGAGGGCGCAGGCGTCCTCGCGCGTCACGTCCCGCCAGAATGGGCGTGGCTTATGTCTATATAAGCTGAGTCCAGATAGGATGTTCTTTGGTTTTTCACACTGAAGCGAAACCAGAACGTAGCACAAGCACGGCAGGGTTACGCAACACTCGTTCCCTCATCTAGAGAGAACCGAGGTTACGTTAGTAACCGAGTGTCGTTCTCTTACGAGAGTACTCTTGTGTTGTGTAAGCTAGCTTTACGCTACGGGAACCCAATGCAAAACGCCGTGCGTGCTGAAGTGCCCATACATGGCCCCGAGGGTGTGCACCCAGGGAACCATACTAGTGAGTGATATTCAGACCAACGAGTAGTGGGCCTAAAATATATCATAATCCTATAGTTATAGGAACAAGTACTTAGCACATAATGACAGACAGTAGGGACCTAAGTCGGCCTGAACTGTATTGCAACTGACTATTATAGCCTGTAAGTCAAGCATTAGACAGAAAATAGCTTAGCCTGCAGCGGAGGAACTTCCAGGTTGTAAAACCTTATAAATGTAGACGGGGAGGACCAGCCTGCCGCCATACAAATATCCTGGAGTGGAACCCCACTGGACCAGGCCCATGAAGGGGCCACGCCTCTGGTAGGATGGGCACTGATGCTTAAGGGGCATTGAAGGCCCTTAGACCTATAAGCCAGCGTGATAGTGTCACCTATCCACCTGGAAAGTCTCTGTTTTGAGGTGGCTAGCCCTTTGGTACGGCCACCAAATGAAACAAAGAGCTGTTCTGACTGCCTGAACGCAGCAGACCGCTCGACGTATATCCTCAACGCCCTGACCGGGCAGAGGAGATTAACGTCGCTTTCGCCGTCAGACCCAGGTAGGGCTGACAGGGAGATGACTTGCGCTCTGAACGGAGTGGAGAGCACTTTGGGGACATAGCCGTGTCTTGGTTTGAGGACGACTTTAGCATTGTTAGGCCCAAACTCAATGCACTAGGTTCCGCCATCCTTTTTGGGAACACGGAAATATCTTCTGTAGAAACCCGAAGCAATCTATGTCAGAGGGACGGTTTCTATAGCTCCCTTTCCCAGCAGTTTCACTATCTTGGCACGAAGTAGATGTGCTACTTTGTTTTTTACTGTAGTTTCAACCCTGGCCAGAAAGCGTGGGGGTCTGCAAGCGAACTGCAGCAAATAGCCTCGCTTTATAGTGTTCAGTACCCACTGTGACACGCCCGGGATCATTTCCCATGCTTTCATACTTAAAGCTATGGGGGAGAATATATCTGGGCTCTGGCCACTGCATGTGTGACACATAGCATGCGGTGTTTGCATGTGGGCACGCGTACACACACTACAGGAGGTTTAAAATCCTAATCGGTTGTGAAATCTGGTTGCAGCACACACTTCAGGAGAATCTTTGCAGATTTTCTTCCCTCAAATATTAAACATGCACACACTACAAGATTTGAAAATGGCAGCGCATCACGCACTGCAAAATGTTATTAAGATTATTGTGCCAGAGGATGCGTGATCTCACGCAGCAGATCGGAAGCTGAAAAGCAGATGTAAACAAAATGGATACTGAAACACGACAACTTGCTGTATCAATATTTATTGTTTGTTGTGAGAAAAAACAAAAACGGAAGATTGAAGTGTGAATAAGAAAATGGTTGGGGAGACAGGATCAACATGGATTATCAGTTCCCTTACGAAGGGAACTCAACGATGCGTCCATCGACGCCATGGGAACGCCCCCAGCGTGACTGCGTCTGAAGTATCTATGTCAACTAGTCCAATGGAAAGAATGAGCGTCACGGGCGGGTGACGTCATGACCAGGATATGATAAAAGCACATCCGGTGCAAACCGGCATTAGCTTCTGTTGCCTCAGCAAGCGATCTGTGTCAAACTGTCTGTTATATTTACTGTTGTCTGTCTGATATATATATTTATGGAAACTAAACAATTGCACAAACTCTGTGTTCTCCCTGCTCGCGCTATTTAACGAGTAGGGACACACACGAGCTTTGTGTGATGGGTTTGGGAGTAGAGCATGCGGTATCAGCCTCCGAGGGGGCTGATTGCCAACATTGTGAGAAGCTTTCGCTTCGCATGCTCCGCTCCCGCCTGTCACTTTTCGAGGAAAGTGGCCGGGCTCGCAATTCTCAGGGTGACAGGTCCCGCGTCTGCCGAGGCAGCGCGGAGAATGCATTCCTGTGGATCGCGAATAGGATCTCTTTACGGGGTTGGAGACGGGTCCGCGGATCTTATCTCCTCCCTTTCCACGAGGGATCCAGTGCTCTCTCGCCGGTCTCGGAAGCCCGCGCTGCGGTCTCTTCCGCCCGGGGAGAGAGAGAAATCAATGCTTCAGTGCTCTACCTCCGAGGAGGTAGATGTGCTGGGCATTGAAAGTGACACAATCATGGGGGAAGTGAATTTGCCATCTCTTTCCCCAGCGTATGAGAAATATATATAACCTATATATATATATATATATGATAGTTTATATATTATATATAAAATAAAGTGAATATATATAAAATATATATATAAAAATAATAAGCTGGTGGAAGTGTTTACTAAGGCTGTAGATAAATTAAATATTTATGGCCAGCAGAAATAAGGGGGCACTCGTCCTAAAAATAAAATAGATTAAACGAGTTTCCTTCCCTCTGTTTTTCCACCTCCATCACGGGGCCTTCCATTTTTCCCGATCTGCACAGCGAGCTGTCTAGATCATGGAAAAAGCCTTACTCCTCTTGTCTTTTAGCCCCCACATTCATGTATATTCAGATATTTGGGGGTTAAGAGGGTATGGCTATGGGGCAATACCCCGGGTAGAACAGACGCTTGCGAGCTATCTGTCTCCCGGTTCAGTATTGTACCTGAAGGCGTCGGCTTCTCTCACTAAACCATTAAAGAAAACTATTTTTTAATCTAGTGGGAAAAGCATATATGGCAGTGGGTCTAGCATGGGCCTGCTTGCACACCATAGCAGTGCTACAAGCATATCAGGCTGACCTGCTGCGGTATTTGGACAGAAGTGAGGGAGTTTGGCCCGATGGGGTTTGAGAACTCCGTCGGGCCACAGATTTATCTCTCAGGGATGGCAGCCCTTGTGGTCACTGAGAGACACCTCTGGCTCAATTTGATGGGAATCATAGAGAAAGATACAAGATAATCTCTCCCTCGCTATGTCCAACCCCCTGGGGCTGCTGGGCGTGAGCAGCTCCAGCCGTCTAGTTTCTCATACACAACACAGCAGCCAAAGCCTTCAAAGCAGAAGCCGGATCCGAGGACCGTTCTTCACGCTGAGAAGGCTGCGGCTCAAAAGAAAAAAAGGTCCTGATGTTCACGCATCAGGCCTGTGAGGACAGCCCCGACCGAAGTGGAGCGGTGTACACCTCATTTTACGGTGCCCGTTCCATTTCGGGGTCCTCACGAGACCGTTCTGCCAACCCTGCCACCCTCGGTGCTTCAGGGCGCAGCGGTCTCCAGCGAGTCGCTGATGCTATGCTGCGGCACAGCATCGGTTTCGCGCCCTCTGAGGGGGGCCTTAGAGCGGCCAGTTCAGGTAGTTCCTGCCATTATGTTTCAGGCTCCGGAATTGGCTGTCTCGATAACACCAGAGACCAGCCTCGAGAGGCTGGTTCCCTTAGTAAATTTTCTGGCAGCGTGGAAGCTTCTGCCGAATATTTCTCATTGGGTCCTGCAGATTGTAGAGAAAGGATACAGAATCCAGTTTGGTTCTCGTCCTCCTCGTTACAACGGGGTGCTGCCCACAGTGGTGCATCCCGAGCAGGCTCTGGTAATGGAGCAAGAGGTAAAGGCCCTGTTAGCAAAGGAAGCTATAGAGCAGGTGTACTCACCCGACATTGCGTCGGGTCTTTACAGTCGTTATCTCATTGTTCCAAAAAAGGATGGAGAGCTGCGTCACATACTAGATCTTCGTCTGTTGGAGTGTTTGGTGCTGGAACTCAATTCCAAAATGCTGACACTCAAACAGATCGTGACTCAAATCAGATCCGAGGACTGGTTTGTCACGATAGATCTAAAAGACGCATACTTCCATATCTCCATCCTCCCTCAGCACAGGAGGTTCCTGAGGTTTTCTTTGGGGCAAAGAACACCAGTATCAGGCACTTCCTTTCGGTCTAGCTCTATCACCCCGCACATTCACGAAGCGTGTAGACGCAGCTCTGGCCCCGCCAGGCTGCAGTGCATATGCATTATGAATTGCATAGATGACTGGCTGATTCTAGCGGAATCAGAACAGTTAGCGGTTCGGCACCGAGGTGTCGTTCTCGCTCCTATGCAGATGTTGGGGTTGAGGCTCAATGCCAAGAAGAGTGTGCTTTCTCCAGTACAGAGAACCACTTTCCTTGGTGTGGTATGGGATTCAGTGACGATGCGGGCCACTCTGTCGCCCGTTCGTGTAGCTGCTATCCTAACAGCCACAAAAGAGCTGAGGCTAGGCCAGTCACGCACTGTAAAACAGTTAGAGAGACTGTTGGGTCTTGTGACAGCAGCGTTCAACGTGATAACTTTTGGCCTGCTGTACATGAGACCTTTACAGTGGTGGCTCAGGACCAGAGGGTTCTCCCCGAGGGGAAACCCACTTCGTATGATCAAGATCACGCGGCGGTGTCTCCGCACCTTGGTTATATGGAGGAAACACTGGTTCTTAACCCAGGGTCCGGTGTTGGGAGCTCTTTGCCATCGAGTTGTGATCTCGACAGATGCTTCCCTCACCGGCTGGGGAGCGGTATTGGAAGGCCGCTCAGCTCAGGGCTTGTGGAGGAGTCATCATCTCTCTTGGCACATGAATTGCCTAGAGATGATGGTCGTCTTCAATGCGTTGAGACATCTCCTCCCAGACCTGAGGGGCCATCATGTGTTGTTCTGGTGACTGTTAGGCCTCAGGGCAGCAGCGTCCAATGTGATACCCTTTGACCTGCTGTACGTGAGACCTTTACAGAGGTGGCTCAGGACCAGAGGGTTCTCCCTGAGGGGAAACCCACTCCTTACGATCAAGATCACGCGGCAGTATCCCCGCGCCTTGGTTATATGGAGGAAACTCTGGTTCTTGACCCACAGACAACACGTTGGTGGCCTCTTATTTTGGTCCCTCAAGAAATTACGCTGTCTGAGGGCAGTGTATATTCCGGGGGGGGCCAGAATATTGGAGCAGACACCCTGTCGAGGCAGGGGCTGAGGCCAGGGGACTCCACCCCGAGGCGGTGGAGCAAATATGGGAGTTTTACGGCCAGGCAGAAGTGGATTTGTTCTCGTCTCAGCATACGACGCACTGTCCACTCTGGTTATCCCTCACTCAACCAGTCCCCTCGGGGCTGGATGCTATGGTGCAGACGTGGCCGAGGCTACGTCTGTACGCATTTCCCTCCGTTGCTCTGCTCCCAGGAGTTCTGGAGTGAATCCGCCAGGATGGAATAAGCCTATTTAGTAGCACCACCCTGGCCGAGCTGAATTTGGTTTGCGGACCTAATTTTTCTCCTCGACGGACCTCCCTTGGAGGTCCCGATCAGGAGAGACCTTCTGTCTCAGGCAGGGGATGCAATATTGCACCCCCGGCAGGGGATTTGGGAACTGTGGGTTTGGCCTCTGAGGGGGCCCAACTCATAGAGAGTGGTCTCTCAACCGAGGTTGTTTAGACCATTCTAAGCTCCAGAGCTCCCGCTACGAGGAAACTATATTCACTATTTCGAGAGTTTTTCACTTCTTGGTGTTACCAGCGTCAGTGGGATCCGGTTAACTGTTCAGTAAACACAGTATTCGAGTTTCTGCAAGAACGCTTTGTATCAGGTCTATGTCCTTCCACGCTTAAGGTATAATATGTGTGGCGGCCATTGCGGCTTTCCACGCCCTGGTGGGTAGTACATTTTTGGGTCGAGACCCCCTGATCACTCGTTTCCTTCGTGGCACTTTGAGGCTGAGGCATGCAACTTGCACTAAGGTGCTGGCTTGGGACCTTGCAATAGTTCTAGAAGGCCTATCTGGGGCTCCCTTCGAGCCCTTAGATTTGGTCTCAGAGAAGTTCCTTTCTTTTAAGACTATTTTCTGCTAGCTATTTCGTCCCTATAAGAGTCAGACCTTCAGGCCCTTTCGGTCCCCACCTGCCTTGAGTGCACCGGGATGGCCAAGGCAATCTTACCCGAAACATGGATATGTTCCAAAGGTGCCTACCATTATTCCGAGGCCTATTGTGCTGCAGGTTTCTGTCCTCCCCCATTTTTCGGACCAGGAAAAGCTGAACCTCTTGTGCCAGTGCGAGCACTGGACACTTATGTTCATCGGACTTCTCTGTCGAGAAAATCCAACCTATTGAGCATATAGATAGTCGAGACTATTCTTCTTGCTTGTGAGTCTTCTGGCCAACCATTTGGTGGTCAGGGCTCATTCCACTAGGAGTATGGCTTCTAAGCGTATTATCTGGAGTTCTCTCCAAGACGTTTGTGATGCGGCGGGCTGGTCCTCACCGCTCACATTCATGAGGTTTTACAGCTTGGACCTGGATGCTGCCCCAGGATCCCAGGTGCTTGGTGCAGTGTGACAACAGGCTGACACTCAGGCATTTGAAAGTCTGGCGCTTTGGGTATTCTCGTTCCCATGGCGTCGATGGACGCATCGTTGAGTTCCCTTCGTAAGGGAACGTCTCAGGTTACTATTGTAACCATAGTTCCCTGAGAACAGGGAACGAGACGATGCGTCACCCTGCCATACTTCCTGCATCCCTGTGATCGGCTTGCTTCGGCAATTTTCGAAGCTAATGCCGGTTTGCACCGGATGTGCTTTTATCATATCCTGGTCATGACGTCACCCGCCCGTGACGCTCATTCTTTCCATTGGACTAGTTGACATAGATGCTTCAGACGCAGTCACGCTGGGGGCGTTCCCATGGCGTCGATGGACGCATCGTCTCGTTCCCTGTTCTCAGGGAACTATGGTTACAATAGTAACCTGAGACGTTCTTCAGCGAGAATTGGAGGTAAGAATTTAATTGCCTGTATTTCTATCTGGTAGTGTGCTAGAATTATTTTTCCCATTATAACGCTAATGGCTGTCTAGTCACTCGTCCATATTGCAATTTTAAATTCATTAGCCAAATAGTCAGGGTGATACTGAAGGCCTGGCGTGGGCTTTGCAGAGCGGTGTGGATACGGTGGGAGTGGGACAGTGGTGAGGGAAGCAGGAGCCCAGCAGAGCCAGAGGGTGGAGGGTCGAGGCACAGCAGCTGACTCGAAAGTCTGAGGCTGAGCCAGAGCGACACTAGATCAAGGTGAAGCCAGAGAAATGAGGGAGCCCGGAGGAACCTGAGGGATGACAGTCAACGGTGGAACCGAGGGAGCGTTGAGGCAAGGTGGACCCGATGGGTTAGAGGCCGAGGTTGAGTCTTGGGTTTGGAGGCTTTACGGGAGCTGAGGGATTAAAGAGCCAAGGCGTAGCTGATGACTGGGAAGCACCAGGCGGATCCGTGTAGCAGAGTGAAACCACTGGAAGAGCTGAGGGGCTAAAGGGATACAGCGAAGGCAATGAACCAGATGGCTCTGACAGTGGAGGAGGGAGAGGGAGGCTGGGCAGGACCATATACAACAAAGGAGATTTTGGTTCTGGACGACAAAGACGACTTGTAACTGAACTCATCCCCACTATCACTTGCAATCGGATAGGACCATCTGAGAAGCAAACACCTCCTCATACAGCTCATCACACATTAATTCAAATTATTCCCAATAGTCCATTCTCTTAATCTCACAGCTTTTCTCTTGGTTGCGCTGCTTCCAGTAGTGTATATTTATTTTAGCACTTTTATCCAATTATATTTCAGCCATCATTTGTTGCCAGGGTAAAATAAATCTGCCTTGAGGCCCTTCAGAATCAATAGTGCAGGCGGCTGTAGCTTAAAATGAATGGAAATGAAACCGTTGCTTTAACCAATCAAATAATCAGTCAGATTTAATCAGCCAATCAGATATCGATTTGACTGCACTGGGGTCATCTAGCAGGCGTACAATAACGTTGGCATTTTCTCATGCTTTGATTGGGTGGTCAGAGCGCAGTAAGCGTATTACTGTATTCAAAGCTTGCTAACCACATCTGTAGCGAACTGCATAAACTAAAATACATTCCTGTAGATTTAATAGTTTTTCAACCCACAAATTAATATTTCTTTCCCTCCTCGACCCCCAGCAGGTTCAATACTACTGAAAAAAATCCCTTATTCAGCCTTATTAGGATGGATTTTGTGTAAAACATAATCAATAGTTTTAGTGAGTATAATGCTGTTTTTTCAAACATTCAAACTATTGTAACGTCTGACAAGGGACTATTGTAACCCTCGAAGGACAAGATAAGGGAGGCTCCGTTTCTGAACTTATAATCGGAAAGCAAGAACCACTGTACACTAACGCACACGCCAAACTCACTCGTTTCTCTCTACCCGGCCTTTTCCCAACTCA
The DNA here is from genome assembly GCF_051911475.1 of Siphateles boraxobius. Taxonomy (NCBI): domain Eukaryota; kingdom Metazoa; phylum Chordata; class Actinopteri; order Cypriniformes; family Leuciscidae; genus Siphateles; species Siphateles boraxobius. The sequence goes on from NW_027508733.1 coordinate 29,307,133, forward strand.
CCGGATTAACCTTATAACTGCCGGTGCAAAATAAAAACAGCAATTTCACAACAATTATATAGAGTCAGTGTGCTGCAACGCTATTAAAACTTATTAATTCACTGAAGGCCTATGTGTGAAATGCATGGCCCGCCACTGTGTTTGCACCATTATTTACCGCCTGGAAATTCTGGAAATTTTTTTATGGCATCTGTGTACTTTAATCTGTGGGCCGTCAGTAAATCACACGCAGAACTTTCCACTCCCATCTCCGCTGTTTTGGAATTGCGCTCTCACGCTAATTTGCCCTGTTTAGTAAATATGCCCTTAAAACTAAACAAGACGATGAAATGAATATAACTGTAACAGGTGAGGAGTGAAGCTTGCGCTTAGGTTGTGGGAAGCTGTTAGTCTGATATGTCTGTACACGCAGAAACTGCATATGGAGGAGAGCAGCACTGTTATCAACTCTTACTTCAAGTTACAACTAATAGCTAACATGACACATGTTCATTCTTAATGTAACTTTCTAGAGAAAGTGAAGATTATGAAAAAAGAAGTTACTTGTCACTGCACTGATGCCAGATTAGCTACATGGCTCAATGATATTCTTAATGTTGACCCCCACAGACCCACGAGCAGACATAACCACAATCAAGGGAAGTTGAAGTTAAATTTTCTCTGAACACACAAGCAGTTTCTATTCCATTTGATCATATCATGAACTAGTTATATATAATCTTTAATTGTTAAGTTTTTAGGGAGCATTCAGCTAAAAGCATTATGTGAGCATGTTTTATACAGTTGTTGTCTTTTTTACTGCTGTGTGTAAATAAGTGCAGTGTTTCTCCACTGGTTTACTTCTCCACTAAGTGCAAATAGTCCCTCTTGTTGACAGAGGCTTTACTAACTCTGACCTCCATTGTGTCATTGAGTCAGACAAATTACAAATAATGCTACCAATACGAGTTTGAAGCTGCCATTTACCAAACTCAGTCTTTTCCCATCGCATATCAGCTCAGAGAGGTGTTTATTTTAAATACAAATTCCACAAAAGTGGAAATAAAGTGCCAATAGTGGAGATACTGTGTTTAATGGGTCGGGTTAGTGGTAGGTGTAGAGCAGGGATTTCCCAACCACATTCCTGGAGCCCCAAACACTGCATGTTTTGCATGTTTAACGGCCTCAGGAACGTGGTTGGGAACCCCTGGTGTAAAGAAAGTAATGCCAACTACAAGTAATATCCCAATAAAGCAGCATCTATTTATGAGTTTAATAAATATATTCATATACACTTAATACGTTGTTATTATTGTTTTATGAGTATGAATAGCATCTAAGTGCAAAGAATATACTGCCATTTTCACTTAGTGTAAATAAGATCTATCTCTATTTTCAGTTAGTGTAAATAAGATCTATCTCAATTTTCAGTTAGTGTAAATAGCATCTATTGCTAAGAAAATGCAGCATTGTTTTTACAGGTTTGCCAAGAAATATATATTCTATTTTAGGTCAGAAGTTGCTAGAAGAAAACTATAATTTTCAGCAAAGCTGTCAAGTCTGTACTTCCTGATTCTACAACACAAGGGTTTGATGGTTTTGCTGAGCTTTTCGAAATGGTCACGAGAAACTGAGTAATTAAAGGGGTTCAAGTAAAATCTGTTTATAGTGTTTAGTTTCCGGCATAAAGTAATCCACACGTCTTCACTTGATAAATGTTTAAACCACCTGTCTATATGGAAAGTTTTATGTTTGTTTCGTTTATCAACTGACCAAACTAGTGGAACATTTGCACGAAACCACACTGTATGTTAACCACAGACACAGAGCAGAAGTCACCAGTTTTAATATGTAAGAACCGAATTATTTAGAACAATTAATATGCAAGCAAAAACTATATAAATAAAATAAAAATATATATTTATAAATCGTTGTTCATGTGATTTGCACTCTAGTTCTATATGCCAATTTCTTTAACATACAAATACACACACACATAAATTAGCTCAAATTTTCATTTGTAAAAAGTTGCTCTAATGTACAGAAACCACATTGGCCTCTGGTTTACTGCAAGCATGAACATCTCAGAGCAGCGGCAAGAAAAAAAAGAGATAAAAAGGTCTATAGAGACAATTATATCAGAGAATAGCACTGTATTAATATATACAACACTGTATATATTTACATGAAGCACCAGAAAAAAACACTAATTTTGTTCATTAATGGGATCTTGCTTTACATTGGCATTGATTTGAGAAGCATTAAAAGTATAACAAAAACAATTTATTTTAGTTTAATAAATAAATTCATATGCAATTTTGATTTATAATGGATAATACTTCATACAGCTTTTACGGGCTGAAGAAAAGAGTAGGTGGTCTGATCCTGGCAAGGCCGGTTTCGTCTCGAGCGCTAAAATAATGTGGGTTAGTGCAGGTTAAACTTATATAAAATAATATATTAAAAATAATTAAGATAATTTATTTAAGAAGTATCTTTCCTGCGAATCATTTGTGTTTTGAGTTGCAGTATTTTGAGGTTTCTTTGAAGTATTTTTAGATCTTCTAGTTGTGTCAATGCAGCTCTTTACTAAACCTGAAACAACAGTGAATACACATCACTGAGACACTTCTCGACAGTTTAAACTAAGAGCAGATATGATATGGCTGAATTTGTGTATTGATTAAGAGTTTGTCTCTGTAGTAAATTCAATTAAATTGTACACACCTATCACTGCAATGATCAGAAGCACATTCAGCAGAACAGATATGATGATGGTCATATTTCTCCATGATATCTGGTGTTGTGGAGCGTCTGTAATATTCTTTTGGACAAAGTCTGTAAAAGGTTTGTAGTTCAATCATTATTCAGTGTCAGTCTTTAACAGAACAATAAAACTATTATTAGTTCTTCATTCAGTATATTCAATATGGAATCCATCATGTGGTTTATAAAGACATGATATAATAAAATAACTTACCGCTGATGTAGATTTTGGTGCCGTTGTTGAATTTTAGTGGTTCACTAGTTTTCACACAATAATAAACTCCTAATTCATCAATGGTGATATTTTTGATGAACAGACGACTGTTAGTTTTCACTGAGTATTTGTGTTTAAAGCTGCTGTTTTCATATTTACCTACTTCATATTGAGCTCCTTCATTAGTATGTGTATGTGTTCCTTTTTCACATCTGGGAAGCCAGAAGTTTACTGAGAGTGACAGTTCTCCCCTTATTAGACATTCTCTGATAGTATTTACCTTGTGTTTTTAAAGCACACGCAGTGAACAAACAAGGTTCACAACACAACGGAAATGCAACTGGGTTTTATTCTGTACATTTATGGCCAATGAAGTCAATATAGTCTATGTTTTTACATTATTGTCAGTAAAAGTTTTTTTTACATCCAGGTTTTCTTGCTCAACACTGCTCTCTTGTGGTCAGGAGGCATTTCCTTTGTGCTGTGGATTCATTTCTTTGTTTCAACAGAAGTAAAAAGAATTCCAAAATCATAGAACAAAGCCAGCAGGAAACATGAAAACATTATTTCTGGACACATATTTCTGATTCTAGGACATATTATGAAAATGATAATCTCACATGCATAATTGGGTATTATGTTTTTTTTATATTAATTGCCCCTAAACAGCACATGATGAATAAATCAATATCAAGCTCTCAGTCACACTGTTTGCCTGAATATCAGCACATACTCACAATTATAAGCATATTTATAAGCTTTATACATTAACCTAGTGGAAGACATGTTGTGTTACTTTATATTTTCATGTAACATATCAGTGTTTGTGTTGAGTCTTGAGGTTGTTCGAAATCCATATCTTGAAGATTTTGTAGGTCTGTACGTTGAAGTCGTCTCCGTTTCTTGCATGAACAAACACCTTTAATAGTCCTTAAAAGTGAAATCAGATTAAATTAGTAATTCAGACAAAAACATTATTTTATTCACCCACATTTCATGGTTTTGTTATTTCTGTAACATAACAATTGTAGTCACTATAAAGAGCTGTAACTGCAAGAGCTGTTAAAATATTCTTTAAAAAATGTAAAATAGCATACAGATATTATAGTGAGAATTCAAGAGCACAATGTCTACATTTGGAGACATACATGTATAATTTCAGCAAAGAGCGCACCTATCGTGATGATGATCAGAACAGCATTCAAGAGCAGATATGAAGATAATAATCTGCCGATGTGTCTGATTCTTCTCAATGTTCTTCACCGCTTTATGATTCTGGATCTCTGGAGTCGGTACTGTGTAATCATTGAAGGGGTTTAATATTAATATTTCATATTTATTTGTCTAACAGTGATTAAGTGTTTAGCTTGATGATCACCGAATGTTCACTCACCAATGATGTGTAGTCTGGTGCCGTCGCTGTATTTTGGAGGAACTTCTGTGGTCATACACTAATAATCTCCTAACTCATCAATAGTGACATTATTTATGAACAGGCGATGATTACTTTGCACTGAATATTTCTGCCTAAAAGCTTTACTGTAGTGAAAAGTAGCTGAAGTTGTGGAAGAGAATAATATCAGAACCGGAGAATCTGGAAGTTTCAGTAAAAACCAATAAACCTCCTTTACACCAAAATCACAGTTTATAGTCACATTTTGACCCAAATCTGTTAGTTGATCTGTTAAAGTCTCCGCAGCTTCACACCATATGAGCAGATCTGTGAAATAAACACCACACACACATAATATGGATTATTATTATGTCATTAAACATTATAAATGATCTTACACAGAACAATAAAATTTTCATAAAGTACAATTAACTCACAGAGGTAAAGCTGCACAATCTTCATGATGTTAAAACACGTGTTTCTTTCACACGACTGTAGAGATGTAACTTTACCTCAGAGCTTTCAGAAGAATAGGGTGATGTAACCAGTCAAGAGGAAGTTAAAGGCAGGTTTGCTCTGGCCACACGTTTACTTTTATTGTTTATTTATTTAATATTCAACCATTGACCTATACATCATTTCTTGTCTTTAAAACAAAATATTTATCTCTAATTCACTGCAGCAAAATTACCCAAGACACAGATAAAAGCCCAGTTTTCTTTTTTTCAGTGTCAAACACAAATATGATGTTTTCTTCAACTGTATTCTCGTTGTAACTCATGATTATTAACTCATAAGTTTAGATGAGGTTTTTAGTTTCTATCTCTTGACACCATAAACAATATTTATCCTCGAGGCGAGTGAGTACTCTATGTATTTAAATTAATCTGGATTGAATTTCTTTTTGTCTAGTACTTAGTACTTCTTTTAAACTAGAGAAGAGTAGGAAGTGTGAAACTTATTTCTAACATTTGTGATACAATTTATTAATCTTTGTTATACAATTTATAATATTGTAATTAAAGTTAATACAAATTCAGCTGTTCATTGTTAGTTCATGTTAGCTCAGGTTCATTAAATAATATTAACAGATACAGATTGTGTTTTTAATAATGTAATTCAATAAACTTCAATAAAAATTAAATTAACATGAACTAAAATTAATAACTGCTGTAGAAGTATTTCTTTTTTTATTGTTAGTTCATGATAAGTATGAGGTTAACGTTAACAAATGATCATAATTGTAAAGTGGTATCATGATGTTTCATGTCATGTTCACTTGGTTAAAGTTTAAACCACTTGATGCATGCGAGTGTGTGTGAGTGTGTGTGATCGTGTTCTTCATCAAGTGACTAAACCAGTGGAACATTCATTTGCACAAAACCACGCTTGTGTTAACCACAAAAAAAAAACTGTGCAGAAGTTAGATGTTTTTAAATATGTGAAAAAATATTTAAAACAATTAATATGCATGCAAAAAATATCTTTAGATTTATTGACTTTTTTTTACTTTAAGCTTTGTCAAATCTCTGTAAAAATAAATAAACTAGCAGAAAATGTAATGATTTAAAAAAAAGTTTTATGTGACGTGTGATTTAATATCAAGAATAACTACATTTTTTGCTGATAAAAAAAAAGCTGCTTCAGCCCCAAGAAAGCTCATTTGTCATGTGGTTAACAACTTTTACTGCTGAACATGTCAGCGCACTTATAACAGAGAGAGAGAAAAAAAACATTATATTACTATATATAAGCAAGATCTCCACTTAAAACAGTACAAGCAGAAAGTGTTACTTTAATACAAAGCAGCAAACCCTGCTAAAACGCATATTAATACAAATTATATATGGAAATTATAAATTAAAATTAACACATATAAAACATAATAACAATCCATTTTATTTTGTCAATAAAAAAAGCATATGTAGGGACACTTTGTATTCATAATGAGTATCACATCCTACATTGGCTGTAGACAGTAGTGCTCTGCTCCTGACTAGACCTGGTGTTACTGGAGCACATGAAGAAATCAACTTCAGCACACTGAAAGAGGACATATTATATATGAATGGACATATACAGTATGTTAGACATAATGTACAGTCAGCTGGTCATAAACATTTCAGATCATTTAATGAATCTTGTGCATGCAGATTGAAGTTGCACTGTAAGAATCACCAGGATAATAGAGGACAAAATAAGATAACATATATTAATATTGAAGATCTTACCTGTGGATTATTTGAGTTTTGAGCTGCAGATTTTCCAGTTGCATCAATGAAGCTCTTCACCATACCTGAAACAACACTGAATATGAAACATCTCTGAATACACACATTGTAACAGTTTAAGAGCTGACTCACAGAGAATGTGTTTTACTGTGAAAAATGTGAGATGCAGAAAAAAGTGTCTAGAGAGATGTGGTTTTTTAAAGTTTTTAGGCATTTTTATAACGCCATGTCTCGCACGAGACGCTGAAAAAGAAGACAGACGTGAGCGCAGCGGTTAAACACGTTTAGTGTGTGTTTACATTAAAAAACACAATAGTATCGCAGCGGAATAGAAAAACACGTTCTGTGTGAACCGGATACATTCTGTAGATCTAGAGTTTGTCTCCTTGTAGTTCACTGACACTTTTACTGTAGTAAAACAAGAACAAACCTATTAATGCAATGATCAGAAGCACATTCAGCAGGACAGATATGATGATGGTCATATTTCTCCATGATATCTGGTGTTGTGGAGCGTCTGTAATATTCTTTTGGACAAAGTCTGTAAAAGGTTTGCAGTTCAATCTTTCAATTTCAGTCTTTAACAGAACAATAAAACTATTATTAGTTCTTCATACAGTATATTCAATATGGAATCCATCATGTGGTTTATAAAGACATGATATAATAAAATAACTTACCGCTGATGTAGATTTTGGTGCCGTTGTTGAATTTTAGTGGTTCACTAGTTTTCACACAATAATAAACTCCTAATTCATCAATGGTGATATTTTTGATGAACAGACGACTGTTAGTTTTCACTGAGTATTTGTGTTTAAAGATGCTGTTTTCATGTTTACCTCCTTCATATGTGCTGCTGTAAGAGCGTAAGATAAACACTGGAGGATCCGGTAATTTCTGTTTGTACCAGTAAATCTCCTCTATATCAAGATCACAGGTTATATTCACATCAGATCCTAAAGTTACTGGTATGTTTGTTAGACTCTCTGTGGCTTGATACAACATGAACAGATCTATGACAGAAAGAAAAACACATTGATTAAGATATAAAATCAAAATAAATCTGACTCAATCAAATGTGAATGAGAAACTCACAGATCTGCAGCTGTATGATCTTCATGATCTGATCCAGATGAATAATATCTGCTATGATCATTCAAACATCTCGTACTGTGAGCGGAAACACAAACCTCGACCACACAGACTAAAGGGGAAGTCAGAGCTGCTTCTCTGAGAACATCATCATTCTTAGTGCTTTAAATCAACAAGTATAGAAGATACAGTGTGTGTAAATATGCCAGTGTGTTTTATTTGAATATGCAGATGTGTGAATGTTGATTTACTCCTCAAAAAATACATAACTTTCATATAAATATATCAAATTGTATGCATTTATGTATTGCTATACCAGCACCACAGGGCTGTTCCATAAAACAAGATTAGGATACAAGCCAGGCTTATTTTGGTTAGTCAGACTTATTGTCAGTTGATTCTGTTTCATAAAGCAAACTTAAAATAGTTCAAACTCAGTTACTCTGGCAATTTATGCTGGGAAACTAACCTGGTCCAGGACAGGCTAACTGCCAGGCTAAGCCTGAGTTGTTACACAGATCCTCTAACACTGACCAACAGGAACACAATGATATTACCACTGACACGCTGTCATACCATTATTGGACTTTAACCACTAGTCCAAAAATAAATACACAGTATACAGAAATCAACTTAAATGAGGCTACGAAGGTAAATGAGACAATACACACCTACAAGCGTATTAAATTATGTTTTTTATTAAATGTTTGTTAATGTTGATATAGTTTTTTACATAAACAATTGACCCTTCGCAAAGACCCGCCCCCCTTAGTTACTGTCGCTATGTCCGACAAGCTACGCCGCTCTCACGCAGAAACACAATGTTCTCACGCAGTGAAAAATACATCGCGGATCAGAGAGGAGACTGACAATACACTGACAGACAGGACAGACCAGGTTACTTTTCGGTTACTTTTGATATTAAACATATTAAACAAAGTCTCACATTTCAAATTTGGTCATTTTTAAAAAGAAATTTAAACAATAAATACCGTTTTGTGGCTCTTTAATGTGTCGTGACAGATCGCTGTAGAGCCTCAGTTAAAGCTGCTCGTGAACCGATCATCTCTTCCTTCTAGTTCATTTATAGCATCAAACAAACATGAATGAACATAAGAAGGAATGTTGTTTTAACCGCGGAAAGGCGTCAGTATATTCAGTTTTTCAAGTTCAAATCCTCCCATGTTAATCTACGGACAAAATGGCAGATGGCGAAGTATGATTGGTCAGATCACCTGTCAATCAAGCTCCCTGCGAAGGGTCAATTGATAGTATACAATATAATTTAACACGTTTGTAGGTCTTGTATCATTTATCATTGTAGCCTATATGTGTATGTAATATATATACATATATCCTACAGGTTTTCTTTTCTTACTGGCTAAATGTTTTGTGCCCAAGTTTTAAAGACTTATGAATACATTTCTCTCTGGTTTTGTTTGGCTGCTGTATAATTACAAAATAATTACAATAATTACAAAAGCACAGTATACATTTTAACTGGTAAGATGAATCTGAGCTTAGTAATTGGCCTACAGTATATAAGCCTACATTTGATTTACCCCAATACAATAGTCCCTTTTGTAACGCTTCTGGACTGTAGAAAGCACACGACGAAGGATACGGAGAAAAAACAGGTATTTAATAGAAAACTCAGGGGTTTCATCCACGTTCACACAAACAATAGTCGACACTGAATACTAACAAGAAAGGTTCATATTGTCTTCGTTTCCTGTTTACAAATCTTGGCTTTGGGGTCCATATGACCCCAACAATTGATAGAGTAATTGTACAAAAAATATACATTTTTAATCATACAAATAATATATCTTTTTTTTTGTTTACTTCTCATCTATTCATTAATGCTGTGTTTTGGGGGATATGAAGTACTTTTTTACCTATTTACTGCAGAATCCCTCCAGTACACCATTAGCATATGTATGAAATATTATTTTTTTATGAAAAAAACACATTAATGATGATCAAATTTAAATAGGAATTGTTTCTGGATATTGATCTAGGTGTTAATGCATAATTCTGCCATCTGCTGGTTAGCTGTTTTTTTGTAGATAATATATTTTTAGCCTTAAAGTGTAATTACCATATACTTCCAGCAGAGGCCCCATAGAGATCCATTCATTTTTCTGGATGTGACTTACTGCTCTTATAACAGCTTTTGGTAATGATATATATATGTAAACCTTTAAAATACATTAAATCAGTATTTTGTCAAAGTTTAGAATTATTTTTGTTGTTGTTTTGGGGTCTTTTGAAGTATCTTGTTATTGCAAAAATGCTATATAAATTTGCAGTAATGCCAAATAAATTTGCAATAATGCCACATAAGTTACCACTAAAAGAAAATACTTGATTGCAATTACACATTATTTCAATAATCAAAATGTACAAAATTATTAACTTTAGAATAAGAAATTAATTTTTAAAAAGTAAATAAAAACAAAAAACAAACAGCTATAGGCAGATATAAACAGGAGTGAAGAGTAAACACACCTGTGTGTCTGTGTGTGTCTGTGTGTGTGTGCATGTGTGTGTGTGTAATCATGCTCATTCCACATTGTTTTTTTCTCTAATGCCAGGCCTTCATTTATGTGTGAACATTTTTAGATTCATGCTGGAATTATTGGTTTTATTTCCCAATTTCTATAAAAATGCTCTCTTTTGCTGTCACACCTGTTTGTTTGTTTGTTTGTGTGTTTCTCTGTGTGTATGTGATCTGTGTGTAGTCATGTTCTTTCCATATTGCATTTGTGCTCTCATACCATACCTTCATTTGTGTGTGAATATTTTTAGATTTATGCAGAAATTATTGATTTTATTTCCCAATTTCTATAAAAATGCTCTCTATTGCAGTCACACCTCTCTCTATCTGTGTGTGTATTTGTGTCTGTGTGTGTGTAGGCGCACATGTGTGTGTGATAATGTTCATTCCACATTGTATTAGTGTTCTAGTACCAGGCCTTCATTTATGTGTGAGAATTTTCAGATTTATGCAGGAATTATTGATTTTATTTGCCAATTTCAATAAAAATGCTTTCTATTGGAGTCACACCTGTGTGTGTGTTTGTGTGCGCGTGCGCGTGTGTGTGCAAGTGATCATGTTCGTTCCACATTGCATTTGTGCTCTAGTACCAGGACTTCATTGCGGTATGGAATTTTTCAGATTTATTCTGGATTTATTATTTTTTTTTGACAAATGCAAAATAAAAATCATTTTTTTTCGATTTTCCCATTCATTTCAATGTGGGGTCATATTGACCCCGAAGATAAGAAGTGTAAAATTTTTTTTTACATGCCTATAGAACAACCGAATCAAGCCCAGTTTTTTTTGTATGTGTATAGATAGATAATGTAGGAAAAGTCACAAAATCTTATTCCACTGAGATGAAGGGAACCATTTTTTTTTACTAAGGAAAAGTCCAATGGGGTCATATAGACCCCACTACAAAATTGAGAGTTAAATACACAGAGGAATGATGAGGACAACAGCTGAAGACGGTGAGTGGTGATGATGTTGTTGGCAGGTGCGAGTAATGGTGAAGGAGGTGCAGGTGTGGGCCAAGGAGGATACTGGGAACTGTAGTGCAGACTGGGACTAACACAAGACAGTGACGATGACAGTGACAGACAATGACAGTGACAGTGACGATGACCATTAGGTGTTGACTGTGACATAACTCCCCCCTCCCGGTAGGCGCGTCCTCGCACTGTAGATGGTGCAACCAGGGATGGAGGGGGCCGGCCTTCAGCGTGATAAATTGCGCTGACATCAGCGGTGGATCTGTCACGCTGGACATCATTCCTGGACGCCCATAGACCGATCCATTGGCAGGCCTGATGGCTGGCTTGACGTGAAGACCAGGCGGTGATACGGCGTACTGGGGGATGAAGCTCTCCAGACAAATGGAGAACGCCTCTCTCCAGTCCAGACCGGAGAGGTCTGGGAGTTTCCTCGGATCCACGAGTTTTGGTAACATCCGGTAACAGGCCTTGATTGCTTCATCCTTTAACCCCCTGGGGTCGTCTCGCTTTTTTTCTTATCAGTGCAAAAGAAACTCAAATAACTCCGTCGATTTTTGTCATACAGGCAAGTGTTATACATCATTAAAAACTGTTAAATGTCTTCTTTTTTTGTGTACACTAATAATAAAAACAAAAAGTTGTGTTGTTTGTAAAATAAAGAAAAAAAAAACATGATGCACGTTCTGTCTTCTCTCTCAATGTGAAGTTCATTCTGAAATGCAACAGAAAATGATCTGTAACTCAGCTAATACTTGCCACCCACGAAAGTAATGTCTTTACAAAGCTTGAAGTCTCCTTTTTTAAATGAAGTAAATCATATCAAAAACAAATATTCTCGGTTTAAGAAATCCGTATGAAAGCAACGACATGTAGTTTCTCCAGCCCGAGCTCATTAACTTTAATGTGACCACAAGTGTAATAAATTACACTTTACTATATATTTACATAGAAAACAGCTGATTTACATTGAAATATTATTTCACAATATTACCGGGTTTGTTTTGTTTTGTGTGTGTGTGTGTGTGTGTGTGTGTGTGTGTGTGTGTCGCGCGCAGCCCTATAGTTTGTCTTGATATTAACATGTTTACAGGTGTTTATTTATTTATTTTTTAGAAAGGGATCGGGGGCCTGTACCATGATGGTAGTTGAACAAACTCAGGGTTACAGGATTAGTTTAGAGTTGACAAAACCAAACCAGTCCAACCAGGCCTTGTTGGTACCATGATGCTGATCATCAACTTTCTCTGTCAACTCAGGCTTTGATCCTGAGTTTAGGAGTTTAAGTGTGACATCAGTAGCGAACAACCAATCACATGTTGAGAGAGAGTGAAACTGAGATTAATTTATCGCGAGAGAAGCAGCGCAATTCACTTATTAAATAAAAGTATAAAAATATTAAGAATTTAAACAAATTTACACAGCAAGAAGAAAACAGCTGTCTATGAAAGAGGACAACTAAAAGAAAAAGTCTCGCTACTGTATATCAGTGCAAGTAAAAGTTCTGAAGTTATTTTATACAGCTGATAAAGGTATAGAGAGAATTGAACATTTAAGCTCACATGTAGTCATTTTATTGCTTCATCTATTGATGCTAAAGCGAATTTATATTACCTTTATATATTTATTCATTTAAACTGCGTTATAATAATTGATGAACTAAAATTGTACATGTGTGATTGATAAAGGGTATAATAATTGCATAAATAATATCTAAATCATACAAATTTATTATTCTAAATAAGCATCACTAAAAACCAGACGATATTGTCTGTAAAAATAATTTGCTATGTAGTGACCTTTAATTTGGAGTAGAAACAGGTGGAGTGACTTTATCGCATCAGACATGTGTCACTTTGCTCACAGCTGATTGGTCCAAGTTCGGTTTGCAACCTCTTACCTGGAACATAACCTGCCCCGGACCAGATTAGCCGTGTAGCGTAAGTTACTATGGCGATGAACACTGCTAAAAGCCAAACCACTTCTATGGTCCCTAAAACCCAGGGTTGATACAAATTAAACTGAAACATAGCTGGCTAGCGACCTAAACCTGCTTCATGGTATAGGCCCCAGATGCCACTGGATGAGTCCTGCTGACATCAACATTCACATGAGTCTCTGTACATGAACATGGTAAAATGAAAAGTCAAACACCTTGGACATGACAGGCATGTAGGCTACTATGTTTCAGGAATGGCACAAAGGTGTGACTGTTTAAGTCTTTTTCTTTAGATCAGTGTGTTTACTAATGTGCTTTTTGTCCTTTGTTGTGTATCTTTGGATTATGTTGTGTTGTAAATAAATCCAGACAATCTAAAAGCCATTATTTTTTTAATTTCTCCTCGTTCTTTGTGCAAGGCTCCTCATAATGATCGGGCCTGAAAGCACCTGATAGGGCCATTAGGGGAGGGTCTTCGTCTTTCTCAGGTGTAAAATGCATTCATATTAATGAGAGATCACGCCTCCTCGCATAAAGCTTTCTCACACAAAACACGTCATACAAATTTTAAATCAATATATTGTCTTCTCTAAATGAGTATGCAGGATGATTTTCACATAGTTTTGCAAATATTCTAGGCTACGTGATACAATTTTCAATTTTCAAAGTCTTGTGAAGAAATACTCACTATGGGTTTTATGACCTTAGTTCAGTGACATTTGTTTTTTTGTTTTTTCACAAACCATGCATAAACATTATTATCTTAAAACTCCAAACTTTTACATACATGCTGCTGACATATTACAGTAGCAGAGTTTGTGCTGAAATGTGAGAGCATGTCAGAACACCTCCAGGACCCAGAAAACACCTCAGACCCCAGAGGGTTAAGGTGCTGGTGACAGCGAGATGATAAAACCCCTCTGTATATTCGAACAGATCGCAGCTACCTTGAGCCACCGCCGCGATCTGTCCAGTGAGGTCCCAACACTCCATGGGTTTCTGCATGGGGTCTGGTCTTCTGTTCATTTTAAAGGTAGGTTATTCGGTAACGCTTCTGGGCTGTAGAACACACACAACGACAGATATGGAGGAAAAAACAGGTATTTAATAGAAAACTCAGGAACAATATCCACGTTCACACAAACAATTATCGACACTGAATACTGAAAAGAGAGGAACTTAAATACACAGAGGAATGATGAGGACAACAGCTGAAGACGGTGAGTGGTGATGATGTTGTTGGCAGGTGCGAGTAATGGTGAAGGAGGTGCAGGTGTGATGAATTAAACAAGGTGTGTGGTAAAATGAATATTAATAAAAGAAATCAAGCCACAATGTCTCAATTTTTTATAGATTTTTATTCAAAAATATTAATTTCTCTGCTGTCGAAGGACTTAGCCTACTTATTTTTTTACAGATACTTTCTCCAGCCTTTGAAAAAATCCTCTTGTCATGCAAAGATATTTTCAGCAAGGACATACAAATGAGGAGAGATTACTGCTCTCTCTTTCCAGTACACTAAGTTAGGGGATCATGAGTTGTGGGCAAAAACGCATCGTTGAGGTATTTTTTCACTTCCACTGTGGCATCAGCTGTAGCATTGTGTATCGTCTGGGTTTCACAGATGCGATTATCAAAACGTTCCTATAAACTGTCCTGTGTTTTTACTGGTGTTGATGTTGATGATGGGCCTGGGAACAATCTACAGTAGCCTACATTGTTAAAAGCGCTATTTAAATGAAGATGACTTGACTTGACTATATATGCATCTATTAATCTATCTGTCTATATATGCATCTATTAATGTGTCACTATATGTAGTATACTCTGTCCGTCTCTATAGTCAATGTGTAAATTTAAATGTAAGCCTAAATATAACTAAACAAATCTCACTATAAATGTCACTATATCACCAAAAATCCGCTATCTCAAAATCATACTCCTCCCACAAAAATCCACGAGGTCAAGATGTGTTGACTTCACTTTTATACAAATGTGTGATTGTGTTGTCTGTTCTGTTCCCGACCCTGTCAATCAAACGCTGATTCGGCGGACCATGCCACCTGTCGAAACACTTGTGAAACACTCCGAAGCTTCATTTCGCCGTAGTCACGTGACATGGGTGTTTTGAATCACGTTTCAGATCAGTGTTTCGAAACATCTGCGCTTCGGGATCTCGAAAAGCTTCGGAACGTAAGTTTCGCGTCAGCCATCCCTCGCTACAGTGTGTTGTTACTGCTAGCTTGCTTGTTGATCTGCCTGTTGTGTGCAGTGTGAATCTTGGCTTTGAGTTGATAAGTGGCTGTCAATCTCATTTCCTTTTTTGTAGGCTATATTTTGTAAATTATTGTAAATATTGTGTCCACACGTGGAAGCTGAACGGGGTGAGTGCCGTTCCTTTTGTAGGCCTAAATGGTGTTTTCTCCAGTTTTTCATTAGATAGGGAGATAGGGCAATTTATTGTATCTTTTTATTTTCTTTTGATAGGGAATAGTTTGTTTGTTGTTTTGGCCTTTGCTCACCTCTAAAGTTGTGCTTTCATTTGTGGTTCTGTAAATAAAAGTATACAAAGGATCTTTGGTTTCCAATTCCAGTTCATGTTGTGGCCTCACCCTAGACGGGGCCGTAACAATATCAAACTCTTATAATGACACATAAGTCCTAGTAAGTTATTCAAGTAATATTATTTAAATATCAAAATTAAATAAGTAAATAAATAAAATAACAAATAACCAGAATTAAAAGGGAGGGAGGGTTATATAAAAATGTAGTTAATGTAGTTGTAGCGTCTGGACCAATCACACACACACAAATTATTAATTATATTTAACCCACTCACTCTCCTAAACTCACTCTCCTAAACTCACTCTCCCAACAAAGGTCTATGTAACTTCCCCCTAAACTAACATCACAATGAAGCTAACACCACTGGCAGAACTCAATGTCCTGTTACATTGATACACATTTTTACGACCCCAAAAAGGGAATTCCTGAGAGATGTGACTCTTAATGAATTATTACTGTGAAGGTGAAAAATAAACCCTGCTAATCCTATATATTAGCAGAAAATCGTGCTAAAGTTCATGTATTTCAGTAATTCAAATTAAAAGGTGAAACTAATACATTTAGTATATAACTATATACATATACATGATCATACTTTTCAGAGGGCTGACATTTCTGTATTTAAAATTCTTTCTTTTATTGATTTCATGTAATATTCTAATTTTCTGAGATTTTGAATTTGGGTTTTTCATAAGCTGTAAGCCATAATCAAATAAATTATATATTTTGCACAGTATTCTAATTTTTCGAGTTTCACCTGTATGTATGTATGTATATATATATATATATATATATATATATATATATATATTAGGGGTGTGCAAAGCAGCCGGTATTTGTATCTGTATTTGTATTTGTTGTGGGGGAAAAAGTATTTGTATTTGTATTCGAGTAAAATCCAAAATAGGCGTAAAAATCTAGCTTTTTTGCGTTACACTTCTAATTTACGTTATAGTGTAAGTATTCTTTAATTATATAAATCCAGCAATGAACATGTAAAGGAACGTCATTGAAAAGAAAATAACATAACAGCCATTACCTCATCCATGGTTAAACCAACAACTAATAAAATACCATTGTGAACATTATGAATCCCACCACCACCCGTCCTTGTTGGAGGACGCTGAACAGACAGGGATAATGTATAGCGAGGCGGTTGATTATGAGCCTGACGCGAAGCGGTGGGGTCTTGAATCAGCCTGAAGGGTTTGTATTCGCTATAACAACCACGCTATACATTATCCCTCTTACTACATGGCTACCTACCAAATAAATCAATAATTTGACTCAAAATATTGATTTAAAAAGGAGTTTATTGATTTAAAAACTATTGTATTGCTTCCGCTAAAAAAAATAGTCCGTTCCGTCTCTACGTTTAGAATCCATGGCAACGCTCTGTTTTTCGTGGCAACGGTGTGTTATACTTAGCAGCGGTCTGTTATTAAGAAATAACCATGGAAATAACAGACCGCATTCTACATTAGAATTCAACCAAGCCATGTAATAAAAACAAATAATTACGGAGCTAACAGAGCTACGTAAACAGAGCGAACATGAGAGCAACCGGCTGCAGACGTCAATAATGCAGCGTAATGAAATAATCTCCCGATCAAACTCCACTTCCCGAAAGTTATAAACTGCCTCCGGAACCCAGTTAAGGTACAAAAATCTATTCAACAAAAATAGTAATGCAGTTAAGTGTTTTTTCGCTCAGCCGAGCCCTCTCTGTTGCTGTGTGGAGCAGCCTGTGTCAGTCACCTCTTCCTGAACGTCACTCACTCACTCGCGAACTGCGGTCTCGTGAGGAAACGCAGCTTTTTGATATAAAGTTTTTCTTGTTCCCGAATACAAATATTTTCTAAAGTATTTGTTCGAAATAAGTATTCGTAAAAAACACGTTATTTGTGCCTTTCCGAATACCGTATTCGGGTTCGGCTCCACCCCTAAAATATATATCTATATATATATATATGTATATATATATATATATATATATATATATATATATATAATTATTTCCATTACACGAGAGTAGATGTTAAAACTTCATGCTGATTTGTACTCGGCTTTCTCCAAGATAAGCACCAACTAAGACGTAGCTTTACATTAACCTATGCTTCTCCATCCATTTACTCTTCTTTCCAAATGGCTATGTGAATCTCCTTCTATCTGGTGTTAATAGCTGCAGTGTATTTGCGCGTCAGCACACACAACGGCTGCAACCACAGTGCGGTCCCCTCATGACAACCGTCTGGATTGAGCAGAGTAGGGAACATCTCTAGGGTCTTCAAGTGGGCACCTATCGTCCTCAGTGTTTCGTCGACTAGCCCACGACACCTCAAGAGGGCTCGACAGTGACTCTGGCGTCCCAGAGTCCCCCCCCCTCCGTCCCCCACTCAACTCAGCCCAGCTTGCTGACCTCTACATCTCTCCTGCTGCTGAGGTTGCTCATTCCTCGTAGTTCACATGTGACCTAACCACAATCTCTCACAACCTCTCCACAACCCGACCATACGCGCCAACCCATTTGACTGAGGTTGTCGAGCCCCACTGCGGACGTTAAAGCGGTCAGTGGCAACGGTTCCGTATGGCATACCACCGCAAAACACAATATATGTCCAAACACCAATCCTCATTCACACAAAATACACAGGAACGTAATAACTGTGATTACTATGCAAACTATAAAGATAAACCAACAGACTCTTCAAATTTTCAAGAATTTTTTGCATGGCGGCCTGTACACAGCCAGCCAGACTCTTTCCGTCTCAACCACAGCCAGTTGCTGCTCCTCTCGGCTACTTCAGATAAGTTCTTTACTGTGCGACGCAACTCTTGGCCACTGAATCCGACGTCTCTGAGGAAACGGGTTGTGGAGTGTGCCACAAATCCTCGACAACCCACTTACACTGAATAAACCCGGACTCTCCATCCTCGCTGTTCTGCTTCAGTGGCCAGCTGAGCATACCGCAGTTTCTTCCTCTCATATGCCTCATCTACAGCATCCTCCCATGGCACTCTGTTAACTCTATCAGTTGAACAATGCGTGCTGATCCAGACCACAAAACAATATCTGGTCGGAGGTTAGTGGTAGCAATCTCAGGTGGAAAAATAAGCCGTTGATCAAGATCAGCCAGCATTTTCCAGTCCCTAGCAGCTTCCAGTTGTCCTGAGCGAGAATTGGTTTTAACACCTTTTCTTGGTGGTTGCTCGCCTGGGCGGAGGAATATTGTCTTCTGCGTGTAATGTTTTGCTAGAACAGGTGGCAACTTAATGGTCATGTTACGCTTGTCTTCCAATGCTAAAGCCAAACATCGGAGTACTTGGTCATGGCGCCAAGTAAACCAACCTTGGCTAAGAGCCACCTTACATCCTGTCAAAATGCGCCTTAATGTTGCAGGTGATGAACACAAAGGACAAGAGGGATCCTCTCCTACCCAGAGGTTTAGGTTCTGTGGTGACGGGAGAACATCATATGTTGACCTGATAAGGAAACTGATCCTACTCTCTTCCATTGACCAAAGGTCTTGCCAGCCCATCTTGCGTTGTTCCACACTCTCCCATCTCATCCACTCTCCCTGCTTGGGAATGGCCTTTATACACCTCATCCTCTCCTCCTGCTTTCGCACCTCGTTGACTACGAGCTTCCTCCTTTGAGCTGGGGCTGCCTTGTGCCCAATTTAGGAGGAGCTAAACTGACCCCAAAACCCCCTCTTCCATGCTGTACCTGCCCCACGATGTCACCAATTTGAAGGGCAGCCTTAGCCTCTTCCACAGATTTCTTTGATGACCACTTTCTACCAGTTTTTAACACAGGTGCTGCCTCCCTTACACATTTGTCGCGTGACTCTGCTAAAGTCATTTCCAGTCTGACCTTGGCGCACTTAAACTCCTCGGTTAAAGCAGAGACTGGCAGCTGCAATACTCCTTTACTATAAAGTCCCACTCTGCTGAGGCAGCGTGGAACTCCCAACCATTTCCTGATATATTAACTTATTAACGCTTCCAGCTTATCCACTGTTGTCAAAGAAACCTCATACACAGTCAGTGGCCACAGTAACCTCGGCAGTAGACCAAACTGAAAGTACCAGAGTTTTAGTTTGCCTGGTAGAGCACAGCTGTTTATGCTCTTCAACCCTTCCACTGCTTGTCGTCTAACTTCTCCCACTCGAACTGTGTCCTTTAGATCCCCATCGTACCATCTCCCAAGACTCTTCACTGGCTTCTCAGAAACTCTTGGTATTGCCTCACCATTAATGTAGAATGTTTTATCTACCACCTTTCCTTTAACTATCGAGATGCTCCTTGATTTAGAGGGCTTAAATTGCATTCGTGCCCATTCAATGTTATCGGTTAACTTGCCCGATAACCGATTAGTGCAGGCTACTGTTGTAGTCATGGTTGTCATGTCATCAATGTATGCTCTGATTGGGGGTAGTCGCATCCCAGAAGCAAAGCGCTCTCCTCCTACTACCCATTTTGATGCCCTAATGGTAACTTCCATTGCCATGGTAAAAGCCAGTGGAGAAATTGTGCATCCTGCCATTATTCCAACCTCTAAGCATTGCCATGTAGTGCTGAATTCTGGAGTTGAGAAACTAAATTGCAAATCTCCAAAATAGGCTTTCACTAAATTTGTCATCGAGATCGGTACCCTGAAAAAATCAAATGCTGCCCAAAGAAGCTCATGTGGCATTGAACCATATGCATTAGCCAAATCCAGGAATGTCACATGGAGCTCCTTCCTCTCCTTTTTAGCTGATTGAATTCGTTGCCAGATAACATTGATGTGTTCTAAGTATCCTGAGAACCCTGGAATGCCTGCTTTTTGAACTGAAGTGTCAATGAAGCCATTCTTTAATAGGTAGATTGACAATCTATGAGCAATAATGATGAAGGAAATCTTAAACCTTCCATGTTTAGTAGTGAAATAGGACGAAACTGACTGATGCTTGTAGCATCTTTTTCTTTAGGTATAAAGACTCCACCGGCTCGGTGCCATGCTCTAGGTACAACCTGCTTTTCCCATGCCACTTTTATCAATTTCCACAGAATTTGTAGAACTCCTGAAGCACTCTTGTACACTCTGTACGAAACTCAATTGGGCCCTGGAGATGATGAAGCCCTTGCCTTTCTCACAACCTGCTCCATCTCTTTCCACTTAGGTGCACAGACCTCCATTTGTTATTCTGGTGGATTGATAGGTGGGATGTCTGACGGAATTGACATAGGCTCATGCCTTTTTGCATCTGTATGCGTTTCCTCCAAATATCTCTCTAGCTCAACCCTAGATGCTTTTAAAGTGCCATTCTTCTCACTGGTGAATAACTTCTTTACGAATTTGAATGGGTCTTTATAGAGATTAGCCCTCGCACGCTCCTTTTTGTAGCGTTTCCGTAGGCGCTCAGCTCTGCGTAATGTTGCAAGCTTATCTTTTATGGCCCTTTGTAAGAGATTGAGTCCCTCCTTCTGACCTTGTTCTGCTCTTTTCCATTGCTTCCTCAGCTGCCTCCTTTCTCTAACTAACCCTTCAATTTTCTGCTGCCGTCTAGACATATATATATATTAAATGTGGCAAATGTGATGTTTTAAGAGACTCAACCTAATAAATCTTTCCACTGTCAGGTCTAAAGTCACTGGACTGATATGGAATATTAACAGATTCTTTATCTTTGTGAGGGGAGGAACTGTACAGTCGGAAACACAAGGAAGTGAACTGTGGAAATACAAACTATTTGATCGACCTCTTCCCTAAAGAAGTGGTTTAGTGCTTGATCTGCCATGTAGGAATAGATTCCAGTGGAGGTTCGGTATGTAATTTGCATGTCTTCACTTATTCATTCACAAATTCACATCCCTACGCGAGGCAAACTATTCTCAAAGACTTACTTTTAGTCATTATTTGGGTAGCACACATATTCTGAATGCCTTCGGGAGAATTCAAATGAACCATTTTAATCTAGATTAATCTAGATTAATTCCAAGATTCCAGTGAGATTAATCTAGATTAAAAAAATTGATCTATGCCCACCTCTAAAAATAACTAACTTTATCAGTATGAATATAAACAATTAACATGGCTGTTAGTACTCACTATCAAGCTCGCATATCGATACTGGTAAAGTTTAAAATATTTTACTAGCTCGTAACGAAATCAAACTCAATATAAGGCAAAGCTATAAATAGCTTCATTGATACACGTTTGCCGTTACTATCAGTTACACTGTGATGAAGTTGAATTTGTAAGATTCATAACATAAGATTGTTTACAGATAAACTGCGTAACATACACTCAAACACCTTCTCACAACTGCATTGCAGACACAAGATAATATAACACACACACACAACATATATTGTATAACACATACAGATACAACATAAAGAAATAGGTAAACATATGTAGAGCATATAACAACAAACCAAACGTGAAAAAACGGAGCAGGTAGAGTTCACGGTGAACATAGGAACAAAGTTTAGGCAGAGGGTAAAGCTAGGTATAAAAATAGATACCCTAAACTTTTTAACCTAAAGTTAGATTTGGCGAAATTAAACAAAACAGCTATCAACTGCAGATAGGCCTATTGCTTATTTATTGTCTCAACCCTGACTCACTAACAGTAACGTTATACCAGTCGACTCCAAAGTTACACTGTCATAGCTAAGCCAGTGTAACGTTAGTTATGCTAATATAGCTACCTTTGTTAGGTAGCTATATTAGGTAGCTACGTGTGCTAGTGATACATGCTTCATGAAAAAATAAATGCCATCAAAATGAAAACAGCAAGATTACCTGTCCAGCAGAAATAAAGCCATCATGGAGTCACTTTTCAGCCCCTTGAGATCCCTCAGTTGTCGCCACCGCTGGAAAGCCACGCCGATATTGACTCTCTTATGATTTCTTGATTTATCCAAAGACTTTTTGTTGATAGTCTTTTCAAATACTGTCTTCCTTTTTTTAACTTGTTTGACTTCGCTGCCTCTATATGCAGGTAACGTTACTGAGAATTTTGACTGTTCTTTCTCTGCCATAATTGTTATTACTAGCTTCCGTGCCTCTTCAAACGGGTGTGCGCATTTGGGCTGCTCCTGTATCAGCAGAGGTGGTATCCATGGTAGCGAGGGAGAGTGACAGTCGCCCCAGCCAATAATTTCTTTCGTCCCGAATGGAATAATGAGCTGTTTTTATTACAGTCCTGAGAGGACTACAGACACTCGATTTTTATAACTTCTTTTCCAGAGTACATTTGTACTTTGAGTACATTGTAATGTTTCCTTACATTTTAATTATGCATTGATATATAAAGACAGTTTAAACAAATTTGGAAAAAAGTATTTTTGGGGAAAATAATTTTCTACCTACCCTGCCTTTAAATCAGAAATAGGCCTATATTTTCTTTTATTTTGGGGTAAACACATTAGGACACTTAATTGTATAACTATATATTTGCATTAGATGATAAACTATCAAGTCAAATGAGATTTAACGTTAAAAAAGAAAAAAGGAAGAAATCACAAGAACCGATCAGTAAGTCATATTTATTTGTCATAAGGAGGGTGAGTACTGTCCTCTGGTGGTCAATAACAGTATTGCAATATTGTAAAAGCAACTCAAGGACATGGACATCTATGCAAAAGAGGAGTGGTCCAAAATCCCAATGGAAATGAGCAAAAAACTTGTCATCAATTATAAAAACCATTTGACCGCTGTGATGAAAAATAAAGACTTTGCCAATGATTATTGAGAAAGGGTATGAGTAATAGTGGACATGTAATGTTTTGTCAAAATGTAAAAAATAAGGAGAATAGCTCCTTATTTTTTCATTAATTCATTATTCTTCATTAATATCTCTAACACAATGGGCCCTATTTTAACGATCTGAAACGCAAGTGTCAAAGCGCAAAGCGCAAGTAACTTTGTGGGCGGATCCCGGCGCTGTTGCTATTTTCCCGGCGGGATAAATGCCTCTTGCGCCTGGCGCAAATCTAAAAGGGGTTGGTCTGAAGTAGCTTCATTATTCATAGGTGTGGTTTGGGCGTAACGGGAAACAAACAAATAAGAGCTTTATATCACATTCCCTTTAAGAGGATGATGAACGAGGTGTGCTTTTTCCATGGCGCAATACTATTATAACGGCGCATTTACCAGGCGCGCTTCAGAATCAGTTCACAGCCGAGGAGATCGATGTTCTCGTCAGGGCCGTAAAAGAAAGAGAAGTGACATTTTTGCGCCGGACAAGTTTGCGCCGGAATACGCCTCCTCTTTGCGCTGAACCGCCCCGGGGAGCGCAAGTGTATTTCTTAGTTAACCGACGTGTGTCTGTGGAGGGAAAAGTCCGCTTTGCGCGGGTGCAAAATAGGAATGACACATGCGTCAGTGTACAAAGTCATTTGAGCCGGGTGATGAATGCCTATTTTTTATATGCAATTTCTCCATATTTAAAAATTCGGCCTGGGTATGAATAATATTGAGCACAACATGTACATGTATTGTCATTAGTTTTGTGTGAGGCATAGAGTTAAACGGACCGAAACTAAACTTGTCCTCCATAGCTCCTAAAGTTAATTTACACTTGTATTGAGTTCACAACCAACAATGCAAACAGACATGTGAGAACGACACTCGGTTACTAACGTAACCTCGGTTCTCTCTAGATGGGGGAACAAGTGTTGCGTAAGCTAGCTTACGGGAAAACCTCTTTTCTCGAGAATCCTGAAGCCAAAAAAAATCCTTAATTTTGCAAACCAGAACGTAGCACAAGCACGGCAGGGTTACGCAACACTCGTTCCCTCATCTAGATAGAACCGAGGTTACGTTAGTAACCGAGTGTCGTTCTCTTACGAGAGTACTCTTGTGTTGTGTAAGCTACGCTACGGGAACCCAATGCAAAACGCCGTGCGTGCTGAAGTGCCCACACATGGCCCCAAGGGTGTGCACCCGGGGAACCATACTAGTTAGTGATATTCAGACCAACGAGTAGTGGGCCTAAAATATATCATAATCCTATAGTTATAGGAACAAGTACTTAGCACATAATGACAGACAGTAAGGACCTAAGTCGGCCTGAACTGTGTTGCAACTGACTATTATAGCCTGTAAGTCAAGCATTAGACAGAAAATAGCTTAGCCTGCAGCGGAGGAACTTCCAGGTTGTAAAACCTTATAAATGTAGACGGGGAGGCCCAGCCTGCCGCCATACAAATATCCTGGAGTGAAACCCCACTGGACCAGGCCCATGAAGGGGCCACGCCTCTGGTAGGATGGGCACTGATGCTTAAGGGGCATTGAAGGCCCTTAGACCTATAAGCCAGCGTGATAGCGTCACCTATCCACCTGGAAAGACTCTGTTTTGAGGTGGCTAGCCCTTTGGTACGGCCACCAAATGAAACAAAGAGCTGTTCTGACTGCCTGAACGCAGGAGACCGCTCGACGTATATACTCAACGCCCTGACCGGGCAGAGGAGATTAACATCGCTTTCGCCGTCAGACCCAGGTAGGGCTGACAGGAAGATGACTTGCGCTCTGAACAGAGTGGAGAGCACTTTGGGGACATAGCCGTGTCTTGGTTTGAGGACGACTTTAGAGTCGTTAGGCCCAAACTCAATGCACTAGGTTCCGCCATCCTTTTTGGGAACAAGGAAATATCTGCTGTAGAAACCCGAAGCGCTCTATGTCAGAGGGACGGTTTCTATAGCTCCCTTTCCCAGCAGTTTCACTATCTTGGCACGAAGTAGATGTGCTACTTCGTTTTTTACATGGGATCATTTCCCATGCTTTCATACTTAAAGCTATGGGGGAGAATATATCTGGGCTCTGGCCGCTGCGTGTGTGACACATAGCATGCGGTGTTTGCATGTGGGCACGCGTACACACACTACAGGAGGTTTAAAATCCTAATCGATTGTGAAATCTGGTTGCAGCACACACTTCAGGAGAATCTTTGCAGATTTTCTTCTATCAAATATTAAACATGCACACACTACAAGATTTGAAAATGGCAGCGCATCACACACTGCAAAATGTTATTAAGATAATTGTGCCAGAGGATGCGTGATCTCACGCAGCAGATCGGAAGCTGAAAAGCAGATGTAAACAAAATGGATACTGAAACACGACAACTTGCTGTATCAATATTTATTGTTTGTTGTGAGAAAAAACAAAAGCGGAAAATTGAAGTGTGAATAAGAAAATGGTTGGGGAGACAGGATCAACATGGATTATCAGTTCTTCAGCGAGAATTGGAGGTAAGAATTTAATTGCCTGTATTTCTATCTGGTAGTGTGCTAGAATTATTTTTCACGTCATAACGCTAATGGCTGGCTAGTCACTCGTCCATATTGCAATTTTAAATTCATTAGCCCAATAGTCAGGGTGATACTGAAGGCCTGGCGTGGGCTTTGCAGAGCGGTGTGGATACGGTGGGAGTGGGACAGTGGTGAGGGAAGCAGGAGCCCAGCAGAGCCAGAGGGTGGAGGGTCGAGGCACAGCAGCTGACTCGAAAGTCTGAGGCTGAGCCAGAGCGACACTAGATCAAGGTGAAGCCAGAGAAATGAGGGAGCCCGGAGGACCCTGAGGGATGACAGTCAACGGTGGAACCGAGGGAGCGTTGAGGCAAGGTGGACCCGATGGGTTAGAGGCCGAGGTTGAGTACTCCACACGTCTTCACTAGATAAATGTTTAAACCACCTGTCTATATGGAAAGTTTTATGTTTGTTTCATTTATCAACTGACCAAACTAGTGGAACACTTCATTTGCACGAAACCACACTGTATGTTAACCACAGACACAGAGCAGAAGTCACCACTTTTAATATGTAATGATATGTAATATGTAAATTATTTAGAACAATTAATATGCAAGCAAAAACTATATAAATAAGATAAAAATATATATTTATTAATCGTTGTTCATGTGATTTGTACTCTAGCTCTATATGCCACATTTCTTTAACATATAAATACACACACACACATAAAGTAGCTCAAATTTTCATTTGTAAAAAGTTGCTCTAATGCACAGAAACCACATTGGCCTCTGGTTTACTGCAAGCATGAACATCTCAGAGCAGCGGCAAGAAAAAAAAGAGATAAAATGGTCTATAGAGACAATTATATCAGAGAATAGCACTGTATTAATACATACAACACTGTATATTTACATTAAACACCAGAAAAAAACACATTTTGAACAGTCACATTTTGTTCATTAATGGGATCTTGCTTTACATTGGCATTGATTTGAGAAGCATTAAAAGTATAACAAAAACAATTTATTTTAGTTTAATAAAGCCATTCATATGCAATTTTGATTTATAATGGATAATACTTCATACAGCTTTTACGGGCTGAAGAAAAGAGTAGGTGGTCTGATCCTGGCAAGGCCGGTTTCGTCTCGAGCGCTAAAATAATGTGGGTTAGTGCAGGTTAAACTTAAAATAATATATTAAAAATAATTAAGATAATTTATGTAAGAAGTATCTTACCTGCGGATCATTTGTGTTTTGAGTTGCAGTATTTTGAGTTTTCTTTGAAGTATTTTTAGATCTTCTAATTGCATCAATGCAGCTCTTTACTAAACCTGAAACAACAGTGAATACACATCACTGAGACACTTCTCGACAGTTTAAACTAAGAGCAGATATGATATGGCTGAATTTGTGTATTGATTAAGAGTTTGTCTCTGTAGTAAATTCAATTAAAGTTTACAAACCTATTAATGCAATGATCAGAAGCACATTCAGCAGGACAGATATGATGATGGTCATATTTCTCCATGATATCTGGTGTTGTGGAGCGTCTGTAACATTCTTTTGGACAAAGTCTGTAAAAGGTTTGTAGTTCAATCTTTATTCAGTTTCAGTCTTTAACAGAACAATAAAACTATTATTAGTTCTTCATTCAGTATATTCAATATGGAATCCATCATGTGGTTTATAAAGACATGATATAATAAAATAACTTACCGCTGATGTAGATTTTGGTGCCGTTGTTGAATTTTAGTGGTTCACTAGTTTTCACACAATAATAAACTCCTAATTCATCAATGGTGATATTTTTGATGAACAGACGACTGTTAGTTTTCACTGAGTATTTGTGTTTAAAGCTGCTGTTTTCATATTTACCTACTTCATATTGAGCTCCTTCATTAGTATGTGTATGTGTTCCTTTTTCACATCTGGGAAGCCAGAAGTTTACTGAGAGTGACAGTTCTCCCCTTATTAGACATTCTCTGATAGTATTTACCTTGTGTTTTTAAAGCACACGCAGTGAACAAACAAGGTTCACAACACAACGGAAATGCAACTGGGTTTCATTCTGTACATTTATGGCCAATGAAGTCAATATAGTCAATGTTTTTACTTTATTGTCAGTAAAAGTTTTTTTTAAATCCTGGTTTTCTTGCTCAACACTGCTCTCTTGTGGTCAGGAGGCATTTCCTTTGTGCTGTGGATTCATTTCTTTGTTTCAACAGAAGTAAAAAGAATTCCAAAAGCATAGAACAAAGCCATCAGGAAACATGAAAACATTATTTCTGGACACATATTTCTGATTCTAGGACATATTATGAAAATGATAATCTCACATGCATAATTGGGTATTATGTTTTTTTATATTAATTGCCCCTAAACAGCACATGATGAATAAATCAATATCAAGCTCTCAGTCGCACTGTTTGCCTGAATATCAGCACATATTCATAATTATAAGCATATTTATAAGCTTTATACATTAACCTAGTGGAAGACATGTAGTGTTACTTTATATTTTCATGTAAGATATCAGTGTTTGTGTTGAGTCTTGAGGTTGTTCGAAATCCATATCTTGAAGATTGTGTAGGTCTGTACGTTGAAGTCGTCTCCGTTTCTTGCATGAACAAACACCTTTAATAGTCCTTAAAAGTGAAATCAGATTAAATTAGTAATTCAGACAAAAACATTATTTTATTCACCCACATTTCATGGTTTTGTTCTTTCTGTAACATAACAATTGTAGTCACTATAAAGAGCTGTAACTGCAAGAGCTGTTAAAATATTCTTTAAAAAATGTAAAATAGCATACAGATATTATAGTGAGAATTCAAGAGCACAATGTCCACATTTGGAGACTTACATGTATAATTTCAGCAAAGAGCTCACCTATCGTGATGATGATCAGAACAGCATTCAAGAGCAGATATGAAGATAATAATCTGCCGATGTGTCTGATTCTTCTCAATGTTCTTCACCGCTTTATGATTCTGGATCTCTGGAGTCGGTACTGTGTAATCATTGAAGGGGTTTATTATTAATATTGAATATTATTTGTCTAACAGTGATTAAGTGTTTAGCTTGATGATCACTGAATGTTCACTCACCAATGATGTGTAGTCTGGTGCCGTCGCTGTATTTTGGAGGAACTTCTGTGGTCACACAGTAATAATCTCCTAAATCATCAATAGTGACATTATTTATGAACAGGCGATGATAACTTTGCACTGAATATTTCTGCCTAAAAGCTTTACTGTAGTGAAAAGTAGCTGAAGTTGTGGAAGAGAGCAATATCAGAACCGGAGAATCTGGAAGTTTCAGTAAAAACCAATAAACCTCCTTTACATCAAAATCACAGTTTATAGTCACATTTTGACCCAAATCTGTTAGTTGATCTGTTAAAGTCTCCGCAGCTTCACACCATATGAGCAGATCTGTGAAATAAACACCACACGCACATAATATGGATTATTATTATGTCATTAAACATTATAAATGATCTTACACAATAAAATTTTAATAAAGTACAATTAACTCACAGAGGTAAAGCTGCACAATCTTCATGATAAAACACGTGTTTCTTTCACACGACTGTAGAGATGTAACTTTACCTCAGAGCTTTCAGAAGAATAGGGTGATGTAACCAGTCAAGAGGAAGTTAAAGGCAGGTTTGCTCTGGCCACACATTTAGTTTTGTTGTCTATTTATTTAATATTCAACCATTGACCTATACATCATTTCTTGTCTTTAAAGCAAAATATTTATCTCTAATTCACTGCAGCAAAATTACCCAAGACACAGATAACAGCCCAGTTTTCTTTTTTTCAGTGTCAAACACAAATATGATGTTTTCTTCAACTGTATTCTCGTTGTAACTCATGATTATTAACTCATAAGTTTAGATGAGGTTTTTAGTTTCTGTTTCTTGACACCATAAACAATATTTATCCTCGAGGCGAGTGAGTACTCTATGTATTTAAATTAATCTGGATTGAATTTATTTTTGTCTAGTACTTAGTACTTCTTTTAAACTAGAAAAGAGAAGGAAGTGTGAAACTTATTTCTAACATTTGTTATACAATGTATTAATCTTTGTTATACAATTTATAATATTGTAATTAAAGTTAATACAAATTCAGCTGTTCATTTTTAGTTCATGTTAGCTCAGGTTCATTAAATAATATTAACAGATACAGATTGTGTTTTTAATAATGTACTTCAATAAATTTCAATAAAAATTAAATTAACATGAACTAAAATTAATAACTGCTGTAGAAGAATTTCTTTTTTTATTGTTAGTTCATGATAACTAATGAGGTTAACGTTAACAAATGATTATAATTGTAAAGTGTTATCGTGGTGTTTCATGTCATGTTCACTTGGTTAAAGTTTAAACCACTTGATGCAAGCGAGTGTGTGTGAGTGTGTGTGTGTGTTGTTCATCAAGTGACCAAAACAGTGGAACATTCATTTGCACAAAACCACGCTTGTTGATGTTTAGGTTTAGGCTTGTTGAATAACTAAATTTTTTGCTGATAAAAAAAAAGCTGCTTCAGCCCCAAGAAAGCTCATTTGTCATGTGGTTAACAACTTTTACTGCTGAACATGTCAGCGCACTTATAACAGAGAGAGAAAAAAAACATTATATTACTATATATAAGCAAGATCTCCACTTAAAACAGTACCAGCAGAAAGTGTTACTTTAATACAAAGCAGCAAACGCTGCTAAAACGCATATAAATAAAAATTATATATGGAAATTATAAATTAAAATTCACACATATAAAAAATAATAACAAGCCATTTTATTTTGTAAATAAAAAAGCATATGTAGGGACACTTTGTATTCATAATGTGTATCACATCCTACATTGGCTGTAGACAGTAGTGCTCTGCTCCTGACTAGACCTGGTGTTACTGGAGCACATGAAGAAATCAACTTCAGCACACTGAAAGAGACCATATTATATATGAATGGACATATACAGTATTTTAGACATAATGTACAGTCAGCTGGTCATAAACATTTCAGATCATTTAATGAATCTTGTGCATGCAGCTTGAAGTTGCACTGTAAGAATCACCAGGATAATATAGGACAAAATAAGATAACATATATTAATATTGAAGATCTTACCTGTGGATTATTTGAGTTTTGAGCAGCAGATTTTCCAGTTGCATCAATGAAGCTCTTCACCATACCTGAAACAACACTGAATATGAAACATCACTGAATACACACATTGTAACAGTTTAAGAGCTGATTCACAGAGAATGTGTTTTACTGTGAAAAATGTGAGATGCAGAAAAAAGTGTCAAGAGAGATGTGGTTTTTTAAAGTTTTTAGGCATTTTTATAACGCCATGTCTCGCACGAGACGCTGAAAAAGAAGACAGACGTGAGCGCAGCGGTTAAACACGTTTAGTGTGTGTTTACATAAAAAATAAAAACACAAAAGTATTGCAGTGGAATAGAAAAACACGTTCTGTGTGAACCGGATACATTTTGTAGATCTAGAGTTTGTCTCCTTGTAGTTCACTGACACTTTTACTGTAGTAAAACAAGAACAAACCTATTAATGCAATGATCAGAAGCACATTCAGCAGGACAGATATGATGATGGTCATATTTCTCCATGATATCTGGTGTTGTGGAGCGTCTGTAATATTCTTTTGGACAAAGTCTGTAAAAGGTTTGCAGTTCAATCATTATTCAGTGTCAGTCTTTAACATAACAATGAAACTGTTATTAGTTCTTCATTCAGTATATTCAATATGGAATCCATCATGTGGTTTATAAAGACATGATATAATAAAATAACTTACCGCTGATGTAGATTTTGGTGCCGTTGTTGAATTTTAGTGGTTCACTAGTTTTCACACAATAATAAACTCCTAATTCATCAATGGTGATATTTTTAATGAACAGACGACTGTTAGTTTTCACTGAGTATTTGTGTATAAAGCTGCTGTTTTCATTTTTAGGTCCTTCATATGTGTTGCTGAAAGTGCGTAAGATCAACACTGGAGGATCCGGTAATTTCTGTTTGTACCAGTAAATCTCCTCTATATCAAGAT
Organism: Siphateles boraxobius; assembly: GCF_051911475.1. Taxonomy (NCBI): domain Eukaryota; kingdom Metazoa; phylum Chordata; class Actinopteri; order Cypriniformes; family Leuciscidae; genus Siphateles; species Siphateles boraxobius. Next base: position 29,339,174 of record NW_027508733.1, read on the forward strand.
CACAGGTTATATTCACATCAGATCCTAAAGTTACTGGTATGTTTGTTAGACTCTCTGTGGCTTGATACAACATGAACAGATCTATGACAGAAAGAAAAACACATTGATTAAGATATAAAATCAAAATAAATCTGACTCAATCAAATGTGAATGAGAAACTCACAGATCTGCAGCTGTATGATCTTCATGATCTGATCCAGATGAATAATATCTGCTATGATCATTCAAACATCTCGTACTGTGAGTGGAAACACAAACCTCGACCACACAGACTAAAGGGGAAGTCAGAGCTGCTTCTCTGAGAACATCATCATTCTTAGTGCTTTAAATCAACAAGTATAGAAGATACAGTGTGTGTAAATATGCCAGTGTGTTTTATTTGAATATGCAGATGTGTGAATGTTGATTTACTCCTCAAAAAACACATAACTTTCATATAACTATATACAATTGTATGCATTTATGTATTGCTATACCAGCACCACAGGGCTGTTCCATAAAACAAGATTAGGATACAAGCCAGGCTTATTTTGGTTAGTCAGACTTATTGTCAGTTGATTCTGTTTCATAAAGCAAACTTAAAATAGTTCAAACTCAGTTACTCTGGCAACTTATGCTGGGAAACTAACCTGGTCCAGGACAGGCTAACTGCCAGGCTAAGCCTGAGTTGTTACACAGATCCTCTAACACTGACCAACAGGAACACAATGATATTACCACTGACACGCTGTCATACCATTATTGGACTTTAACCACTAGTCCAAAAATAAATACACAGTATACAGAAAATCAACTTAAATGAGGCTACGAAGGTAAATGAGACAATACAGACCTACAAGCGTATTAAATTATATTTTATATTAAATGTTTGTTAATGTTGATATATTTTTTTACATAAACAATTGACCCTTCGCAAAGACCCGCCCCCCTTAGTTACTGTCGCTATGTCCGACAAGCTACGCCGCTCTCACGCAGAAACACAATGTTCTCACACAGTGAAAAATACATCGCGGATCAGAGAGGAGACTGACAATACACTGACAGACAGGACAGACCAGGTTACTTTTCGGTTACTTTTGATATTAAACATATTAAACAAAGTCTCACCTTTCAAATTTGGTCATTTTTAAAAAGAAATTTAAACAATAAATACCGTTTTGTGGCTCTTTAATGTGTCGTGACAGATCGCTGTAGAGCCTCAGTTAAAGCTGCTCGTGAACCGATCATCTCTTCCTTGTAGTTCATTTATAGCATCAAACAAACATGAATGAACATAAGAAGGAATGTTGTTTTAACCGCGGAAAGGCGTCAGTATATTCAGTTTTTCAAGTTCAAATCCTCCCATGTTAATCTACGGACAAAATGGCGGATGGCGAAGTATGATTGGTCAGATCACCTGTCAATCAAGCTCCCTGCGAAGGGTCAATTGATAGTATACAATATAATTTAACACGTTTGTAGGTCTTGTATCATTCATCATTGTAGCCTATATGTAGGGATGGCTGACGCGAAACAGTCGTTCCGAAGCTTTGCGAGATCCCGAAGCGCAGATGTTTCGAAACACTAGGCTTGTTTGAGATGAGCAAAATCTGCGCAGAACCGATCACCGGTGATCAACACGTAATGCATGCCGGTTAGAAATGTGTCCGAATGCGGTATGCCTTGCTCTGAGGCGCACGTGTCGGATTCTGGAGTCGCGGCAGTTGCTCTCCACCGACTGCGCTGATCAAAAGCATGATGGGAAACGACTTGCTGACGACACAGCTTAATGTTGATTGGTTTAAACAACCGTGATGTATTGTTCTCTTTTAAAATGTTTGATTTTAAAACTCGGATATCATGTTTTATGTGTATATGTTATGTGTGAATATTCCCAAACTCTCGGACAGTGCGATCTCTATGGGTTATGGGCAATGTCATTTTATTATATATATAAAAACACATAGCCTATGTCTGTATTAAAGATAAAATAATTGATAAACACTTATTTGGAATGGAATTAAATAACAAGTACTTTGGGTGTCTTGTTCATTATATTTATTTTCATATAAAAGCAACAGAACTTAAATTACATCCAGTTTATTAGAAACACTGTGCACGAGCGTGAATCCCGTTAATCCCGTGATATCCATCATTGATCTCGGAGGTGTCAGATCCACTGCGAGAAGCGAGAACTGTCCGGCTTGCCTGCGCTTTTTTCACTCCTCTCACTGCAGCCGCCTACTCTCGACTACATTTCAGGCGAGACAAGGCGCATCTCAAACAAGCCTACTGATTCGAAGCGTGATTCAAAACACCCATGTCACGTGACTATGGCCAAACGAAGCCTCGAAGTGTTTCACTAACGCCGCCTTCACACTGGCAGTTGAAATCAGCTCCGTAATACGCAATACGCACCCAACGGACGTCGTACTACACAGTGAAAAGCGTCGGAAGCGGGTAGAACAAAAATGGCGGAGAGATTAGAATGGTTGATTTTGTCAGTTCTGTATGATCTCTCTGATGAGGGTTATAGAGATATTAATAGGAAGGCTGCTGCGTGAGGAAAGTTGCTCAGGACGTTGGCATGTCAGGTCGGCTAAAAAATGTGATATAGTGATATAATTTATACCATATTAACTGCCCTAATAACGTTAGCAAAGCATGAAAATAAAAAAAATGACATGACAACTTAACTTTTAATAAAATAAATAATGATTTTATAACGATAAGAATTCAGGTTTGTTTATCAGTATCATAGCAACACTAACTTCCGCTGGAATTGTCGGATAGAAACCGTCCGTAGATTTTCGCAAGAGTTCAATTTTTTGAACGCATCCGGATGACCAACGAACACGATTTTCTTCGCACCGCACTCGGTCGGACCCGTTTCGGACCCATTCGCATGCGGTCTGCGAATCTCCATAGGAAATGAATGACTTCCGGTCGTTTCGGAGCCGTATCGGAGCTGATTTCAACTGCCAGTGTGAAGGCGGCGTAAAGGTGCGTTCCATTCGACCGTAAGTGGACTGCGAAGTGGACTTCACAGGGTATTTCGCCATCTTAAGTGAGATTCCAATCCGAAGGGAATGAACATGTTCTGTTCGAAGGGCACTGCAAACGGCGTAGGGAATAAGGGAACATCGATACATCACTTCACAGGAAGTGGAGAGCGAAAATCAACCAACTGTCATTGTGCATCAAGTCACCAGTCTGAACTAACCATAGAGCAGAGCCGTTGGAAGAGATTTTAAATTAAAATTTCTAGCGGCTCATAGTTTCGTATGCATTGAGTATTCATAAATATTGTTATTATTATACAAACTAGAGTATTTATGAACGATTGGGGTGATTAATGTATCTTTAGGCATATTATATGATTTTAAATTAGAAAGGAAAGTAAATTAAAAAATTTTATTCAGTTATATCATAATCTGCTTGACCCTGTTGTTGCCTTTCTTTGATGACGTTGCAGGGCATTCCAAATGAGTGATTATTGTCAGCGAAGTCCACTTCAACTGATGTACCGTGTTCAGGGAGTAGGGAGCAGTGAACACTGCGTAGGGACCCTGTCAAATGGAACGCACCTTAAATGTTTCATCTGGTGTGATCCGCCGAATCCAATATTATCTGTCTGCAGTCCCGGAGGCTGCATTTTCAGGACCCCACTTCTAGGACCGCATTTCTAAGACCCTAGTTTTTTGTGACAGCGCCACCTACCGAGTCAGAGAACCGCAGTCCCAGGAACGCATTTCCAGGAACCTAGTTTTGGAGGACCGAAAAAAGTGCCAGCAATGTAATATTTCCACCCAGTTTTAACTACATTAGAGTGTTTTTTTTTCTTTCAAGTTTTATTACACCCAAATACTACTTTCTTTATTGCAATTAAACCAGGTTCCTAGGAATGTTGAGAAATTATTGGGTCTAAGTAGCATATAATAACTCAAGTAAAATAAACAAGGAATCATTTTATAGTCTTTTCAGTCACTATGGACCACATTTTCAAGTACAGAGGGAAGACAAGGATGACTCTGGGGGTAGATTTAAGATTTTGTATTTTACAAAATAATATAAAACACCTGAACTTGAACACACAAAATATTTTACAAAATAATATATAACTGAAATTGAACACACAAAATATTTTACAAAATAATATATAAAAACTGAAATTGAACACACAAAATATTTTACAAAATAATATATAACCACTGAACTTGAACACACAAAAAAACAAATTTGATCATGACCTGAACCACATAGACAGAACTTCAATGGATGGACAAACACATGGACAACATCATCACTGACTCCTAAGAGAGAGAAAGAGAAGTGATTTAAATAAGGAACATTTAGTTGACCATGTTCTGCTCTCTAATTTTAAATGTCATATTTAAAAGATCTTAGTTACCACAGAGTAATGATAATGATAAAAATAATGATATCAGTCTCCATACCAATTAATTTTCATAATACAATTATTGCATACTGTTCAAAGATTTGAAAAAAAAAATGATTTTGATGTTCTCGGAACAAAGGTTCTAGAAACACTCATGTCGTTTCTTGAAAAACATTTTTAAGTTAATTTCATATAAATAAATAGACATAAATTTGGCCTAAGCCTAGTGCTTAACCAATTTATTTATTTATCTTTTGTCATACTATTGCATACCCTGAGCTGTGTCCTTGATAGCACTTCATATAGAGTACAGTATACAGTAAATGACACAATCTAACACGTGGGATTTCAATTATTATAATGGCCTCTCGGATATGTCTGACTATTAAAATGTCATATGTCTCAACCAACTTTATAAAACCATGTCAAAATGAAGAGACGTACACATAACATGTATTGTGGGTAACGTTAAACAGGCTGACTGTGAACAGGTGACAGTGAAAACATTAAGATTATTTTAACTGAATTAAAATGGAAAGACAATGAGTAATAAACAAGCTTTCAGAACAAACATGCTACAGTTTATTGTGCTGTAAATAAGTCAACACAGGCTTATCATGCAACAGTTCCGTTAAATGAACGTGCTAACAATTCATTTTCCAGCATTAGAGGCTAATATATGATGGCTATGCATTCAAGACTGTTTAGCAAATCACCAGCACGTTGGCAACGTTAACTTTTCCAATGAAATGCATCAGAATTTTTTTAAAAGTTAAACAAATAAAAATTGATTCGCATTTGATACTCACACTCTGAATGTCATTCATCTTCGCTGGTCCTCTAATTCGATAGGTGGCGTTGTCACTAAAAACCTATATAGGGTCCTAGAAATGCGGTCCTAGAAGTGGGGTCCTGAAAATGCAGCCTCCGGGACTGCAGACAGATGCTACTCGCCGAATCAGCGTTTGATTGACACGGTCGGAAACAGACCACATAATCGCACATCTGTATAAAAGTGAAATCAACGCATATTGACCTCGTGGGTTTTTGTGAGAGGAGTTTGATTTTGAGATAGCGGATTTTTGGTGATATAGTGACATTTATAGTGAGATTTGTTTAGTTTTATTTAGGCTTACATTTAAATTTACACAACACATTGACTGATCGGCTAGAGACACAGAGTAGCCTATACATATAGTGACACATTAATAGATACATAGATATAAATATATATAGACAGCTAGATTAATAGATAGATAGATAGATAGATAGATAGATAGATAGATAGATAGATAGATAGATAGATAGATAGATAGATAGATAGATAGATAGATAGATAGATAGATTAAAGATAGCCTACATATATAAATACATAGATTATAGATGCATAGATTATAGATACATATCTAAATACATATATTATAGATAGGCCTACATATTATATATATATACATATCTAAATGATAGATTGTAGATACATATATCTAATTACATAGATAGATTAGAGATACATATAGATAGATTTGGATAGATAGATAAAATGGAGGCTCCCCAGAAGAGATGCCGTACATCTGTGGTGTGGGAGCATTTCCATTTAGAAACCCTAAATAAAGTGAGATGTGTGTATTGTGATCGGCAGCTAGCCTACTGCAACAATACATCATCCATGATGCGCCATTTGAGGAGCACTCATCCTGCCATTTTGCAGGGTGCAGAGGATGGCATTCCCCCTGTACCTAGGCCTGCTACTGACACTGCTGGGCCATCTAAGCAAGGTATGCATAGATGTATCCATCACCATCAACATCACCATCAACACCAGTAGAAACACAGGGCATTTTATGGGAACTTTTTGACACTCGTATCCATCAAACCCAGATTATGCACAATGCTACAGCTGATGCCACAGTGGAAGTGAAAAAATACATCAACGATGCGTATTTGCCCAGAACTCATGATCCACTAATTTACTGGAAAGAGAGAGCAGTAATCTTTCCTTATTTGTATGTCCTAGCTAAAAAATATCTTTGCATGCCAGCAACAAGTGTCCCTTGTGAGAGGATTTTTTCAAAGGTTGGAGAAATTATCTGTAAAAAAAGTAGTAGGCGAAGCCCTTCCACAGCAGAAAAATTTATATTTTTGAATAAAAATATGTAAAAAAGTGAGACATTGTGGCTTGATTTATTTTATTAATATTCATTTTGCAGGACCAAAACAACATTATGCACAGGGAGGAGCCTATAGGTTACAAGATTCACATATTAGAAAAGTACAATAATAAAAAAACAAAAAATTTTCATGGCTCGTCCAGGTTGTTTCAGATCAACACCTACAAGTGACCACAAGGTGTCGGATTGATTCGAAGCCTCGACACAATATGGACCATTTGCTTCAACTGTTTCATTGCTTCACGAAGCCTCGATCTGCTCATCACTACCTATATGTGTGTGTAATTATATATATATATATATATATATATATATATATATATATATATATATATATCCAACAGGTTTTCTTTTCTTACTGGCTAAATGTTTTGTGCCCAAGTTTTAAAGACTTATGAATACATTTCTCTCTGGTTTTGTTTGGCTGCTGTATAATTACAAAATAATTACAATAATTACAAAAGCACAGTATATATTTTAACTGGTAAGATGAATCTGAGCTTAGTAATTGACCTACAGTATATAAGCCTACATTTGATTTACCCCAATACAATAGTCCCTTTTGTAACGCTTCTGGACTGTAGAAAGCACACGACGAAGGATACAGAGAAAAAACAGGTATTTAATAGAAAACTCAGGGGTTTCATCCACGTTCACACAAACAATAGTCGATACTGAATACTAACAAGAAAGGAATTTAAATACACAGAGGAATGATGAGGACAACAGCTGAAGACGGTGAGTGGTGATGATGTTGTTGGCAGGTGCGAGTAATGGTGAAGGAGGTGCAGGTGTGGGCCAAGGAGGATACTGGGAACTGTAGTGCAGACTGGGACTAACACAAGACAGTGACGATGACAGTGACAGAGACGATGATAATGACAATGACAAACACAACTAGGTGGTGACTGTGACACCTTTACAGTTATTGCTATCATAAAAATACACTTGTAGGTTTACAATTCTAAATAAGGCACATCTAATGTCCAAATTACAAATATTTTAGCATATATATATATTGTATGTACTTTATTACGTCTTTCAATTCAAACACATTTAACACAATTATACAAATGTATACAGTTCCTTTAAAGATATAATATTTTTCACCAATAAATATTCCTTATTTTTCCTTCTACTTTTTTTCTTTTGTGATCCTACTCACCAACACATAGCCTAAAAAACACATAATTAGAACAATAACCAATAAGTACATAGTTAGACACTGAGAACAAAGTGTTCTCCAGATGTGATTGGTGCTAATGGGGCCAAAGGGGCAATAAAATGATCTGGAGTGCCTGAAGAGGGAGGTCTGCTCAACCTGCGATTTCCTGTTGTTCAATTGTACATGTGCTATTGTGTGTTTGCTACAGTTAGTGGTGGGCAGATCGAGGCTTTGTGAAACAATGAAACAGTTGAAGCAAATGTCCCGTATTGTGTCGAGGCTTCGAAACAATCCGACACCCGTCTCAACGGTGACACCTAGTGGTCACTTGCAGGTGTTGATCTGAAACAACCTTGACAACGAACCATTAAAAAAAATGTTGTTTTTTTAGGGGCCAAGCCCCGAAGGGGCTGAGCCACCTATTGTATCTGTTAGTTTTCTTCTTATTATTCCGCAAATGGGAGTCTATGGCAGCCCTATGAACCATAAGTAGGAAAATGATGAAATTTGGCACACTTGTAGTGATGCTAATGAATAGTAATTGGACCAATTTTTGACCCTCTAGGACCAACTCTATAGCGCCACCACCAGTTCAAAAATTCAACATTGAAATGGTTATAACTTTTGAACGCTTTGATCTAGAGACATGAAACTTAGTCCACCTGATTCCACTCATCATGCTGATCACAACCAATACCTTACATTAAGACCCCGCCCATTACAGTAGTGGCCATTTTGAAATGTACAGTATTCAGTTTTTTGTACAGTATTCAGCTACTCCTCCTTCAAATTTTGTCCAATTTTCTCCAAACATGTGCTCAAATGATCTTCGGACTGAGCCGCATAAAAGTACTGTTCCCGATTTTTTTGTTTTGCTGGAAAAAAAAAAGTTATGGTGTCGCAAACTTAACGAGGTCCACCCAAAATTGGCTAAGAGGCTGTATCTCGGCCAAAGTTTGATCAATCGAAACGAAAATTGGTTCACTTCATCGGAAGCATGTGTTGAGGTTCCATGCCAAAGTTGGGAATAGCGCCACCTATGGGTCATGAGATATGAACAATTGCTATTTTGGCCAATAACTTTTGAACAGTTTGTCAGAAAATCATAATTCTGGTATCTATGGATTCCTTGCATCATGCCGAATCCGTGGATATCGATTTTGCCATGATGGGATGTACCACATGTCCGCCATTTTGAATTTTGTCATAATTTGCAATATCTTTTAAACTATTTGAAATTTCTTCATCAAATTTGGTATGGATCATCATCGGCATGGCCCGAAGGTACCTGAGAAGTTTGATCACAGCGCCACCTAGTGTTCCAGAGATATCATTGTTTTTTTAAAAAACGCTTATAACTTTTGCTAACATTGCTTGAAATTTGATTTCTTTATGTCAATATATTCCTTGGCTTATGCCGATTTCAACGATATCTCATATGTTATTTTTCAACAATGTGACTGGCCGCCATATTGGAGCAAATGTTAAACAGTTTTTTTGCTACTCCTTAAAAATTTGTCCAAAATTTTCCAAAATTTGCACAAACGATCTTCAGGCCGAGCCGCATAGAAGTACTGTTCAATGCATTCCTTGTGTCATGTTGAATCCGAAGATACCGATTTTTACAGATACCAAAATTTAGTATGGATCATCAACACCATGTCCTGAAGGTACATGAGAAGTTTGAACAGAGCGCCACCTAGTGTTCCAGAGATATACGTTTTTTTTGCCAAAACGCTTATAACTTTTGAATTCATAGTTAAAAATTTGATTGCTTTATGTCATTATATTTGTTGGTTTATGCACTTGAACTATGGACCTTCTGCATACACAGTGGTGCAATGAGATGAGTGACAGACTTCGGACACAGAGATAGTGGGTTCGAGCCCCATGTTATACAACTTTAGATGATGGTGTAATTTGGAGCCAATTGCTGCAGTTCTACCTTCAACAACTTAAGTCTCTGTAAAATTAAGCAAACCACAGTGTATGAGTATAAAGCAAATGCTGAGTAAAGCAAGAGGCTATAACTTTGAAGATTGTTTAATCAAATCCAATGTGTGGCAATCATTAAAACATGTGAATTGTGCAATGTTCAAAAGATTCCTAGTAAAAAAATAGATTAAAAAGTTTGCCGAGATAACCTTTAAGTTGGCTTGTGAAAGTTTGGACCAGAAAGTTTGAAGAAGGTTGAAGTAGTTTAAAGTTTAAAGTAGTTTAAAGTAAAAAAAAAAAAAAAGATTAGTTAGAAAGAAAAAAAGATTAGTTAGAAAGAAAGAACAAAGATTAGTTAGAAAGATTAGTTAGAAAGAAAGAAAGATAGATAGATTAGTTAGAAAGAAAGAAAGATTAGTTAGAAAGAAAGAGAGAACGATTAGTTATGAAGAAAGAAAGATAGATAGATTAGTTAGAAAGAAAGATTTGTTAGAAAGAAGAAAGAAAGAAAGAAAAGAGAGATAGATAGATAAGTTTATTAGTACATTGAATGGTAGTTTAATTGAGTCTAGGAGTTCATGGAGTTTAGATTTGAGTTTTTGTGCATTACTGGGCCACCGTAGCCTTGGCTCAATTTGAACATTCTGCAATGAAAGTCTATGGGATTTTTAAGGTTTTTAATATTAATTTTTAAGAAAACTGAAAGTCAAATCAGTTAGAAAAGATATAGTAACTCCAGTCAGAACAGTCTGAGTCTCTGAGCCGAGTTTGGAGTATGTAGAGTTAAAGCTCTAGGATGAGTTAGAGTCAGAATTTTTTTGTTAAGAAGAAAAAGAAGAAATATAATTCAGTAAGTTGGCTCTCACAAGCCAACTCAATAAATCATGTATCCAAACAAGCCAAACTGCCTTCTGCATCTTGGCAAAAACATAACTTCCCAGTGGTGCAAATAGATGAGTGACTATGGCAAGCCGTTTTAACTTTTATTCATTTCCAGGATATGAATCCTTGATATCAACAATTACATTTTCACTAGTAAAAATGATAATTATTGATATCAGGAATAATATTCCTACTAGTAAAAATGGCAATTTTTGATATCAGGAATTCCATTTTCACTAGTAACAATGCTAATTCTTGATATCAACATTTACATTTTCACTAGTAACAATGATAATTCTTGATATCAACAATTGAATTTCAACTAGTAAAAACTATAATTCTTGATATCTGTAATTGTATTTTCACTAGTGAAATGTCACCATAGGCTGCCATTCAAAATCAATTGTTGATATCAAGAATTGATTTCTTACTAGTTGAAATTTCAATTTCACATATCAGAAATACAATTCTTACTAGTAAAAACCTTTATTTTTGATATCAAGAATTCAATTGTGACTAGTTGAAATGTCTATTCTTGATATCAACAATTGAATTGCTACTAGTAAAAATGCTCATTTTTGATATCAATAATTCCATTTTCACTAGTGACTATGTTAATTTCTGATATCATGAATGTGATTGTTACTAGTAAGAAAGACATTTTAGATATCTGAAATTATATTGATATCAGAAATACAGTTTTAGATATCAAAAATTAACATTTTTACTAGTAGCAATTCAATTGTTGATATCTAGAATAGACATTTTTACTAGTAACCTCATAATTCTTAATATCAGGAATTCGGATTTTTACTAGTAATAATGCAATTATTGATATCAAAAATGATATTTCTACTAGTAATAAATACAAAGCTGATATGTGTATTCGTAATTATAACTCAATTCTTGATATCTGTAATAGTTTTGTCGCCATTTTAACATTTAAACACATTTGGGATATGAATTGTTGATATCAACAATTCAATTATTGATATCAACAATTCAATTATTGATATCAGAAATGCTGATTGTTGATATCAGGAATTCAATTTTTGATATCAAAAATGACGTCATCACTCGCAGAAATACATTTATGATATCACAAATGAAATTACAACTAGTAAGAAACATACTTCTTGATATCTGTAATTTAATTCTTGATATCTCTAATTTAATTCTTACATGTTAAAATGTAATTTTCACTAGTAAAAATTGTTATTGCAGATATCAAGAATTCGTTTTTGGATATGTGCATATATAATGAATTCCTTTTTGGATATGTGCATAATGACGACTGCTTATAAATATTCAAATAAGAGCGTGATGTTTTTGCGTGAAGTTTTTACGTGCTCAAGAACTCCGATGAATTGTGAACAAACTGGCAATGGCAGAGGAGGTTTTGAGGCAAATTGGAAGGCAATGTTATGCCATTGAAAGGACGTACCACTATGGCCTTTGTGGTCAACGACATCTACGTGCCATAGAGGCATGTCTCACAAATTTATCAAGAGTTGCCAGTCTGTTAAGAACAGAGACAGCGGACGAAGTTAAAGACGCGCTCATCGACTTGCATCGACTTTTGCTGGTGCAAAATGTAGAGCAAGACCGGGCCTACTCTGCCGGACGTGTACATTTAGGTGAGTAAAATTGTTGTTCTCCCTAAGTTATTAAAATGTTAGACCTGTTAATTGAGAACATTTATATTATTTAAACTAGGCTATATTTGGGTCGCTACGATGTCTTTCTTGAACACGTGGCGGCGCTCCTTCTCTGGTTCAGAATGAGCTATTTACTGCAAAAATACCCCAGACTGGCCTCTTTGATGCATTTATACAAATGCTATCATACACAAACATTAATATAAGCATTTTGTTTGATCATAAGCAGACATGTATGCAAAGTAACAGTTTACAATTATTGTTAAAAAAAATATTTATTTGTGATCAGACCCTTAATTGATTATTTCTAATTTTGAAAATTCCTAGAATTTTGCAAACAAATTATTAAAGGAAAACAGACACTTCATATTTAATTGTATTTAATCATTTAAATTGTGATTTTTACATTTAATAGATTACACAGATAGATAGACTACTCAATAGATTGAAAACGTACTAGATTAAAAACAGGCATTTAAAACGGTGCAGAGCAGAGCGACCAGTGGAGACACACTGTTATGAATGCTTTTGTGGCTTCAGCAGTGCCTGTTAATTGTTGTTCTATTGTTCTTTGTTTCTTTTTGTCATAGGTGTACCTGGAAGACCTTCCATTAATGTTTCACAGCAGCAAATTGAGTTTCTAATGAAACAGGGACACACCATTAAGCAGATGGCCAATATTCTGGGCTGCTCATCTTCATTTCTTTATAGGAAAACTAAACAGCTCGGAATTCCTATACGAAAACTGCAAACACAAGTGACTGAGGAAGAGCTCATTCAGCATGTCAGAAGACTTCGCAGTCTCTATCCCAACACAGGAAGTGAGGTGTGTTAGGCAAAGAAAAGTCAAATTCATTATTCTGCATCCATACTGTCAAAATAAATAAATGTGCTTTTATTATTACTTCTTAGATCATGAGGGGGCTGCTACGTGAAGGGCTGTTTGTCCAGCGGTGCAGGGTCCGAGAAGCCCTTACCCTAATCGATCCCACTGCGACTGCACGCAGGTGGAGTAATGCCATTGCCAGAAGAGTCTACCATGTTCCTCATCCAAACAGTTTATGGCACATAGATGGAAATATGCGGTTGATTAGGTAATACACTATTCATCCCTCCCCCCAATACAAAGAGACACAGGTTCGGTGGACTGGAAACACTAAATTCCCCATAGGAGTGAGTGCATGTGAGAGTGTCTTTGGCCCTGCTTACACCTGGTATTAGGATGTGTTTTCGTCGATCGGATCACAAGGGGACACAGGGGATGCTTAATACAGGCTTAAACATGGTCTAAAACTTTTAGAGCTTTTGAACACTTCCAGAGGTAGTTGAAAAAGCATTCGACCGGATGCTTTCATAGTGTAAACGCTCATGTGGTAGAATGTGTTCGAACAGCCACAAAACATTGTCTACTCTCCTCCTACTGACCAATGCGTAAACATTATGGGAAGAGCTCTAGCCAGACCGGATTTAAAATTTGTCGGCTGAAGACCCAAGTTTGGTTTGAAGATGAAAAACGTATCAAGCTCAATGTTCTCTCACCATTCCTGATTTCTAACACACACTCACGCGTTCACCTTGTCTTGTGGCTATCAGAGCAGAAACGAAAGCTGCTATTCTCTGTGTTTTTCAAACTTCTCCTTCATTCCGACATTATGTACATTGCATGAGCTTATTTCGTCCATTAGACTGAAAGATCTGAAAAAGCCCATACATTTACCACCCAAAGACCCTCCTCTAAGAAATAAGGACAGAAGTGGTTGAAAGTGGACAAAAGAGACGGATTTAAACACCAGGTGTAAACGGGAATTTGTCTCCCTCGTCTACTTGTGATCCAATCAACCAAAACACATCTTAAAACCAGGTGTATACAGGGCCCTATTAGTACTGAGGTTACACAAGTTAGTGCACTTCCAGTGCTGGGTTACATCAGGAATAAATCCTGTCGAAAAAGCCTTATTCAGACTGTCAGTCCAAACCCAATTTTTGTGTATATCTAATTGGAATATGATCATATTTAGCAAGTGTGAACAGCAACAAAAAAAAATCACATGAAATGCATTTTTTTTTTTTACAATTCCGTTTTGAGGAAAAAAGCCTTTCATCACAATATTGTGGTTGTCAAAACAATTGGAAACTAAACAGAACTTGAACTATGTTTACATGACGGGTAGACTACTGTTATTTTAAGAACTTGACTATCGCACTCCGCTAAGTCAGTATTGCACCTAAGACAGCTTATGTCACAGGCCACCACAACTTCCAATAGGAAAATTCAACTGCAGTAGCCACCGTTTAACCTGAGGAGGGCAGCACTCAGACGTTTTTACACCATATATTCTAGAATTAAAACACTATATCCAAATGTAAAAAAAAATTACTTGAATCAATGAACAGCAATAATAAAGTCCCAGTCTTACAGATCATTAACTAAAAAAAGTTGGTTTTGGGATTAGTTACCCTTTAATTAACCTTGTGTTGTTTCTATGCTTTTTTTTTATACAAGATGGGGTTTCGTTGTACATGGAGCCATCGATGGAAAATCTCGCCTTATAACCTACCTGAGCTGCAACACAAATAACCGTGCCTCCACTGTGCTTACCCAGTTTGTGAAGGCCACATGTCTTTATGGCCTTCCCTCGCGAGTGCGATCTGACCATGGAGGGGAAAATTCACAAATCGCCCTCTTCATGAATCTTGTTCAAGGGGTGGAACGGAGGAGTCACATAACAGGAGAATCTGTTCACAATCAGTGCATAGAGCGGCTTTGGAGAGATGTTTTCCTGCATGTGCTCCAGTACTTCTACAACTTGTTCTACACTCTTGAGGATTCTGAGGTCCTTGATCCAGACAATGATGTCCACAAGATGTCCCTGCAAATTGTCTTCCTCCCAGAGATACAAAAGAGACTGGGTCTATTTAGGAATGGGTGGAATCACCACAAAATCCGAACGGAGAACAATAAAACACCTGTCCAAATATGGACTGCAGGAATGCTTGCCAACATGGAGACAAACTGCAGAGCCATCAGCAATGTTTTTGGGGAAGATCCTTATAGCACACAAACTCTGCAAGAGCTTTTGGCACAACATGGCATAGACAACTTCCCTGCGACTGATGATGATGATGATGAAGATCATTTCCCAGCTGTAGTTGTGGAGCAACCCAGAATCAATCTGAGCCATCAGCAGCAGCAAAACATTATGCAGGCAATTGAGACCATCTCAGATACTACTGTTAAGTATCAGACATGCTGTAGAGAAATTGCAAACACATTGCAAGATGGCTGAGATACAATTTATGATACAGCATATTTTTTCTTGAAACGCGCCATCGGAGTGATAAAAATGTTGATAAAAATGTATTCCTCTATTCTCTATCAAATCTATTAAATGCCTTCAGGTAAATACCACACTGTCTGTTTCATGCTGTGACAATGTTTTTAGCAGGATTACTAGACTCCAATGTGAAAAAAGGATTAAGACAAATGCAATCAAAATTGATTCAGGTTTTATTGTTCCATTTATGCAGTGAAACATTTAGATGTCAGATGGATCACTGTTTTGAATCACAACTTGAGTGTTATGTACTTTTTCAATTTAGAGAAATTAAAACAGATTAAATGTAAGTGTAAATGAAGCAAAATGTGCTACTATAAATCATATTAGCAACATTAATGGTAAGTACAGTAAAACAATAACAGTAAACACAGTAACAGTACAATGTGTGTTTGAGATGGCATAAGGGTGGATAAGTGTTAAAGGAACACGCCAACTTTTTGGGACTTTAGCTTATTCACCGTATCCCCCAGAGTTAGATAAGTCCATACATACCCTTCTCATCTCCGTGCGTGCTGTAACTCTGTCTGACGCACCCACCGCTAGCCCAGCTTAGCACAAAGCCTGGAAGTAAATGGCTCCAGCTAGCATACTAATCCTAATAAGTGACAAAATAATGCCAACATTTTCCTATTTATATGTTGTGATTTGTATAGTCACAGTCTGTACAAATACCAAGATCACATGAGACACAGCCATCCTATTAACCGTA
This sequence comes from Siphateles boraxobius, assembly GCF_051911475.1. NCBI lineage: Eukaryota > Metazoa > Chordata > Actinopteri > Cypriniformes > Leuciscidae > Siphateles > Siphateles boraxobius. The sequence continues at coordinate 29,355,407 of NW_027508733.1, forward strand.
TACATACTGGGAACTATATTCTCAGACGGCGAAGCACTGCTACTTGGGCGGAGTGATAAGCGCAACACTCTGAGCGAACTCTCTGCTCCTCACCACGGCTTCTCAGGCGCTGCGAGCAAATCACTCCGCCCAAGTAGCAGTGCTTCGCCTTCTGATAATATAGTTCCCAGTATTTATATGGTTAATAAGATGGCTGTATCTCATTTGACCTTGTTATTAGTACACACTGTGACTATACAAATCACAACATGTAAATAGGAAAATGTTGGCATTATTTTGTCACTTATTCGGAGCAGTATGCTAGCTGGAGCCATTTACTTCCAGTATTTGTGCTAAGCTAGGCTAGCGGTGGGTGAGTCAGACAGAGTTACGGGATGCACAGAGATGAAACGAATATGTGTGGACTTATCTAACTCTAGGGGATACGGTGAATAAGCTAAAGTCCCAAAAAGTCGGCATGTTCCTTTAAGATAATTTTTTCAAGTATTTCCTTTATCGCCCTTACATGAACGAGGTACTACATGGTGCCGAAAGTTGGCGACTGCAGAATACCTTCAGTCATGTAGGTTCTAAATGAGTCATAGGTACTGTGAATTGGAAGTCTTAGAACAATAAGGCACGTGTTGGCCTCTGGAAAAATTCTGGTGTCTTGAAGTAAAAATTCGATTTTTGGCTGATGGGGGAATCCTAGAGGAGGCACAGATGAGGCTCCAGAAGCAAACTGCAGCACCATTTCCAGTGTCAACGGATTGCAGTCACCTTCTGTAGCCACACAGATTCAGACAGACACACAAAGAAACAGAATAAGGTTTAAATTGAATATCAAATTCAGTATAATTTTTTTATTGGAAAGAAATTTTACTTCATAAAATGTGTCACTCAAAATCACATTAAACGCAAATTAAATTTTTACCACAAAGTGGTTGTAATGTTTAAATGATAAAGCACTAAAACCCTACCTTCTACATCTTTTAACCAGTCTCTCCAGAAACAGATGGTCTTATTTTCCAGCTGCCGTTTGTTGCTGCCAAGTATGGAGGACCAAACCTGCAGAAATTAAAAATGAATAAATAAATATGCAAATAAATGTAAAAAATAAATAAATAAATGACTATTTATACTTTTATTTCCCTTTTATGTATAATTATATTTTTTCCACATTTATTTATTTTTTCATTTATTTATTTATGCATTTATTTATTTTAAATTGTATTTATCTTCACATTTATTTATGTATATATGTATTTATGTCTACATTTATTTATCTATACATTTATTTATTTATACATTTATTTATTTATTCATTTATTTATTTATTCATTTATTTATTTATACATTTATTGCTCTAGTATGCTAATGAGGGGGGCGTGTTTTACCTAAGGCATAGCAATCGATCTCAGAGTGGCAGTACTGAAGCATTGAGGCCACAGTGACACCTTGTGGTGTGACCAAACAATACGCAAGAGGTTTGTGGACGTGACTTTACAGGTCACGCAGGAAATAAATGACTTAGAGATGGGCAATATGGCCAAAATCTTATAACACGGTTTATGTCCTTTAATATGCCCTAACTGTATAAAGCTATATAGGTTTACCATACATAGGCCTACTCTTTATTCCGGACATGGCCGTAAACATCAGCAGGTCGGGATTTCTAAAATGTCTGGGCACACATGAACAGAATCCATAGATAACAGACACGGAAGCGCATCAAATGATCCACTATTAACCAAATTTTATGACATGCATTGTAGATCCGTACACAGAAGCTAACTGCATTTTTAATGTAGCCTATCTTCCAAAAACAATGTTGACAGCAACAAACTTTTCCATAAAGAGGTGATATTTCCGCTATAAATTGATTTCCTGGGGCATTTTTTAAAAACCTTATTATAGGCTATATGCATCATCATGTAGCCTATAAGTCCTTAACTTTAACTGATCAATTTAGTTAATAAGGCACTACTATAGGGCTGTCACCTATGGAAGCTTGTTTCCGCCACAGAATGAAAAATAAAAAAAGGGAATTGCGACTTTTTATCTCACAATTCTGACTTTATTTCTCAGAATTGCGAGATATAAAGTCGCAATTGCGTGTTATAAAGTCAGAATTGCGAGATATAAAGTCAGAATTGCGTGATATAAAGTCGTAATTGCGTGTTATAAAGTCAGAATTGTGAGTTATAGAGTCGCAATTGTGTGTTATAAAGTCAGAATTGCGTGTTATAAAGTCGCAATTGCGTGTCATAAAGTCAGAATTGTGAGAAAAAAAGTCAGAATTCTTAGTTTTCTCTCTCACAATTCTGACTTTATAACACGCAATTGCGACTTTATATCTCACAATTCTGACTTTATAACACGCAATTGTGACTTTATATCTCACAATTCTGACTTTATAACACGCAATTGTGACTTTATATCTCACAATTCTGACTTTATAACACGCAATTGTGACTTTATATCTCACAATTCTGACTTTATAACACGCAATTGCGACTTTAAATCACGCAATTCTGACTTTATAACACGCAATTGCGACTTTATATCACGCAATTCTGACTTTATAACACGCAATTGCGACTTTATATCACGCAATTCTGACTTTATATCTCGCAATTCTGAGAAATAAAGTCAGAATTCCGAGATGTAAACTCGCAATTGTGAGAAAAAAAAGTCAGAATTGTGAGATAAAAAGTCGCAATTATTATTATTATTTATTTATTTAGTGGCGGAAACAAGCTTTCATAGTCATCAGTAAAATCAGTTTCAACAAAATCCATCTTCACACTGCAGATGTGGGACTGACGCTGACTCTGAATGGCATTAGATATTATTTACACAGACTGTTAATGCAGAGGAGCCATGGATGCATTTACACAGCAATTACAGTTGCGTAAATAATGTTATGAGATTCATTTTTTAATATAATATTTTGAATATTAAAATATTTAATGATAGAATCGATGAAATTATACTTTTAAGTATGAAACTAAAACAGCCAGTAGGCCACCGTCTTAACGAGTGAGTTCAATCATTAATTCAGACGATTCGTTCAAATAGGCTACTGATTCGTTCAGTAAGAAAACACCACGTGTTGGTTAGAGTCGCAGCGGTTCTGTGGAGTTTGGAACTTTTTTTCTTTTTCTGAAGAAACAGCAAAAAATAAAGAAAAAGTATTTTTCAACACTATTCCCGTGTGCTAGAATATCATATTATGTTATATAATAAAATTATCACATACATAGGCTTTTTTACACCATTTTTTATTTGGGCATTTATTTATATATATATATATATATATATAACAGCAATGAAGTCTCAAATCATATTTACAACCATGAAAGGCAAGGAAGAGAAAATAAATAAATGAATTAAAATATTATAATTGTAATGTTGTAATACTATAATGTTGTTCTTTCAATTATTTCAATTATAATATTTTTAATTAATTTATTTATTGTCTCTTTATTTACCTTTATTTTAACTCTTTATGGAAAAGTTTGTTGCTGTCAACATTGTTTTTGGAAGATAGGCTACATTAAAAATGCAGTTAGCTTCTGTGTAAGGATCTACAATGCATGTCATAAAATTTGGTTAATAGTGGATCATTTTGACGCGCTTCCGTGTCTGTTATCTACGGATTCTGTTCATGTGTGCCCAGACATTTTAGAAATACCGACCTGCTGATGTTTTACGGCCATGATTTCCTGCGTGACCTGTAAAGTCACGTCCACAAACCTCTTGCGTATTGTTTGGTCACACCACAAGGTGTCACTGTGGCCTCAATGCTTCAGTACTGCCACTCTGAGATCATTGCTATGTCTTAGGTAAAACACGCCCCCCTCATTAGCATACTAGAGCAAAAAATGTATAAATAAATAAATGTATAAATAAATAAATGTATAAATAAATAAATGTAGACATAAATACATATATACATAAATAAATGTGAAAATAAATAAAATTGAAAATAAATAAATGCATAAATAAATAAATGAAAAAATAAATAAATGTGGAAAAAATATAATTATACATAAATAAGGAAATAAAAGTATAAACAGTCATTTATTTATTTATTTTTACATGTATTCGCATATTTATTTGTTTATTTATTCATTTATTTATTCATTTATTAATTTTTAATTTCTGCAGGTTTGGTCCTCCATAGCCAAGGGGTGAGAAGTCCACTTCGAAAAGTGTTGTCAGATCTTTTGCCTCCAGTGGTCTGATCGCATTGACAAATAGGTCCTCAAAGATTTCAGCATGCTTTTTTATCTCGTCCAACAGAGCAAAAGTTTTGAAACCTTCTTCAAATCTGTCACAGGACATTTAGTCGTAATTTTAGTCACAACCAAATTTCCCATTTACCACATTTTTCCTTTCTAAGACATTTACATGGTTCTCATGATGGATACTTACTGTCTGAGAGCCAAATTTGTACGCCCATTGACAAAGTATTCTGCTGCAGATTGGACCAGGGAATCCCTCTCTTCAAGTGATGAGATGTACCTAAGGGCTCCCATCATGCTCAGACTGTCCCCAGCATCTGATATAGCAGAATTTGCTTTTTGAACAGAGTCTGCTTCTTTAATCTACAAGTAAATAATTAGAAAGTTATGCCATGAAATCACAAAGTATCCATTGCAAATGACAAAATAAAAAAATACCTGCATAGATGAGACTGTTTAATGTACAAGTCTAAAGTTTATAATCACCTTTGAGAGTTTTTCTCTGAAGCAGCTGTCTGCTATTTCCTCAAGGGAGACAGGAAGTGTACATGTACCACTGAGTTGCATAAAAAGACGATCAGAAAAAAAACGAGGGCCAACTCCACCATGAATTATGCACACTGCAATCATTTTTGCAACGGTCATGTACAAGCCATTCTCAAGTGCTGAAAAACACAATATATATATATAGATATATTTAGTGATATATTTAGTGAGTGTGGTGAAATATATATATTTATTACATGGCTTGGTAGAGTTACAATGTAGAATGCGGTCTGTTATTTCTTGATAACAGACCGTTGCCATGGACGCAGTTCAGAGACGGAACGGACTATTTTCTTTAGCGGAAGCAATATAATTGTTTTTAAATCAATAAACTCCTTTTTAAATCAATATTTTGAGTCAAATTATTGATTTATTTGGTAGGTAGCCATGTAATAAGAGGGATAATGTAAAGTGAGGTGGTTGTTATAGCGTATACCACCCCTTCAGGCTGATTAAGATTCCTCCGCTTCGCGTCGGGATCCTAGTCAGCCCGTCGGGGTGGTATTCGCTATAACCGGTATACATTATCCCTTACATATATATATATATATTTTTCAATTTCATAAGAAAAAAAAGCTAAATTTTAGATTATCTAAAAAAGCAAATTAGATAATCCCCACCATGAGTATCAAGAGCCAGTAGTCTGTTATCTTCCGGGCCTTCAAATATTTTTGATATCTGGATTGCCCTCATCAGCAAGCGTAGGTATTCCCTGGTTGGTCCACCATCATCTATAGCTCCTTCTCCAACCCCATCAGAGTCCACAAAAATCACATCCAGCCTTGCTTCTGGATTGAAGCGCCTTCGTTTGAAAGCGTGCAGACTACCTTCTAATATGTTGTCTCGACTTACATTAATTTGATTGCTTGTGGGACAACATGAGAGATCAACTCTGCTATGAAGCTTCTTCAAAATCATCTGTAGATCAACTCTAAAACATAAAGGGGTAAAATAATTTAGCTTTCATGAGTCTGAAAAAGTTTAGTTCTTTAAATTCCTTTAAAGTATAACATAACATACTGATCTGAAATAATTTCACAGTTGTCAGTTGTTACAGAGGATGGTTGAGTGGGAAGAGAGTGTTCAGGTGACCAGTGATGAGAAGGTGAGAAGGTGTGAGAAGGTGAAGGAGCAGGTGACCAGTTTGGAGGTGAAGGAGCAGGTGACCAGTTTGGAGGTGTTGGGGAATGACAATCATTCAGTGGCAAAGAAGTAATCGGTTCATTTGATGATGATGCAAGCGACTGGTTAGAAAAGGACGAGGTGAAATTAACTTCACCAGAATTCACTTGAATGCTTGCTTCGTTCTGTTTATCTTGACTTTCCTGTACATATAGACCAATATTTTAAATAAAAAATATATTTAGAAAAAAAACTTTATACACCTAAAATAGTTTCAGAGACTGTAAATAGAAGGGTTACTCACGTGTGCATCCATTGGTGAAACCCAAACAACATAAAGAGTTGAATGACCCTGGATGTTGTAATCATTGTCACGGTGGGTAGTGGGAATAAATCCGTGGACTCAGGTGCAGAGTGAATAAGTATTTTAATAAAGACTAAACATAAAATAAACAAATCAACAAAAGAAAACCATGATCATACTAACTAAATCCAGAAACAAACAAGGCAGGGCAAGACAGGCACGGAACTAAACGCAACAACATATGTAACAAATACAACGAACGAGCACAGGACAGCAAACACAGGAAGACTAAATAGGGAGGCAAACAAAGGAGGGTAACGAGACAGACAGGTGGAGCAATTAAACCAATAATCAGATAACAAGGGGGAGGGATTAAACAATGACAAGAGCACATGGCTCAAAATAACAAAACACCCATGTGCATAACAAGACAGGACAGACATGTGACATAACCCCCTCCCTACGGAGCGGCTACCAGACGCTCCATCCGACCCGGGTGGTACAAGAGGGACAGGCCAGGGGGGAAACAGGAGAGACAGACCAGGGCAAAACACACAACACAAGAGTTCAGGAGGGAGGTGGAATGGTGGAGGATCAGGGGGAGGGATGGGGGGCCAGGTCCATGAAAGGGAACAGAAACAGGGGGTGATGGTTTAGCCGGGGGCCAGGGCGAAGCAGACAGTCCATCGGGCGGCCAGGGCGAAGCAGACAGTCCATCGGGCGGCCAGGGCGAAGCAGACAGTCCATCGGGCGGCCAGGGCGAAGCAGACAGTCCATCGGGCGGCCAGGGCGAAGCAGACAGTCCATCGGGCGGCCAGGGCGAAGCAGACAGTCCATCGGGCGGCCAGGGCGGAGACGACCCCTCGGGCGGCCAGGGCGGAGACGACCCCTCGGGCGGCCAGGGCGGAGACGACCCCTCGGGCGGCCAGGGCGGAGACGACCCCTCGGGCGGCCAGGGCGGAGACGACCCCTCGGGCGGCCAGGGCGGAGACGACCCCTCGGGCGGCCATGGCGGAGACGACCCCTCGGGCGGCCAGGGCGGAGACGACCCCTCGGGCGGCCAGGGCGGAGACGACCCCTCGGGCGGCCAGGGCGGTGAAGACCCCTCGGGCGGCCAGGGCTCAGGAACAGACACCGGCTCAGGAACAGACACCGGCTCAGGAACAGACACCGGCTCAGGAACAGACACCGGCTCAGGAACAGACACCGGCTCAGGAACAGACACCGGCTCAGGAACAGACACCGGCTCCAGCTCTGGAACAGTAGACACCGGCTCTGGAACAGACGGCTCCGGCTCTGGAACAGCCACTGGCTCCGGCTCTGGAACAGACACTGGCACTGGCTCAGGAACAGACACTGGCACTGGCTCAGGAACAGACACCGGCTCAGGAACAGACACCGGCACTGGCTCAGGAACAGACACCGGCACTGGCTCAGGAACAGACACCGGCTCAGGAACAGACACCAAAACTGAAACAGCCACAAGAACAGACATAAACACAGAAACAAACACTGGTTCAGGAACAGATGCTGACTCCGGCTCAGGTACAGCAGACACCGGCTCCGGCTCTGGAACAGCAGACACCGGTTCCGGCTCTGGAACAGCAGACACTGGTTCCGGCTCTGGAACAGCAGACACTGGTTCCGGCTCTGGAACAGCAGACACTGGCTCCGGCTCTGGAACAGCAGACACTGGCTCCGGCTCTGGAACAGCAGACACTGGCTCCGGCTCTGGAACAGCAGACACTGGCTCCGGCTCTGGAACAGCAGACACTGGCTCCGGCTCTGGAACAGCAGACACTGGCTCCGGCTCTGGAACAGCAGACACTGGCTCCGGCTCTGGAACAGCAGACACGGGCTCTGGCTCAGGAACAGCAGACACGGGCTCTGGCTCAGGAACAGCAGACACGGGCATTTCCAGGATCCGAGCCAGACGCTCCAGATAGTCCAGGTCCAGGAAGGCAGACGGAACGTGAACAGTCTCTGACTGGACAGACGGAACGTGAACAGTCTCTGACTGGGCAGACGTGACGTGAACACTCTCTGACTGGGCAGACGTGATGTGAACACTCTCTGACTGGGCAGACGTGACCTGAACAGTATCTGACTGGGCAGATGGGACGTGTCTCCTCCTTCTCCGGAACACCGGACTCGGGACCACCAGACTCGGGACCACCGGACTCGGGACCACCGGAACAGGGACCACCGGAACAGGCACCACTGATGAAGTTCGTCTATCACCTCCTCCCCTACGGCCCCCGCGGGTTCCCGAGAACCTGGCCAACCGAGTTCCCTCAAATCGCTGAGAGTCAGCAGGGGTCTTAACATGACTGCCAGTCACAGTCCTGGTCTCACCTCCTCCCAACTGATCACCGGCTGTCCTGATCTCCTCATTCCTCTGCGCGCACGTAGCAAAGTATTTGAAGAGGGAGATCCCATTCTCCCTCTCCGCAGGACAAAGTTCACTCCGCTGAATCCACATGTGGCTCGTTCGTTCTGTCACGGTGGGTAGTGGGAATAAATCCGTGGACTCAGGTGCAGAGTGAATAAGTATTTTAATAAAGACTAAACATAAAATAAACTAATCAACAAAAGAAAACCATGATCATACTAACTAAATCCAGAAACAAACAAGGCAGGGCAAGACAGGCACGGAACTAAACGCAACAACATATGTAACAAATACAACGAACGAGCACAGGACAGCAAACACAGGAAGACTAAATAGGGAGGCAAACAAAGGAGGGTAACGAGACAGACAGGTGGAGCAATTAAACCAATAATCAGATAACAAGGGGGAGGGATTAAACAATGACAAGAGCACATGGCTCAAAATAACAAAACACCCATGTGCATAACAAGACAGGACAGACATGTGACAATCAATAAGTGTTCCTGAAAGGTTATTTTCAAGAGGTGTAGATGAGATCGCATCTTGAACATAGAACACTTCACTGGACAGGTCATCCTGACCAACAAAGTCAAATAAGATCTGAAAAAAAGAAGTAAATGAAACATAGGTAGATTACATTTAGTGAGATTATTATACAATTGTCTATCTTCATCAAGGCTATTTACTATATTATTCCCAAACACATTTTAAATAATGATTGTTTCCTATACTTATTGTCTATCCTTTAATTAAAAATCAGCAAACATTTACTTGAATTGTGTCTGACAAGATGAATTTTCGAATTTTTTCCACTCCATTAGGAAACTTGAACTTGATGGGCACCGCATCAATGGGTTCCTCGTAATTCGCAATCCTCTTCCTTCTGTCTTCAATTGCCTATTATGCAACCAAGGTTACATGAATGCAGTACTTATTTTTACTTCAACCAAACAAATTATTAGTTATATTTGTTAAAATAACATTTACCTGTAGTCGACTCTTCTCCTGTGCCTCTAAACATTGGCGTCTCATCTCCTGTTTATAATATAAAGAATTAGTGGATACTATTTAAATAGAAATTTATATTACACCTATTAATATACCTTAGAACTAGTATGTTCATAAAAAAAACATTACAGAGCAGTTTAGTGTCCATACTCTCAAATAAATTGTTTCTTTTGTATTTCAACCGTCTAAGTTTCTTGTACCATCCAGACCTTAATGCCAATTCAGAAAATGTACTAAAGGTTAAATGGGTTCATGTAACAATACATTAAATTTTCCTTAAATGAAAAATGTCTTTCATACCGGACTCAAAAACACGATTTTCCCAAGATTAGTAGAGGATCTCAACATTCAAAAGTTTATATATATATATACAGCTAATGCAGTTTATATATAGCTTAATGCAGGATTTGAATAATGTCCTTAATAAAAGACATTTACACATATTAGCTGAATATAATACTATAATATATATATATATAATACTTAGCTGAAGTATTACAAGACTCTAGTTTCTTAGTTCTTAGTTTCTTTCTAGTACTAGTTTATTTGATGTAAACTTGCAAATTTAGAAAGTAAAAAGTTAGGTGGTTGCCGGGTTGCAGTGAAATAAATAATACAGTTCCTTACTTTTTCTCTGTCTGCCATTAAAGATTGTTCAAATTCTTTGTCTTGTTCTTGCCGCAAAGATCGCCACTGCTGCAAGACCTATTAACACATCAAAAAATATATATCTGTATATATAAGTATATATCTGACTTAAATATTTTGAGAAACAAATGATCAACACAGACTCTGGTACATATTGGTTTAAAACATTATAGTTATATTCTTAGTTACCACTGTGCTGTCTGCAGTGTCATCTGTGTTGCCACTGAAATCAGTAAGGTCAATCACCACAGACGGAGTGCTCTCAGAGTTGGCTCCTACTTCAGGTGCACTTTGTGACTGGCACAAAGGAGGTGGTGATTCCTGTGCGGGTAATTGTTGTTATTTAAACCACAACACACTTTTACATTTAAGCATTATCAAAAAAAAAATTACAAACCTGGTATAATTCTGCTAATGGCAGAATGTACAGCCTACTCCGGCCAAGAGCTTGCTTTAATTCTTTGACAGAAGTAACCTGAAGCTTCTGTAATTTCTTTCCTCTGTCCGCCTTGGCTAATTCATATCCAATCAAATTCAGGCTGACATCTGGGAAACTTTGACAGATACATTGTTTGAAATCTGCCAAACTCCAATTCATTTGGATTTGGGAGACTTTTTCTTTACCTGTGTCATCCACAGGGCTACCTAAAGATGTTTTGAAAAAAATATATATATTATTACTGTATTATTATTATAAAAAAATATATAATTATTATATTATTAATATTATTATTATTACCGTATTATTATTTTTTAAAAAAATAAAAAAATAATAATAATAAATCTCATAATTCACTGTGCCATTACCAAATCCATTTTGTGTAATTTTTCTTCGTTCTGTCACTGTAGGTAGCTTTGTAAAGGTTGGGCTAGGAAGCAAAAACAGGCCAACATTCCAACAAAGGTTTTCTCTTCTTCCGGCTGTACCTTTAAAACAGAACATTAAAGACTGAATAAATGAAATAAGAGAACCCTCTGATCAATGTGTAGTGTACATTTGACCAGTTTGATATCCTATTCAAAAAGGAATAACTTGAAATTGAAAGAGTTATTTTTATTATTATTATTAATAATAATATTTATTTCGGCTTGACTTCGAATGTCTACAAATGTATAATCCGAGATCAGGTATAAAAAAAAAATCATAATAGAGATTGGTTCATGGTTTTAGAGATGGTTTATAGCAGGGGTCGGCAAGTAAGGTTGGCATTTAAGAAATTAATTGATGAAAAATGCAACTAGAATTGTCTGTGACAGACTGTTACTGTCTTTTGTAACTGTTAGTGAGCTGTTACTCTGTGTTAAATCCTGTAGTAGGACAGTCATTAACAAAAAAACACATTTGTGTGGGGGTGTCCGGGTTTTACACATTAATAAAGCAGTAGGGATGAGTCACGATTTTCGAATATTCGATTTGTTGATTTAATTAGGCCTATAGAATATCGAATAGGTCGTGCGATTATTGTCTAAAAAAATCCCAATGTTTTCGGTGCTTTTTCGGTGGTGACGCCGTGTTCATGTAACCAGAGGATGACGCCAATAACGCAAAAGCTGTCACAAGGAACCGGCAAAAGTCATGATTATGAATGTTTCAGATATAGCAAGGAGACATTTTAATTGTTTATTAGTGTCAGTGTCGGCTGCAATAGTGACCGCAGTAGTTAACGCGCCTATAGAGAGAAATTCACTTTTCATATGGATTACATAAGCAGAGAGTAGGCTATAGTGGGCCTAGTCGGTCTCGACTTACCTGAATGTCGATTTCGAGACCGTCGAAAAAGCCTCCTTGTAGCAGCAAGCAAATTCTCGTTCGATGAACTCTGCATAAGTTCCTTGCTTTTTTTGCTCTATTTGCGACATTAAAAATTCTATCAAAAGCAGAAACTGCCGCATCGAGCGTTACCTGCTCTGATGAAGCTGTTTCTTCCTCCATCTTACACGGATTGCTTTAAAGGCGCCAAAAGCGAGAGTGACGGTTAGGCCTATTGTTGATATCAAGAATTGAATTTTTGATATCAAAAATTTTAATTGTTGATATCAAGAATTGAATTGTTGATATCAAGAATTTAATTGTTGATATCAAGAATTTAATTGTTGATATCAAGAATTGAATTGTTGATATCAAGAACTGAATTATTGATATCAAGAATTGTATTTTCACTAGTGAAATGTCACCATAGGCTGCCATTAAAAATCAATTGTTGATATCAAGAAGTGATTTTTTACTAGTAGAAATACAATTGTTGATATCAACAATTACATTCTTGATATCAACAATTACAATTTTTGATATCAACAATTAAATTCTTGATATCAAAAATCAGAATTCCTGATATCAATAATAACTTGGCTAGTAAAAATGTCTATTCTGGATATCAACAATTAAATTGCTACTAGTAAAATTATAATTTCAGATATCTAAAATGGCTTTCTTACTAGTAACAATCACATTCATGATATCAGAAATTAACATTGTCACTAGTGAAATTGGAATTATTGATATCAACAATTGATTTTGAATGGAAGCCTATGCAGACATTTCACTAGTGAAAATACAATTGCAGATATCAAGAATTATAGTTTTTACTGGTGGAAATGTAATTGTTGATATCAAGATTTAAAGTTGAAATTGAATTCTTCATATAAAAAATTGCATTTAAGATATCATGAATTCATTTTTAGATATGTGCATAATGACATGACGAGTGCCTACGTCTGATGCTTGACCAATCAGCGGAAAGGGGCGTTTTATTCCTAGGCTGTAGAGATCGAATATCCAACCTGTTTATTAATTTACCCCTGAACGCGAGATCAAGCTGAATTCTCTCTCTTTTTCTTTTTAATTAAAGGCGTCAGTGGCTAGGTTATCTTACAACACATACTCAGACTCACTGTCATATTTTACGCACCTATTTGGTTACCAATTTGTAAGAAAAGTCGATCCGAATTGGGTAGAGTTCGGCTATGTGAGAATGTGTCGATGTACAATAAATCAAAATTTACATGTGTATTAACATTGCATAGGCTCAGTAGCGTTGTTAACCACCATGCAACCCACGCAAATGGGTAGGGCCCCGCAGGTTTGACTGAGGGCCCCCTGCTGACCAAGCAAATAAATCAGTAGATGACCGCTGTTGGCTACCTGATTTATTACATACTAACATTGCTTCAGTAACCAAATTTAGAATGCTGCAAACATTGTTCGCTGATCAATGTTTATAAGCTTAAATTAAAATGCTCATCATTTAAAGCAATCGTTCGTGACTTTACCGTATATCGACATGACATGGTTAAATTCAGATTGTAAATATTAAGTTGGGTGTTATTTCATATAATAAAATATAATTATTTGTTACTGCAAAGCTTTATAAAATTATTATGGGATCTTATTCAATGCTTTCAGAATATTTAAAATTTAAACATTCAACCATGAGTTGTGATGATAGTTCGTTATAGCCTAATTAAAGAAAAAAAAGAAAAGAAAAAGATGAAAAGCACATTTATTAGGGTGTGCCCCATTGTACCCTTGGTATTGTATATTTGTAGGCTAACGCACCCTCCTTTACCAGGGAAACGCCGAAACGAATTGGGAACGCATATGACTCATTCTGTTATAGGCCAGATGTGGGGGCACAGTACAATTCTGCTTAGGGCACCCATAAGCAGCGGCCTTGAAACATATATTGTCCAGTAAAACTGCTTTAAACTTTGTAGGCTACGCATTAGGCTACACATAATTATGTTCTGTCTTTACCACGTCGTTGAAAAGGGTTATCGTTTAAATCTGCATAACAGGCTCCGGCGCCGGCTTGAAGAAAGAAACAATTAAATAGCCTAAGCTAAAGACCCTTAGATTATACAGAGTTGTGTTATATTCAGTGTAAATAAATTACTGCGCTGAAATTAGTTTTTTTCTAGAAGTTAGATTAGTTGGAAAATCTTTCTCTATATCCTGCTTAGTTAATGTAGGCATATCAATTGGGCCAGGCTGGTTGTCTATTAACAAGACATATATTTCAAATGAATTGATTATTTTAAAGCATTTTTAAACCTTGGTTAAGTACATTTCTATAGTCCTATTCATTGCATTAAAATAGTATAATATAATGAAGAAAGAATGATAATGTAGGCTATAGGCTACTAAATGAATAGACCTATTAATCAAAAGGGAAAAAGGGAGAACTATAATTCATGAATTCATGATTTAGTAGTACACAACACAACTGTACAAATGGTAGCTAATGTTTACAAAAATGTTTTATTTTTCGTTTGGTTGTAGGCTACTGTGTTTTCATTTGATGCATTAGAACAAAGTGTGAAAAAAATAGGCCTATATATGAAAAAACGCCATGGGGTTTATGTATGTTCACGAGAAGGGCAAATATGTGATAAATGAATGCTTTGTTCATTTTTTTTTTTTCGTTTTGAAGACAAAAAATGGGAACACAAATTTTCTGACCTGGTGATGATGACCAATCAAATGAAACGTGATGTTTCACAGACATGGTGTTACGTGTGGGTTTTTGTTGTGTCTTGTATATCACGTTATCCCTTGTTTGTCATGTGATCCTGCCATGTGTCTTGTCTTTTGTTTTATGTTACTCCTGTCCTGTTCTGAGTTCCCTGGATTTCCTGTTTTTGTATTTGTTTAATTAAATGTGCCTGCGATTGGATTCACTCTCCGTTTCATTCCTGACTGGATGTAACAGAACAACCGACCTCAAATGAATCCAGCAGTACGAATCTCGCCTGATCTTCCCAGCATGAGCATGGAGTTCGACAAACAGGCCTTTGTGGGAACCCGCAAAGCGATTTTCCGGGGGTTCCGTGGAGGTCACAGGGGAGGATATTGGTCCAGACAACTTTCTCAGCGTCAACATCTCTGCGTCCAGCCCAATCCTCATCACGTCAGCCACGTCCAGCCAGAGCTTCCCGTCAGCCATGTCCAGCCAGAGCTTCACGTCAGCCACGTCCAGCCAGAGCTTCACGTCAGCCACGTCCAGCCAGAGCTTCACGTCAGCCACGTCCAGCCAGAGCTTCACGTCAGCCACGTCCAGCCAGAGCCTCACGTCAGCCACGTCCAGCCAGAGCCTCACGTCAGCCACGTCCAGCCAGAGCCTCACGTCAGCCACGTCCAGCCAGAGCCTCACGTCAGCCACGTCCAGCCAGAGCCTTCACCGCTGGTCCCGTCCAGCACAGAGCCTTCACCGCTGGTCCCGTCCAGCACAGAGCCTTCACCGCTGGTCCCGTCCAGCACAGAGCCTTCACCGCTGGTCCCGTCCAGCACAGAGCCTTCACCGCTGGTCCCGTCCAGCACAGCGCCCTCACCGCTGATCCCGTCCACCACAGCGCCCTCACCGCTGGTCCCGTCCAGCACAGCGCCCTCACCGCTGGTCCCGTCCAGCACAGCGCCCTCACCGCTGGTTCCGTCCAGCCCAGCGCCCTCTCGCTCTCGGAGACGGAGGAGGAAGAGGACTTACCGCGTCCCGCAATGCCTGGAAGTCCTCCCTGTACTTCCTGTCAGCCCAGAGTCCTCGCCACTGGTCCCGTCCGATCCAGAGACTGTTCAAGTCACGTCTGCCGATCCAGAGACGGTTCAAGTCACGTCTGCCGATCCAGAGACGGTTCAAGTCACGTCTGCCGATCCAGAGACGGTTCAAGTCACGTGTGCCGATCCAGAGACTGTTCAAGTCACGTCTGCCGATCCAGAGACTGTTCAAGTCACGTCTGCCGATCCAGAGGCGGTTCAAGTCACGTCTGCCGATCCAGAGGCGGTTCAAGTCACGTCTGCCGATCCAGAGGCGGTTCCAGTCACGTCTGCCGATCCAGAGACTGTTCAAGTCACGCCTGAACCTGATCGCTCTATGTTTGTTTCTGTGTTTACGTTTGTCCTTGTGGCTGTTTCTGTTCTGGTGTCTGTTCCTGAGCCGGAGCCAGTGTCTGTTCCTGAGCCGGAGCCAGTGTCTGTTCCTGAGCCGGAGCCAGTGTCTGTTCCTGAGCCGGAGCCAGTGTCTGTTCCTGAGCCGGAGCCAGTGTCTGTTCCTGAGCCGGAGCCAGTGTCTGTTCCTGAGCCGGAGCCAGTGTCTGTTCCTGAGCCGGAGCCAGTGTCTGTTCCTGAGCCGGAGCCAGTGTCTGTTCCGCCTGTGCCGGAGCCAGTGTCTGTTCCGCCTGTGCCGGAGCCAGTGTCTGTTCCGCCTGTGCCGGAGGCAGTGTCTGTTCCGCCTGTGCCGGAGCCAGTGTCTGTGTTGCCTGTTCCCGAGCCGGTGTCTGCTGTTCCCGAGCCGGTGTCTGCTGTTCCCGAGCCGGTGTCTGCTGTTCCCGAGCCGGTGTCTGCTGTTCCCGAGCCGGTGTCTTCGCCGCCCTGTCCGCCCGAGGTGTCTTCGCCGCCCTGGCGGCCCGAGGGGTCGTCTCCGCCCTGGCCGCCCGATGGACTGTCTTCTCCGCCCTGGCCGCCCGATGGACGGTCTTCTCCGCCCTGGCCGCCCGATGGACTGTCTTCTCCGCCCTGGCGGCCCGATGGACTGTCTTCTCCGCCGTGGCCGCCCGAGGGGTCGTCTCTGCCCTGGTCCCCTGTACGAACCTGGCCCCCCGTCCCTCCCCCAAGACCGCCTCCACTTCACCACCCTCCTGAACTTTAGTGTGTTTGTTTCTAGGGGCGTCGGGAGCCGCCCATAGGGGGGGGGGGGGCTATGTTACGTGTGGGTTTTTGTTGTGTCTTGTATATCACGTTATCCCTTGTTTGTCATGTGATCCTGCCATGTGTCTTGTCTTTTGTTTTATGTTACTCCTGTCCTGTTCTGAGTTCCCTGGATTTCCTGTTTTTGTATTTGTTTAATTAAATGTGCCTGCGATTGGATTCACTCTCCGTTTCATTCCTGACTGGATGTAACACATGGCTACACATTTTAGCCTCGCGAGATCTCGTGGCAGGACATCTCGCCACACCCCTACTCATTAATATTCATGAACTCATTACCATAGCTATTCTTACCTGTAAAAATGACATTTCTAGATATCTGTAATACTATTTTTACTAGTTAAAATATTATTTAAGATATCATTAATTCTATTTTCACTAGTTGCAAGGGTAATTTCAGATATCAACTTGCTTTGTTGATATCAATAATTACATTGTTACTAGTAAAAATCCGAATTCCTGATATTAAGAATTATGAGGTTACTAGTAAAAATGTCTATTCTAGATATCAACAATTGAATTGCTACTAGTAAAAATGTTAATTTTTGATATCTAATACTGTATTTCTGATATCAATATAATTTCAGATATCTAAAATGGCTTTCTTACTAGTAACAATCACATTCATGATATCAGAAATTAACATAGTCACTAGTGAAAATGGAATTATTGATATCAAAAATGAGCATTTTTACTAGTAGCAATTCAATTGTTGATATCAAGAATAGACATTTCAACTAGTCACAATTGAATTCTTGATATCAAAAATAAAGGTTTTTACTAGTAAGAATTGTATTTCTGATATGTGAAATTGAAATTTCAACTAGTAAGAAATCAATTCTTGATATCAACAATTGATTTTGAATGGCAGCCTATGGTGACATTTCACTAGTGAAAATACAATTACAGATATCAAGAATTATAGTTTTTACTAGTTGAAATTCAATTGTTGATATCAAGAATTATCATTTTAACTAGTGAAAATGTAAATGTTGATATCAAGAATTAGCATTGTTACTAGTGAAAATGTAATTCCTGATATCAAAAATTGCCATTGTTACTAGTAGAAATATTATTCCTGATGTCAATAACTATCATTTTAACTAGTGAAAATGTAGTTGTTGATATCAAGAATTCATATCCTGCGAATGATTAAAAGTCAAAACGGCTTGCCTATTGCCATTCCCAGGATATAAATTGTTATTATCAAGAATTATAGTTTTTACTAGTTGAAATTCAATTGTTGATATCAAGAATTATCATTGTTACTAGTGAAAATGTAAATGTTGATATCAAGAATTAGCATTGTTACTAGTGAAAATGTAATTCCTGATATCCAAAATTGCCATTTTTACTAGTAGAAATATTATTCCTGATATCAATAATTATCATTTTTACTAGTGAAAATGTAATTGTTGATATCAAGGATTCATATCCTGGAAATGAATAAAAGTTAAAACGGCTTGCCATAGAGTGACAGGTATCTGACCCAGAGATAGTGGGTTCGTGCCCCATATGGGACAACTTTAAAATTGTGTATTCAATTCCTTTTCTATCCAGATAAGCATTGTTCTAATCTTTCTTTTGGGATTAGAAATGTGTGGTTTTGTTCATTCTATGTTTATTCTCACCTGAAGTCTTGAGTATCCAGAAAGGTTTGTGATCAATTGAGCAGTCATTGACTTTCAAGTATTCTGATTGCAATGTAAGCAGTTACATAAATTGGTTGTTTTCTTCCTATATATGGTCGTATACTCTTTTTTTTTTTTTTTGCTTCCATGTGCTAATTCTCATCTTCATATATGTGTTTGTGCATTGTGTGTAAAGTAGTGAACTGGAGAGCAGAAGGGTATGAGAAGATGTTTGTGGTGGTCTAAGTAAACCTCTATTTTTTAAAATTGTGCTGCCTTTTATACATTTCAAGTTAAATACATAAAGCTTCAAACAGAACACAAATGCCTATTCAATTGATCAACCACTGGCAACATTTTATTGCAAAGTATATAGTAAAGAATACTTTCAATACCATACAAGAAATGATTTGACCAACTCCACAATATTAACTGATCTGACATTAAACATTTGAATGTGTACATATGCATATCTTTTAATTATTTTAAGTCCCATAAACATTAGATTTACTTAGTGACTTGAATATCAGTTTTTCCTTCTCGTCATGTGGAAAATAAATAAAAGTTATTTTATCATAATAGTAAACCATAAAATCACATTAAAATACATGAACATTTTTGTATTATCTAACATTAAGAATTGTTTTAAAAAATAAATTGTAATTGTAAATAGAAGTTAAGTAGTTACTACATGAATGTTAAATTACAAATAATTACTATTCTAACAGTAAATTATTTGGATCAACAGACTATTTAAATTAGTTTAGGTATATTGCCAAAAAGACTAGTAAAAGCTAACCTAAATGAATTTACATAATGTATACAATTATTTATTCTCAAATAAGCAACAAAATGTCATTACACATCAAACAATACACTATCATTATACACAGAGCTGCACTCCAGGTTTATTGCTGCTCCTGATGCTTTGAATATTTTCCCAAAACAATCAGAGTAAAGCTTAATTAAATTCAAGAGGCTTAATTTCTCCATCCCTAGCAGGCATTATACAAGTAAACTTACCTTTCAATTATTTCCAGCAGACTATCAGATCAATTTCTTGCCTCCACTAAACTAATGCTTTCTGTACACCTAAAGTCTTTGAAAAGATTTAGAAAAAGACTTTATAAGATTATCAGCTCACATCTAAAGACTTGGGTTCACAGTTTTTAGTCTCAGACTAAAGACTTGCGATAATATCAAACATGTTTGATATGAAAGACTAGAGAAAGACTGGCATAAATCGGGTCGCCGACTGCAGATTATCACCTCACATTTAACGATCGAGACGACGGGAGCACGCCGAGACTCCAGTAAGATTCCTAAAGACTGACGGTCTTTAGTCTGGGACTGTGATAATCCATTGGTGTACGCCCGGCATAAGCTTCCCAATTCTAAAATGATTAACTCAGCAATTTGATGAATGTACTAATTCCTGCAATCACCCTAATTGCCTAATTGAATCGTTTGTTAATTGCATACCAAGCATTGTAAATTTCTGTTCTAGTAGGCCTAATCTACTATAAATCACACCACTTGCAAACATCTTTTTCATACAACAGCAAAAATGAACAAATATTTAAATAGACCAGAGACCAGTGAATCTGACAACTGCATTTATGTTTACATTCATGCAGTTTCCAGAGTTCAACTGTCTAGAACAAACTCAAAGTTTTTTAATGCAACTTTGCAAACAGGTCGCAGTGAATATCACCAAGCTGTCATCTTTGCGACATCAAACTTGGACAACATTAGCATTAAATCGGACAGCGGTTAAACTGTCATACACAACAAAAAAGCCAAGTAAGTGGTAGTCTAGCTATTTAATCCTGTTTTCTATCTGATAAACTTTCAGTAATCTTATTCCTTTCAAATTCATTGTACAAACAAGCCCATATCAATTCTCACTTTTTTCGTTCTTTAGGCCTCAATAATTCTGAATATTTCATTCAGTGTGATCGGAGTACTGCTGTGGAAGTCACAACATCTACATTCCCCACAAACCACCAAAAGAGACAGAAAAACTCACTGTAGAAGAAGCAAAAACTCTGGGATCACGACAATTGGTAAGCTGTTTTTTTTTTTAACCTTCTCACTGTGTAAATATAGGGTTGTTTACTTGTTGTAATGCTCTGGAGAGTAGTACAATCACATATTAACCCTCTGCAGATTGTGCAAAATCGTTTTTATGGGGAGAAAAACATTTTAAAGTAGCCTGACATTCTAAAAAAATGCTAAAATGTGAAAGATTTTTCAGATGCACAGGCAAAGATTATTCTGCTTCTCGGTTATCTTTGCTAGATGCTTTACAAACATGATTAATGCGTTTCAAATTGGTTAATGTGTGAAAGTTTGGCAATTTCTTATTATTATGACCATAACAGCAGTTGTATACATTTCCCTTGTAATCATGTTTATTGATGTATATTTTTGATTGTGCATGTACGATTTTCTTTTAATTTTCAGATCACTAAAATATCTGCAACAGTATGCAAGCTAAACAACGCAACAACTGTAAAGGCCTGGGGTACAGACTGTGAGATCCAAAAATGTTCCTTGCAAGATCCATCTGGAGAAATTCAACTTACTCTTTGGGAAAACCAAGTTTCAAAACTGCAACTAGGTAACTCCTACACCTTTACCAATCTTAAAACTAGACTGTACAACAGCCTTAAGAGCCTCACAACAACCCTGAAAACAACCATGGAACCTATTGCACAGGACCAAGTTTTCCCACCTGGTCAAGGCCCTAAAATCAGTAAAGAACCCTCTCTACCTAATACAGTGGTGAGACAAAAGCCAATAGGGGTGCAAATAAACATTAAAAAACAATGTCCAAAATGCCACAAATCACAAGAACAATTCAACATCAAACAGCAATTTCACCGTTGCCCAACTTGCAAAATTCTACGGAACACAAAAAGCTATATAACAAAATGCAATGGAACAATTGAGAGAAATCCAGACCGTCAAATAACTTCTCTTACGGTTTCGAACTCAACTTTGTCAAAATTCATAGCACCAGAACTTGACCTGTCAACTTGTGATTCACAAGATGTAGAAGAACTCTTTCTATCCTCAGATGAACTGACTTTAACATATAATAACTGTTTGGAAGTCACCAATATTGAAAACGCTTCATCCGCTCATCCTAGTGATGAGGATTTATTTGAAGCTAATATCGATGAAATCAACCCTGTCCTCTGTGTCACAGAGACACAAAGCACTCCAGAACCCAACTCTCCAGTTAAAAGACCATCTGAGCCAACAACGCCTCCTATTACACCAGCTAAAAAACCTTTGACTAAGAAGAGTGCTGTAAAAATAATACAAAAATGACTTTGTAATGAAATGCACAACTAAGATGGTTGTGTGTGTGTGTGTGTATATATATGTGTGTGTATATAGGACAAGGATTTGTTGAATTTTTAGGTTGTGCAATGCCACTGAAATATGTACTTTTTTTCATTTTTTTTTTCATGGGCAATGTTACCTTTTTTTCAGGATTGTAATTCCATTGAAATGTTTTTTTTTTTTTTAAATGAATGGCAAATATTGATTTAAGTCATGTTTTCCAAAGCTATTGAAATTAGGTTAATTTTGTCCATTATGTTCTGAAATGCTACTGATTTATTTATTTTTATGGCAATGCTTTGTTAAATGTTGTTTCATGTCGTTTTTTTTTTCTTCAATTTTATTAAAGCAAATGTGTCAATTCTTGGAATATGTGACCTTTATTGCATGGGCTTATCTTACATTTGGAAAGTTGCGTGCATTCTTAACTAGGCACTAAGTTTAGTTTCACAAACCATACTGGGAAAAGCAAGTAGTGTAACCATAAGTGTAATTGTGAATAACCAAAGAAACGGTTAGTATTCTTTTCCATATAGATTTAAATATGCAACAATAGTGCTTTAAAATCACTTCTTAAAAGGCCCACTCTAATTTGCTTACTTTATCCAATGTGCTCAAAGGTATTTAAACTAAAAATAACTTATTTTTAATTCACATTTTTATCACCTCTCACAATATTGTTTCTAGGCGGCATTAAAAAAACATAATTGTACAAGACATTATCAAAGGTGACTGTCAAAGTAATGTACTTATAGCAAAAATATAGGTTACAGTTGCATATGGCAGTTAACCCATGTAATTCCAATTTCTTTTCCCTGAGATAACATGTATGAATTTATAAGGATATTAAACAATCTTTATCAATTACGTCAAAAAAATATATCAAAGTCCATACAAAAAACTTGATTATTCGTCAGGTCACAATTGTGACCATTAGCAGAACAAAGAGAGGCTAGGTATATGGTGTTAATGGATTTATAAACTGACAAACTTCTACAGTTTAAAGACCAGGTTCAATAATTGTTTTAAGCTTTAGTTAATAGTGTTGTATTACATTAAAGGCACACTATGCAAAATTTCCATTTGTGAAACGGTGACCCCAGGAGTCGCTGTGGAGTACTTGTATTTTTTCTGAGCATTAACTACCACAGATTAATTGTTCACCACAAGACAAGTTATATGTGCTAACAAAGTTAATAGGGTCAATTTTGATTTCATGTCAACTTTAAAAGAGAGTTGGCATCTCTTCACAGAAGTTAGCATCATCTGAAATCCTCATACAAGGCTAGATCCAAATTGGAGATGACATAATATCTAATATGCCCATGACAATTTAGAAACTGAAAATAGAACATAAAAATATGTATTAGATCTAATATAACAAAATGACAAAATTATAAAATGCATTGCGTGAATTCTTGTTTAAAGAGATGTGTTTAATCTACAATTAAACTAGGAATGTTTGTCAGAATAGTGAACATTATCAGGAAACCTGTTCCAGACTTTAGGACCCACATGCAAAAACAAAACATTCTCTCCTTTAGTGCAGTTCAATATCCTAAGTAGTAACAAAAGTCCAGAATTGTAAGATTCCTACAAGAACCTGTTAATCTTAATAAATAGAGATGAGGAACATCAGTACAAAATCAGTTAAATACACTAAATCTAAACCATTTAGAACCTTTAGATGATGACAAAACTTCGTAATCAATACAGAACTTAAGTAATAATTGTAAAAATGAAAATATGTTGTAATATAATATTTTATTAATCTATACACTGCATCTTGGACTAACTTTATTTATAAAAGGTGTAGGACAACCACCTAACAGTGAATCACAATAATATAAACTAAACTCATTAAACATAACATGCTGTCCATTTAAATACTAAATCTTCATTTTGAGTTGATTCTCATTTGAACTATGGAACTTCTACATCTATGGAAACACATGTCTTCCCAGGGGCTCAGTGAGATGAGTGACAGGCATATGACCCAGAGAGTGTGGGTTCAAGTCCTTTGTCTTACAACTTTATAAAGTTGTGTCATTTCAATTCCTTTATCATACTGAAAAGCATTGTACTATTCTTTCTTCCTATTAAATATAACGTGTGTTTCATTTATATGCAAAGTCTTTATTTTGAGTTCATTCTCTTTTTAACTACTGAACCTTAGCAGCTGGATGAACTCATTTCTTCTGTGAGGTAAGAAGTTAATAAGTAAGAATACTTTGGGTATTAAAGTTTCTTTTAAAGTTTTGAAAGCAAAGTATTTTTAAGTACTTTTTGAACCCATTGAACCATTGAAGGCTTGGCCCCGTAAGGCTGCTTGCAGCTTTAATTATTATTGTATTTTTCTAATATGTGAAGCTTGTAACCTGTAAGCTCCTCACTGTGCATAATGTTATATTGGTCATGAAAAATGAATATTAATAGAAGAAATCAAGCCACAATGTCTCAATTTTTTATAGATTTTTATTCAAAAATATTAATTTCTCTGCTGTCGAAGGACTTAGCCTACTTATTTTTTTACAGATACTTTCTCCAGCCTTTGAAAAAATCCTCTCACAAGGGACACTTGTTGCTGGCATGCAAAGATATTTTCAGCAAGGACATACAAATGAGGAGAGATTACTCCTCTCTCTTTCCAGTACACTAAGTTAGGGGATCATGAGTTGTGGGCAAAAACGCATCGTTGAGGTATTTTTTCACTTCCACTGTGGCATCAGCTGTAGCATTGTGTATCGTCTGGGTTTCACAGATGCGATTATCAAAAAGTTCCTATAAACTGTCCTGTGTTTTTACTGGTGTTGATGTTGATGATGGGCCTGGGAACAATCTACAGTAGCCTACATTGTTAAAAGCGCTATTTAAATGAAGATGACTTGACTTGACTATATATGCATATATTAATCGATCTGTCTATATATGCATCTATTAATGTGTCACTATATGTAGTATACTCTGTCCGTCTCTATAGTCAATGTGTAAATTTAAATGTAAGCCTAAATATAACTAAACAAATCTCACTATAAATGTCACTATATCACCAAAAATCCGCTATCTCAAAATCATACTCCTCTCACAAAAATCCACGAGGTCAAGATGTGTTGACTTCACTTTTATACAGATGTGTGATTGTGTTGTCTGTTCTGTTCCCGACCCTGTCAATCAAACGCTCATTCGGCGGACCATGCCACCTGTCGAAACACTTGTGAAACACTCCGAAGCTTCATTTCGCCGTAGTCACGTGACATGGGTGTTTTGAATCACGTTTCAGATCAGTGTTTCGAAACATCTGCGGTTCGGGATCTCGAAAAGCTTCGGAACGTAAGTTTCGCGTCAGCCATCCCTCGCTACAGTGTGTTGTTACTGCTAGCTTGCTTGTTGATCTGCCTGTTGTGTGCAGTGTGAATCTTGGCTTTGAGTTGATAAGTGGCTGTCAATCTCATTTCCTTTTTTGTAGGCTATATTTTGTAAATTATTGTAAATATTGTGTCCACATGTGGAAGCTGAACGGGGTGAGTGCCGCTCCTTTTGTAGGCCTAAATGGTGTTTTCTCCAGTTTTTCATTAGATGGGGAGATAGGGCAATTTATTGTATCTTTTTATTTTCTTTTGATAGGGAATAGTTTGTTTGTTGTTTTGGCCTTTGCTCACCTCTAAAGTTGTGCTTTCATTTGTGGTTCTGTAAATAAAAGTGTACAAAGGATCTTTGGTTTCCAATTCCAGTTCATGTTGTGGCCTCACCCTAGACGGGGCCGTAACAATATCAAACTCTTATAATGACACATAAGTCCTAGTAAGTTATTCAAGTAATATTATTTAAATATCAAAATTAAATAAGTAAATAAATAAAATAACAAATAACCAGAATTAAAAGGGAGGGAGGGTTATATAAAAATGTAGTTAATGTAGTTGTAGCGTCTGGACCAATCACACACACACAAATTATTAATTATATTTAACCCACTCACTCTCCTAAACTCACTCTCCTAAACTCACTCTCCCAACAAAGGTCTATGTAACTTCCCCCTAAACTAACATCACAATCAAGCTAACACCACTGGCAGAACTCAATGTCCTGTTACATTGATACACATTTTTACGACCCCAAAAAGGGAATTCCTGAGAGATGTGACTCTTAATGAATTATTACTGTGAAGGTGAAAAATAAACCCTGCTAATCCTATATATTAGCAGAAAATCGTGCTAAAGTTCATGTATTTCAGTAATTCAAATTAAAAGGTGAAACTAATACATTTAGTATATAACTATATACATATACATGATCATACTTTTCAGAGGGCTGACATTTCTGTATTTAAAATTCTTTATTTTATTGATTTCATGTAATATTCTAATTTTCTGAGATTTTGAATTTGGGTTTTTCATAAGCTGTAAGCCATAATCAAATAAATTATATATTTTGCACAGTATTCTAATTTTTCGAGTTTCACCTGTATGTATGTATGTATGTATATATATATATATATATATATATATATATATATATATATATATATATATTAGGGGTGTGCAAAGCAGCCGGTATTTGTATCTGTATTTGTATTTGTTGTGGGGGAAAAAGTATTTGTATTTGTATTCGAGTAAAATCCAAAATAGGCGTAAAAATCTAGCTTTTTTGCGTTACACTTCTAATTTACGTTATAGTGTAAGTATTCTTTAATTATATAAATCCAGCAATGAACATGTAAAGGAACGTCATTGAAAAGAAAATAACATAACAGCCATTACCTCATCCATGGTTAAACCAACAACTAATAAAATACCATTGTGAACATTATGAATCCCACCACCACCCGTCCTTGTTGGAGGACGCTGAACAGACAGGGATAATGTATAGCGAGGCGGTTGATTATGAGCCTGACGCGAAGCGGTGGGGTCTTGAATCAGCCTGAAGGGTTTGTATTCGCTATAACAACCACCTCGCTATACATTATCCCTCTTACTACATGGCTACCTACCAAATAAATCAATAATTTGACTCAAAATATTGATTTAAAAAGGAGTTTATTGATTTAAAAACTATTGTATTGCTTCCGCTAAAAAAAATAGTCCGTTCCGTCTCTACGTTTAGAATCCATGGCAACGCTCTGTTTTTCGTGGCAACGGTGTGTTATACTTAGCAGCGGTCTGTTATTAAGAAATAACCATGGAAATAACAGACCGCATTCTACATTAGAATTCAACCAAGCCATGTAATAAAAACAAATAATTACGGAGCTAACAGAGCTACGTGAACAGAGCGAACATGAGAGCAACCGGCTGCAGACGTCAATAATGCAGCGTAATGAAATAATCTCCCGATCAAACTCCACTTCCCGAAAGTTATAAACTGCCTCCGGAACCCAGTTAAGGTACAAAAATCTATTCAACAAAAATAGTAATGCAGTTAAGTGTTTTTTCGCTCAGCCGAGCCCTCTCTGTTGCTGTGTGGAGCAGCCTGTGTCAGTCACCTCTTCCTGAACGTCACTCACTCACTCGCGAACAGCGGTCTCGTGAGGAAACGCAGCTTTTTGATATAAAGTTTTTCTTGTTCCCGAATACAAATATTTTCTAAAGTATTTGTTCGAAATAAGTATTCGTAAAAAACACGTTATTTGTGCCTTTCCGAATACCGTATTCGGGTTCGGCTCCACCCCTAATATATATATATATATATATATATATATATATATATATATATATATAATTATTTCCATTACACGAGAGTAGATGTTAAAACTTCATGCTGATTTGTACTCGGCTTTCTCCAAGATAAGCACCAACTAAGACGTAGCTTTACATTAACCTATGCTTCTCCATCCATTTACTCTTCTTTCCAAATGGCTATGTGAATCTCCTTCTGTCTGGTGTTAATAGCTGCAGTGTATTTGCGCGTCAGCACACACAACGGCTGCAACCACAGTGCGGTCCCCTCATGACAACCGTCTGGATTGAGCAGAGTAGGGAACATCTCTAGGGTCTTCAAGTGGGCACCTATCGTCCTCAGTGTTTCGTCGACTAGCCCACGACACCTCAAGAGGGCTCGACAGTGACTCTGGCGTCCCAGAGTCCCCCCCCCCTCCGTCCCCCACTCAACTCAGCCCAGCTTACTGACCTCTACATCACTCCTGCTGCTGAGGTTGCTCATTCCTCGTAGTTCACATGTGACCTAACCACAATCTCTCACAACCTCTCCACAACCCGACCATACGCGCCAACCCATTTGACTGAGGCTGTCGAGCCCCACTGCGGACGTTAAAGCGGTCAGTGGCAACGGTTCCGTATGGCATACCACCGCAAAACACAATATATGTCCAAACACCAATCCTCATTCACACAAAATACACAGGAACGTAATAACTGTGATTACTATGCAAACTATAAAGATAAACCAACAGACTCTTCAAATTTTCAAGAATTTTTTGCATGGCGGCCTGTACACAGCCAGCCAGACTCTTTCCGTCTCAACCACAGCCAGTTGCTGCTCCTCTCGGCTACTTCAGATAAGTTCTTTACTGTGCGACGCAACTCTTGGCCACTGAATCCGACGTCTCTGAGGAAACGGGTTGTTGAGTGTGCCACAAATCCTCGACAACCCACTTACACTGAATAAACCCGGACTCTCCATCCTCGCTGTTCTGCTTCAGTGGCCAGCTGAGCATACCGCAGTTTCTTCCTCTCATATGCCTCATCTACAGCTTCCTCCCATGGCACTCTGTTAACTCTATCAGTTGAACAATGCGTGCTGATCCAGACCACAAAACAATATCTGGTCGGAGGTTAGTGGTAGCAATCTCAGGTGGAAAAATAAGCCGTTGATCAAGATCAGCCAGCATTTTCCAGTCCCTAGCAGCTTCCAGTTGTCCTGAGCGAGAATTGGTTTTAACACCTTTTCTTGGTGGTTGCTCGCCTGGGCGGAGGAATATTGTCTTCTGCATGTAATGTTTTGCTAGAACAGGTGGCAACTTAATGGTCATGTTACGCTTGCCTTCCAATGCTAAAGCCAAACATCGGAGTACTTGGTCATGGCGCCAAGTAAACAGACCTTGGCTAAGAGCCACCTTACATCCTGTCAAAATGTGCCTTAATGTTGCAGGTGATGAACACAAAGGACAAGAGGGATCCTCTCCTACCCAGAGGTTTAGGTTCTGTGGTGACGGGAGAACATCATATGTTGACCTGAAAAGGAAACTGATCCTACTCTATTCCATTGACCAAAGGTCTTGCCAGCCCATCTTGCGTTGTTCCACACTCTCCCATCTCATCCACTCTCCCTGCTTGGGAATGGCCTTTATACACCTCATCCTCTCCTCCTGCTTTCGCACCTCGTTGACTACGAGCTTCCTCCTTTGAGCTGGGGCTGCCTTGTGCCCAATTTAGGAGGAGCTAAACTGACCCCAAAACCCCCTCTTCCATGCTGTACCTGCCCCACGATGTCACCAATTTGAAGGGCAGCCTTTGCCTCTTCCACAGATTTCTTTGATGACCACTTTCTACCAGTTTTTAACACAGGTGCTGCCTCCCTTACACATTTGTCGCGTGACTCTGCTAAAGTCATTTCCAGTCTGACCTTGGCGCACTTAAACTCCTCGGTTAAAGCAGAGACTGGCAGCTGCAATACTCCTTTACTATAAAGTCCCACTCTGCTGAGGCAGCGTGGAACTCCCAACCATTTCCTGATGTATGAACTTATTAACGCTTCCAGCTTATCCACTGTTGTCAAAGAAACCTCATACACAGTCAGTGGCCACAGTAACCTCGGCAGTAGACCAAACTGAAAGTACCAGAGTTTTAGTTTGCCTGGTAGAGCACAGCTGTTTATGCTCTTCAACCCTTCCACTGCTTGTCGTCTAACTTCTCCCACTCGAACTGTGTCCTTTAGATCCCCATCGTACCATCTCCCAAGACTCTTCACTGGCTTCTCAGAAACTCTTGGTATTGCCTCACCATTAATGTAGAATGTTTTATCTACCACCTTTCCTTTAACTATCGAGATGCTCCTTGATTTAGAGGGCTTAAATTGCATTCGTGCCCATTCAATGTTATCGGTTAACTTGCCCGATAACCGATTAGTGCAGGCTACTGTTGTAGTCATGGTTGTCATGTCATCCATGTATGCTCTGATTGGGGGTAGTCGCATCCCAGAAGCAAAGCGCTCTCCTCCTACTACCCATTTTGATGCCTTAATGGTAACTTCCATTGCCATGGTAAAAGCCAGTGTAGAAATTGTGCATCCTGCCATTATTCCAACCTCTAAGCATTGCCATGTAGTGCTGAATTCTGGAGTTGAGAAACTAAATTGCAAATCTCCAAAATAGGCTTTCACTAAATTTGTCATCGAGATCGGTACCCTGAAAAAATCAAATGCTGCCCAAAGAAGCTCATGTGGCATTGAACCATATGCATTAGCCAAATCCAGGAATGTCACATGGAGCTCCTTCCTCTCCTTTTTAGCTGATTGAATTCGTTGCCAGATAACATTGATGTGTTCTAAGCATCCTGAGAACCCTGGAATGCCCGCTTTTTGAACTGAAGTGTCAATGAAGCCATTCTTTAATAGGTAGGTTGACAATCTATGAGCAATAATGATGAAGGAAATCTTAAACCTTCCATGTTTAATAGTGAAATAGGACGAAACTGACTGATGCTTGTAGCATTTTTTTCTTTAGGTATAAAGACTCCACCGGCTCGGTGCCATGCTCTAGGTACAACCTGCTTTTCCCATGCCACTTTTATCAATTTCCACAGAATTTGTAGAACTCCTGAAGCACTCTTGTACACTCTGTACGAAACTCAATTGGGCCCTGGAGATGATGAAGCCCTTGCCTTTCTCACAACCTGCTCTATCTCTTTCCACTTAGGTGCACAGACCTCCATTTGTTATTCTGGTGGATTGATAGGTGGGATGTCTGACGGAATTGACATAGGCTCATGCCTTTTTGCATCTGTATGCGTTTCCTCCAAATATCTCTCTAGCTCAACCCTAGATGCTTTTAAAGTGCCATTCTTCTCACTGGTGAATAACTTCTTTACGAATTTGAATGGGTCTTTATAGAGATTAGCCCTCGCACGCTCCTTTTTGTAGCGTTTCCGTAGGCGCTCAGCTCTGCGTAATGTTGCAAGCTTATCTTTTATGGCCCTTTGTAAGAGATTGAGTCCCTCCTTCTGACCTTGTTCTGCTCTTTTCCATTGCTTCCTCAGCTGCCTCCTTTCTCTAACTAACCCTTCAATTTTCTGCTGCCGTCTAGACATATATATATATTAAATGTGGCAAATGTGATGTTTTAAGAGACTCAACCTAATAAATCTTTCCACTGTCAGGTCTAAAGTCACTGGACTGATATGGAATATTAACAGATTCTTTATCTTTGTGAGGGGAGGAACTGTACAGTCGGAAACACAAGGAAGTGAACTGTGGAAATACAAACTATTTGATCGACCTCTTCCCTAAAGAAGGGGTTTAGTGCGTGATCTGCCATGTAGGAATAGATTCCAGTGGAGGTTCGGTATGTAATTTGCATGTCTTCACTTATTCATTCACAAATTCACATCCCTACGCGAGGCGAACTATTCTCAAAGACTTACTTTTAGTCATTATTTGGGTAGCACACATATTCTGAATGCCTTCGGGAGAATTCAAATGAACCATTTTAATCTAGATTAATCTAGATTAATTCCAAGATTCCAGTGAGATTAATCTAGATTAAAAAAATTAATCTATGCCCACCTCTAAAAATAACTAACTTTATCAGTATGAATATAAACAATTAACATGGCTGTTAGTACTCACTAGCAAGCTCGCATATCGATACTGGTAAAGTTTAAAATATTTTACTAGCTCGTAACGAAATCAAACTCAATATAAGGCAAAGCTATAAATAGCTTCATTGATACACGTTTGCCGTTACTATCAGTTACACTGTGATGAAGTTGAATTTGTAAGATTCATAACATAAGATTGTTTACAGATAAACTGCGTAACATACACTCAAACACCTTCTCACAACTGCATTGCAGACACAAGATAATATAACACACACACACAACATATATTGTATAACACATACAGATACAACATAAAGAAATAGGTAAACATATGTAGAGCATATAACAACAAACCAAACGTGAAAAAACGGAGCAGGTAGAGTTCACGGTGAACATAGGAACAAAGTTTAGGCAGAGGGTAAAGCTAGGTATAAAAATAGATACCCTAAACTTTTTAACCTAAAGTTAGATTTGGCGAAATTAAACAAAACAGCTTTCAACTGCAGATAGGCCTATTGCTTATTTATTGTCTCAACCCTGACTCACTAACAGTAACGTTATACCAGTCGACTCCAAAGTTACACTGTCATAGCTAAGCCAGTGTAACGTTAGTTATGCTAATATAGCTACCTTTGTTAGGTAGCTATATTAGGTAGCTACGTGTGCTAGTGATACATGCTTCATGAAAAAAATAAATGCCATCAAAATGAAAACAGCAAGATTACCTGTCCAGCAGAAATAAAGCCATCATGGAGTCACTTTACAGCCCCTTGAGATCCCTCAGTTGTCGCCACCGCTGGAAAGCCACGGCAATATTGACTCTCTTATGATTTCTTGATTTATCCAAAGACTTTTTGTTCATAGCCTTTTCAAATACTGTCTTCCTTTTTTTAACTTGTTTGACTTTGCTGCCTCTATATGCAGGTAACGTTACTGAGAATTTTGACTGTTCTTTCTCTGCCATAATTGTTATTACTAGCTTCCGTGCCTCTTCAAACGGGTGTGCGCATTTGGGCTGCTCCTGTATCAGCAGAGGTGGTATCCATGGTAGCGAGGGAGAGTGACAGTCGCCCCAGCCAATCATTTCTTTCGTCCCGAATGGAATAATGAGCTGTTTTTATTACAGTCCTGAGAGAACTACAGACACTCGATTTTTATAACTTCTTTTCCAGAGTACATTTGTACTTTGAGTACATTGTAATGTTTCCTTACATTTTAATTATGCATTGATATATAAAGACAGTTTAAACAAATTTGGAAAAAAGTTTTTTTGGGGAAAATAATTTTCTACCTACCCTGCCTTTAAATCAGAAATAGGCCTATATTTTCTTTTATTTTGGGGTAAACACATTAGGACACTTAATTGTATAACTATATATTTGCATTAGATGATAAACTATCAAGTCAAATGAGATTTAACGTTAAAAAAAAAAAGGAAGAAATCACAAGAACCGATCAGTAAGTCATATTTATTTGTCATAAGGAGGGTGAGTACTGTCCTCTGGTGGTCAATAACAGTATTGCAATATTGTAAAAGCAACTCAAGGACATGGACATCTATGCAAAAGAGGAGTGGTCCAAAATCCCAATGGAAATGAGCAAAAAACTTGTCATCAATTATAAAAACCATTTGACCGCTGTGATGAAAAATAAAGACTTTGCCAATGATTATTGAGAAAGGGTATGAGTAATTGTGGACATGTAATGTTTTGTCAAAATGTAAAAAATAAGGAGAATAGCTAATATTCTTCATTAATATCTCTAACACAATGGGCCCTATTTTAACGATCTGAAACGCAAGTGTCAAAGCGCAAAGCGCAAGTAACTTTGTGGGCGGATCCCGGCGCTGTTGCTATTTTCCCGGCGGGATAAATGCCTCTTGCGCCTGGCGCAAATCTAAAAGGGGTTGGTCTGAAGTAGCTTCATTATTCATAGGTGTGGTTTGGGCGTAACGGGAAACAAACCAATAAGAGCTTTATATCACATTCCCTTTAGGTGCGCTTGTTCCATGGCGCAATACTATTATAACGGCGCATTTACCAGGCGCTTCAGAATCGGTTCACAGCCGAGGAGATCGATGTTCTCGTCAGGGCCGTAAAAGAAAGAGAAGTGACATTTTTGCGCCGGACAAGTTTGCGCCGGAATACGCCTCCTCTTTGCGCTGAACCGCCCCGGGGAGCGCAAGTGTATTTCTTAGTTAACCGACGTGTCTGTGGAGGGAAAAGTCCGCTTTGCGCGGGTGCAAAATAGGAATGACACATGCGTCAGTGTACAAAGTCATTTGAGCCGGGTGATGAATGCCTATTTTTTATATACAATTTCTCCATATTTAAAAATTCGGCCTGGGTATGAATAATATTGAGCACAACATGTACATGTATTGTCATTAGTTTTGTGTGAGGCATAGAGTTAAACGGACCGAAACTAATCTTGTCCTCCATAGCTCCTAAAGTTAATTTACACTTGTATTGAGTTCACAACCAACAATGCAAACAGACATGTGAGAACGACACTCGGTTACTAACGTAACCTCGGTTCTCTCTAGATGGGGGAACAAGTGTTGCGTAAGCTAGCTTACGGGAAAACCTCTTTTCTCGAGAATACTGAAGCCAAAAATTATCCTTAATTTTGCATTAATTTAAAACGCATTGCTGCACAGGGCAGACCTAGGCAATACAGCTTGCGCGCCTATTGGTTGCTCTGCGGCAACTGCTGCAGCCTATCGATGGACTATTCGTGACGTAAGCACCAATGAGGGCGCAGGCGTCCTCACGCGTCACGTCCCGCCAGAATGGGCGTGGCTTATGTCTATATAAGCCGAGTCCAGATAGGATGTTCTTTGGTTTTTCACACTGAAGCGAAACCAGAACGTAGCACAAGCACGGCAGGGTTACGCAACACTCGTTCCCTCATCTAGAGAGAACCGAGATTACGTTAGTAACCGAGTGTCGTTCTCTTACGAGAGTACTCTTGTGTTGTGTAAGCTAGCTTTACGCTACGGGAACCCAATGCAAAACGCCGTGCGTGCTGAAGTGCCCACACATGGCCCCAAGGGTGTGCACCCGGGGAACCATACTAGTTAGTGATATTCAGACCAACGAGTAGTGGGCCTAAAATATATCATAATCCTATAGTTATAGGAACAAGTACTTAGCACATAATGACAGACAGTAGGGACCTAAGTCGGCCTGAACTGTATTGCAACTGACTATTATAGCCTGTAAGTCAAGCATTAGACAGAAAATAGCTTAGCCTGCAGCGGAGGAACTTCCAGGTTGTAAAACCTTATAAATGTAGACGGGGAGGCCCAGCCTGCCGCCATACAAATATCCTGGAGTGGAACCCCACTGGACCAGGCCCATGAAGGGGCCACGCCTCTGGTAGGTTGGGCACTGATGCTTAAGGGGCATTGAAGGCCCTTAGACCTATAAGCCAGCGTGATAGCGTCACCTATCCACCTGGAAAGACTCTGTTTTGAGGTGGCTAGCCCTTTGGTACGGCCACCAAATGAAACAAAGAGCTGTTCTGACTGCCTGAACGCAGCAGACCGCTCGACGTATATCCTCAACGCCCTGACCGGGCAGAGGAGATTAACGTCGCTTTCGCCGTCAGACCCAGGTAGGGCTGACAGGAAGATGACTTGCGCTCTGAACGGAGTGGAGAGCACTTTGGGGACATAGCCGTGTCTTGGTTTGAGGACGACTTTAGAGTCGTTAGGCCCAAACTCAATGCACTAGGTTCCACCATCCTTTTTGGGAACAAGGAAATATCTGCTGTAGAAACCCGAAGCGCTCTATGTCAGAGGGACGGTTTCTATAGCTCCCTTTCCCAGCAGTTTCACTATCTTGGCACGAAGTAGATGTGCTACTTCGTTTTTTACCGTAGTTTCAACCCTGGCCAGAAAGCGTGGGGGTCTGCAAGCGAACTGCAGCAAATAGCCTCGCTTTATAGTGTTCAGTACCCACTGTGACACGCCCGGGATCATTTCCCATGCTTTCATACTTAAAGCTATGGGGGAGAATATATCTGGGCTCTGGCCGCTGCGTGTGTGTGACACATAGCATGCGGTGTTTGCATGTGGGCACGCGTACACACACTACAGGAGGTTTAAAATCCTAATCGATTGTGAAATCTGGTTGCAGCACACACTTCAGGAGAATCTTTGCAGATTTTATTCCCTTAAATATTAAACATGCACACACTACAAGATTTGAAAATGGCAGCGCATCACACACTGCAAAATGTTATTAAGATTATTGTGCCAGAGGATGAGTGATCTCACGCAGCAGATCGGAAGCTGAAAAGCAGATGTAAACAAAATGTATACTGAAACACGACAACTTGCTGTATCAATATTTATTGTTTGTTGTGAGAAAAAACAAAAGCGGAAGATTGAAGTGTGAATAAGAAAATGGTTGGGGAGACAGGATCAACATGGATTATCAGTTCTTCAGCGAGAATTGGAGGCAAGACTTTAATTGCCTGTATTTCTATCTGGTAGTGTGCTAGAATTATTTTTCCCATTATAACGCTAATGGCTGGCTAGTCACTCGTCCATATTGCAATTTTAAATTCATTAGCCAAATAGTCAGGGTGATACTGAAGGCCTGGCGTGGGCTTTGCAGAGCGGTGTGGAGACGGTGGGAGTGGGACAGTGGTGAGGGAAGCAGGAGCCCAGCAGAGCCAGAGGGGATGGAGGGTCGAGGCACAGCAGCTGACTCGAAAGTCTGAGGCTGAGCCAGAGCGACACTAGATCAAGGTGAAGCCA
Source organism: Siphateles boraxobius (assembly GCF_051911475.1). Taxonomy (NCBI): domain Eukaryota; kingdom Metazoa; phylum Chordata; class Actinopteri; order Cypriniformes; family Leuciscidae; genus Siphateles; species Siphateles boraxobius. The sequence continues at coordinate 29,391,879 of NW_027508733.1, forward strand.
GAGAAATGAGGGAGCCCGGAGGAACCTGAGGAATGACAGTCAACGGTGGAACCGAGGGAGCGTTGAGGCAAGGTGGACCCGATGGGTTAGAGGCCGAGGTTGAGTCTTGGGTTTGGAGGCTTTACGGGAGCTGAGGGATTAAAGAGCCAAGGCGTAGCTGATGACTGGGAAGCACCAGGCAGATCCGTGAAGCAGAGTGTAACAACTGGAAGAGCTGAGGGGCTAAAGGGATACAGCGAAGGCGATGAACCAGATGGCTCTGACAGTGGAGGAGGGAGAGGGAGGCTGGGCAGGACCATATACAACAAAGGAGATTTTGGTTCTGGACGACAAAGACGACTTGGAACTGAACTCATCCCCACTATCACTTGCAATCGGATAGGACCATCTGAGAAGCAAACACCTCCTCATACAGCTCATCACACATTAATTCAAATTATTCCCAATAGTCCATTCTCTTAATCTCACAGCTTTTCTCTTGGTTGCGCTGCTTCCAGTAGCGTATATTTATTTTAGCACTTTTATCCAATTATATTTCAGCCATCATTTGTTGCCAGGGTAAAATAAATCTGCCTTGAGGCCTTCAGAATAAATAGTGCGGGCGGCTGTAGCTTAAAATGAATGGAAATGAAACCGTTGCTTTAACCAATCAAATAATCAGTCAGATTTAATCAGCCAATCAGATTTCGATTTGACTGCACTGGGGTCATCTAGCAGGCGTACAATAACGTTGGCATTTTCTCATGCTTTGATTGGGTGGTCAGAGCGCAGTAAGCGTATTACTGTATTCAAAGCTTGCTAACCACATCTGTAGAGAACTGCATAAACTAAAATACATTCCTGTAGATTTAATAGTTTTTCAACCCACAAATTAATGTTTCTTTCCCTCCTCGACCCCCAGCAAGTTCAATACTACTGAAAAAAATCCCTTATTCAGCCTTATTAGGATGGATTTTGTGTAAAACATAATCAATAGTTTTGGTGAGTATAATGCTGTTTTTTCAAACATTCAAACTATTGTAACGTCTGACTAGGGACTATTGTAACCCTCGAAGGACAAGATAAGGGAGGCTCCGTTTCTGAACTTATAATCGGAAAGCAAGAACCACGTACACTAACGCACACGCCAAACTCACTCGTTTCTCTCTACCCGGCCTTTTCCCAACTCACCGCATTAACCTTATAACTGCCGGTGCAAAATAAAAACAGCAATTTCACAACAATTATAGAGAGTCTATGCGCTGCAACGCTATTAAAACTTATTAATTCACTGAAGGCCTATGTGTGAAATGCATGGCCCGCCACTGTGTTTGCACCATTATTTACCGCCTGGAAATTCTGGAAATTATCTTATGGCATCTGTGTACTTTAATCTGTGGGCCGTCAGTAAATCACGCGCAGAACTTTCCACTCCCATCGCCGCTGTTTTGGAATTGCGCTTTCACGCTAATTTGCCCTGTTTAGTAAATATGCCCTTAAAACTAAACAAGACGATGAAATGAATATAACTGTGACAGGTGAGGAGTGAAGCTTGCGCTTAGGTTGTGGGAAGCTGTTAGTCTGATATGTCTGTACACGCAGAAACTGCATATGGAGGAGAGCAGCACTGTTATCAACTCTTACTTCAAGTTACAACTAATAGCTAACATGACACATGTTCATTCTAAATGTAACTTTCTAGAGAAAGAGAAGATTATGAAAAAAGAAGTTACTTGTCACTGCACTGATGCCAGATTAGCTACATGGCTCAATGATATTCTTAATGTTGACCCCCACAGACCCACGAGCAGACATAACCACAATCAAGGGAAGTTGAAGTTAAATTTTCTCTGAACACACAAGCAGTTTCTATTCCATTTGATCATATCCTGAACTAGTTATATATAATCTTTAATTGTTAAGTTTTTAGGGAGCATTCAGCTAAAAGCATAATGTGAGCATGTTTTATACAGTTGTTGTCTTTTTTACTGCTGTGTGTAAATAAGTGCAGTGTTTCTCCACTGGTTTACTTCTCCACTAAGTGCAAATAGTCCCTCTTTTGACAGAGGCTTTACTAACTCTGACCTCCATTGTGTCATTGAGTCAGACAAATTACAAATTAATGCGACTGATACGAGTTTGAGGCTGCCATTTACCAAACTCATTCTTTTCCCACCAGCTCAGAGAGGTGTTTATTTTAAATACAAATTCCACAAAAGTGGAAATAAAGTGCCAATAGTGGAGATACTGTGTTTAATGGGTCGGGTTAGTTGTAGGTGTAGAGCAGGAATTTCCCAACCACATTCCTGGAGCCCCAAACACTGCATGTTTTGCATGTTTAACGGCCTCAGGAACGTGGTTGGGAACCCCTGGTGTAAAGAAAGTAATGTCAACTACAAGTAATATCCCAATAAAGCAGCATCTATTTATGAGTTTATTAAATATATTCATATACACTTAATACGTTGTTATTATTGTTTTATGAGTATGAATAGCATCTAAGTGCAAAGAAAATACTGCCATTTTCACTTAGTGTAAATAAGATCTATCTCTATTTTCAGTTAGTGTAAATAGCATCTATTGCTAAGAAAATGCAGCATTGTTTTTACAGGTTTGCCAAGAAATATATGGTCTATTTTAGCTCAGAAGTTGCTAGAAGAAAACTATAATTTTCAGCAAAGCTGTCAAGTCTGTACTTCCTGATTCTACAACACAAGGGTTTGATGGTTTTGCTGAGCTTTTCGAAATAGTCACGAGAAACTGAGTAATTAAAGGGGTTCAAGTAAAATCTGTTTATAGCGTTTAGTTTCCGGCATAAAGTACTCCACACGTCTTCACTTGATAAATGTTTAAACCACCTGTCTATATGGAAAGTTTTATGTTTGTTTCATTTATCAACTGACCAAACTAGAGGAACACTTCATTTGCACGAAACCACACTGTATGTAGACCACAGACACAGAGCAGAAGTCACCAGTTTAAGTATGTAAGAACCAAATTATTTAGAACAATTAATATGCAAGCAAAAACTATATAAATAAGATACAAATATATATTTATTAATCGTTGTTCATGTGATTTGTACTCTAGCTCTATATGCCAATTTCTTTAACATACAAATACACACACACACACACATAAAGTAGCTCAAATTTTCGTTTGTAAAAAGTTGCTCTAATGCACAGAAACCACATTGGCCTCTGGTTTACTGCAAGCATGAACATCTCAGAGCAGCGGCAAGAAAAAAATATAAAAAGATAAAAGGTCTATAGAGACAATTATATCAGAGAACAGCACTGTATTAATATATACAACACTGTATATATTTACATTAAACACCAGAAAAAAACACTAATTTTGTTCATTAATGGGATCTTGCTTTACATTGGCATTGATTTGAGAAGCATTAAAAGTATAACAAAAACAATTTATTTTAGTTTAATAAATAAATTCATATGCAATTTTGATTTATAATGGATAATACTTCATACAGCTTTTACGGGCTGAAGAAAAGAGTAGGTGGTCTGATCCTGGCAAGGCCGGTTTCGTCTCGAGCGCTAAAATAATGTGGGTTAGTGCAGGTTAAACTTAAAATAATATATTAAAAATAATTAAGATAATTTATTTAAGAAGTATCTTACCTGCGAATCATTTGTGTTTTGAGTTGCAGTATTTTGAGTTTTCTTTGAAGTATTTTTAGATCTTCTAATTGCATCAATGCAGCTCTTTACTAAACCTGAAACAACAGTGAATACACATCACTGAGACACTTCTCGACAGTTTAAACTAAGAGCAGATATTATATGGCTGAATTTGTGTATTGATTTAGAGTTTCTCTCTGTAGTAAATTCAATGAAATTTTACACACCTATCACTGCAATGATCAGAAGCACATTCAGCAGGACAGATATGATGATGGTCATATTTCTCCATGATATCTGGTGTTGTGGAGCGTCTGTAATATTCTTTTGGACAAAGTCTGTAAAAGGTTTGTAGTTCAATCATTATTCAGTGTCAGTCTTTAACATAACAATGAAACTGTTATTAGTTCTTCATTCAGTATATTCAATATGGAATCCATCATGTGGTTTATAAAGACATGATATAATAAAATAACTTACCGTTGATGTAGATTTTGGTGCCGTTGTTGAATTTTAGTGGTTCACTAGTTTTCACACAATAATAAACTACTAATTCATCAATGGTGATATTTTTGATGAACAGACGACTGTTAGTTTTCACTGAGTATTTGTGTTTAAAGCTGCTGTTTTCATATTTACCTACTTCATATTGAGCTCCTTCATTAGTATGTGTATGTGTTCCTTTTTCACATCTGGGAAGCCAGAAGTTTACTGAGAGTGACAGTTCTCCCCTTATTAGACATTCTCTGATAGTATTTACCTTGTGTTTTTAAAGCACACGCAGTGAACAAACAAGGTTCACAACAAAACGGAAATGCAACTGGGTTTTATTCTGTACATTTATGGCCAATGAAGTCAATATAGTCTATGTTTTTACTTTATTGTCAGTAAAAGTTTTTTTTAAATCGTGGTTTTCTTGCTCAACACTGCTCTCTTGTGGTCAGGAGGCATTTCCTTTGTGCTGTGGATTCATTTCTTTGTTTCAACAGAAGTAAAAAGAATTCCAAAAGCATAGAACAAAGCCATCAGGAAACATGAAAACATTATTTCTGGACACATATTTCTGATTCTAGGACATATTATGAAAATGATAATCTCACATGCATAATTGGGTATTATGTTTTTTTTTATATTAATTGCCCCTAAACAGCACATGATGAATAAATCAATATCAAGCTCTCAGTCGCACTGTTGGCCTGAATATCAGCACATATTCATAATTATAAGCATATTTATAAGCTTTATACATTAACCTAGTTGAAGACGTGTAGTGTTACTTTATATTTTCATGTAAGATATCAGTGTTTGTGTTGAGTCTTGAGGTTGTTCGAAATCCATATCTTGAAGATTTTGTAGGTCTGTACGTTGAAGTCGTCTCCGTTTCTTGCATGAACAAACACCTTTAATAGTCCTTAAAAGTGAAATCAGATTAAATTAGTAGTTCAGACAAAAACATTATTTTATTCACCCACATTTCATGGTTTTGTTCTTTCTGTAACATAACAATTGTAGTCACTATAAAGAGCTGTATCTGCAAGAGCTGTTAAAATATTCTTTAAAAAATGTAAAATAGCATACAGATATTATAGTGAGAATTCAAGAGCACAATGTCCACGTTTGGAGACATACATGTATAATTTCAGCAAAGAGCTCACCTATCGTGATGATGATCAGAACAGCATTCAAGAGCAGATATGAAGATAATAATCTGCCGATGTGTCTGATTCTTCTCAATGTTCTTCACCGCTGTATGATTCTGGATCTCTGGAGCTGGTACTGTGTAATCATTGAAGGGGTTTAATATTAATATTGAATATTATTTGTCTAACAGTGATTAAGTGTTTAGCTTGATGATCACCGTATGTTCACTCACCAATGATGTGTAGTCTGGTGCCGTCGCTGTATTTTGGATGAGCGTCTGTGGTCACACAGTAATAATCTCCTAAATCATCAATAGTGACATTATTTACGAACAGGCGATGATTACTTTGCACTGAATATTTCTGGATAAAAAATTTACTGTAGTGAAAAGCTGAAGTTGTGGAAGAGAGCAATATCAGAACCGGAGAATCTGGAAGTTTCAGTAAAAACCAATAAACCTCATTACATCAAAATCACAGTTTATAGTCACATTTTGACCCAAATCTGTTAGTTGATCTGTTAAAGTCTCCGCAGCTTCACACCATATGAGCAGATCTGTGAAATAAAGACCACACACACATAATATGGATTATTATTATGTCATTAAACATTATAAATGATCTTACACAATAAAATTTTCATAAAGTACAATTAACTCACAGAGGTAAAGCTGCACAATCTTCATGATAAAACACGTCTTTCTTTCACACGACTGTAGAGATGTAACTTTACCTCAGAGCTTTCAGAAGAATAGGGTGATGTAACCAGTCAAGAGGAAGTTAAAGGCAGGTTTGCTCTGGCCACACGTTTAGTTTTGTTGTCTATTTATTTAATATTCAACCATTGACCTATACATCATTTCTTGTCTTTAAAGCAAAATATTTATCTCTAATTCACTGCAGCAAAATTACCCAAGACACAGATAACAGCCCAGTTTTCTTTTTTTCAGTGTCAAACACAAATATGATGTTTTCTTCAACTGTATTCTCGTTGTAACTCATGATTATTAACTCATAAGTTTAGATGAGGTTTTTAGTTTCTGTCTCTTGACACCATAAACAATATTTATCCTCGAGGCGAGTGAGTACTCTATGTATTTTAATTAATCTGGATTGAATTTATTTTTGTGTAGTACTTAGTACTTCTTTTAAACTAGAAAAGAGAAGGAAGTGTGAAACTTATTTCTAACATTTGTTATACAATTTATTAATCTTTGTTATACAATTTATAATATTGTAATTAAAGTTAATACAAATTCAGCTGTTCATTGTTAGTTCATGTTAGCTCAGGTTCATTAAATAATATTAACAGATACAGATTGTGTTTTTAATAATGTAATTCAATAAACTTCAATAAAAATTAAATTAACATGAACTAAAATTAATAACTGCTGTAGAAGTATTTCTTTTTTTATTGTTAGTTCATGATAACTAATGAGGTTAACGTTAACAAATGATCATAATTGTAAAGTGTTATCATGATGTTTCATGTCATGTTCACTTGGTTAAAGTTTAAACCACTTGATGCAAGCGAATGTGTGTGAGTGTGTGTGATCGTGTTGTTCATCAAGTGACCAAACCAGTGGAACATTCATTTGCACAAAACCACGCTTGTGTTAACCACAAAAAAAAAAAACTGTGCAGAAGTTAGATGTTTTTAAATATGTGGAAAAATATTTAAAACAATTAATATGCATGCAAAAAATATCTTTAGATTTATTGACTTTTTTTTACTTTAAGCTTTGTCAAATCTCTGTAAAAATAAATAAACTAGCAGAAAATGTAATGATTTAAAAAAAAGTTATATGTGATGTGTGATTTAATATCAAGAATAACTACATTTTTTGCTGATAAAAAAAAAACCTGCTTCAGTCCCAAGAAAGCTCATTTGTCATGTGGTTAACAACTTTTACTGCTGAACATGTCAGTGCACTTATAACAGAGAGAGAAAAAACATTATATTACTATATATAAGCAAGATCTCCACTTAAAACAGTACCAGCAGAAAGTGTTACTTTAATACAAAGCAGCAAACCCTGCTAAAACGCATATTAATACAAATTATATATGGAAATTATAAATTAAAATTCACACATATAAAACATAATAACAATCCATTTTAGTTTGTAAAAAAAAAAGCATATGTAGGGACACTTTGTATTCATAATGAGTATCACATCCTACATTGGCTGTAGACAGTAGTGCTCTGCTCCTGACTAGACCTGGTGTTACTGGAGCACATGAAGAAATCAACTTCAGCACACTGAAAGAGGAACATATTATATATGAATGGACATATACAGTATTTTAGACATAATGTACAGTCAGCTGGTCATAAACATTTCAGATCATTTAATGAATCTTGTGCATGCAGATTGAAGTTGCACTGTAAGAATCACCAGGATAATAGAAGACAAAATAAGATAACATATATTAATATTGAAGATCTTACCTGTGGATTATTTGAGTTTTGAGCTGCAGATTTTCCAGTTGCATCAATGAAGCTCTTCACCATACCTGAAACAACACTGAATATGAAACATCTCTGAATACACACATTGTAACAGTTTAAGAGCTGATTCACAGAGAATGTGTTTTACTGTGAAAAATGTGAGATGCAGAAAAAAGTGTCGAGAGAGATGTGGTTTTTTAAAGTTTTTAGGCATTTTTATAATGACATGTCTCGCACGAGACGCTGAAAAGGAAGACAGACGTGAGCGCAGCGGTTAAACAAGTTTAGTGTGTGTTTACATAAAAAATAAAAACACAAAAGTATTGCAGTGGAATAGAAAAACACGTTCTGTGTGAACCGGATACATTTTGTAGATCTAGAGTTTGTCTCCTTGTAGTTCACTGACACTTTTACTGTAGTAAAACAAGAACAAACCTATTAATGCAATGATCAGAAGCACATTCAGCAGGACAGATATGATGATGGTCATATTTCTCCATGATATCTGGTGTTGTGGAGCGTCTGTAATATTCTTTTGGACAAAGTCTGTAAAAGGTTTGCAGTTCAATCATTATTCAGTGTCAGTCTTTAACAGAACAATGAAACTGTTATTAGTTCTTCATTCAGTATATTCAATATGGAATCCATCATGTGGTTTATAAAGACATGATATAATAAAATAACTTACCGCTGATGTAGATTTTGGTGCCGTTGTTGAATTTTAGTGGTTCACTAGTTTTCACACAATAATAAACTCCTAATTCATCAATGGTGATGTTTTTGATGAACAGACGACTGTTAGTTTTCACTGAGTATTTGTGTATAAAGCTGCTGTTTTCATGTTTACCTCCTTCATATGTGCTGCTGTAAGTGCGTAAGATAAACACTGGAGGATCCGGTAATTTCTGTTTGTACCAGTAAATCTCCTCTATATCAAGATCACAGGTTATATTCACATCAGATCCTAAAGTTACTGGTATGTTTGTTAGACTCTCTGTGGCTTGATACAACATGAACAGATCTATGACAGAAAGAAAAACACATTGATTAAGATATAAAATCAAAATAAATCTGACTCAATCAAATGTGAATGAGAAACTCACAGATCTGCAGCTGTATGATCTTCATGATCTGATCCAGATGAATAATATCTGCTATGATCATTCAAACATCTTGTACTGTGAGCGGAAACACAAACCTCGACCACACAGAGTAAAGGGGAAGTCAGAGCTGCTTCTCTGAGAACATCATCATTCTTAGTGCTTTAAATCAACAAGTATAGAAGATACAGTGTGTGTAAATATGCCAGTGTGTTTTATTTGAATATGCAGATGTGTGAATGTTGATTTACTCCTCAAAAAACACATAACTTTCATATAACTATATAAAATTGTATGCATTTATGTATTGCTATACCAGCACCACAGGGCTGTTCCATAAAACAAGATTAGGATACAAGCCAGGCTTATTTTGGTTAGTCAGACTTATTGTCAGTTGATTCTGTTTCATAAAGCAAACTTAAAATAGTTCAAACTCAGTTACTCTGGCAATTTATGCTGGGAAACTAACCTGGTCCAGGACAGGCTAACTGCCTGTTACACAGATCCTCTAACACTGACCAACAGGAACACAATGATATTACCACTGACACGCTGTCATACCATTATTGGACTTTAACCACTAGTCCAAAAATAAATACACAGTATACAGAAAATCAACTTAAATGAGGCTACGAAGGTAAATGAGACAATACAGACCTACAAGCGTATTAAATTATATTTTATATTAAATGTTTGTTAATGTTGATATATTTTTTTACATAAACAATTGACCCTTCGCAAAGACCCGCCCCCCTTAGTTACTGTCGCTATGTCCGACAAGCTACGCCGCTCTCACGCAGAAACACAATGTTCTCACGCAGTGAAAAATACATCGCGGATCAGAGAGGAGAGTGACAATACACTGACAGACAGGACAGACCAGGTTACTTTTCGGTTACTTTTGATATTAAACATATTAAACAAAGTCTCACCTTTCAAATTTGGTCATTTTTAAAAAGAAATTTAAACAATAAATACCGTTTTGTGGCTCTTTAATGTGTCGTGACAGATCGCTGTAGAGCCTCAGTTAAAGCTGCTCGTGAACCGATCATCTCTTCCTTCTAGTTCATTTATAGCATCAAAAAAACATGAATGAAAATAAGAAGGAATGTTGTTTTAACCGCGGAAAGGCGTCAGTATATTCAGTTTTTCAAGTTCAAATCCTCTCATGTTAATCTACGGACAAAATGGCGGATGGCGAAGTATGATTGGTCAGATCACCTGTCAATCAAGCTCTCTGCGAAGGGTCAATTGATAGTATACAATATAATTTAACACGTTTGTAGGTCTTGTATCATTCATCATTGTAGCCTATATGTAGGGATGGCTGACGCGAAACAGTCGTTCCGAAGCTTTGTGAGATCCCGAAGCGCAGATGTTTCGAAACACTAGGCTTGTTTGAGATGAGCAAAATCTGCGCAGAACCGATCACCGGTGATCAACACGTAATGCATGCCGGTTAGAAATGTGTCCGAATGCGGTATGCCTTGCTCTGAGGCGCACGTGTGGGATTCTGGAGTCGCGGCAGTTGCTCTCCACCGACTGCGCTGATCAAAAGCATGATGGGAAACGACTTGCTGACGACACAGCTTAATGTTGATTGGTTTAAACAACCGTGATGTATTGTTCTCTTTTAAAATGTTTGATTTTAAAACTCGGATATCATGTTTTATGTGTATATGTTATGTGTGAATATTCCCAAACTCTCGGACAGTGCGATCTCTATGGGTTATGGGCAATGTCATTTTATTATATATATAAAAAACACATAGCCTATGTAGCCTATTAAAGAAAAAAATATTGATAAACACTTATTTGGAATGGAATTAAATAACAAGTACTTTGGGTGTCTTGTTCATTATATTTATTTTCATATAAAAGCAACAGAACTTAAATTACATCCAGTTTATTAGAAACACTGTGCACGAGCGTGAATCCCGTTAATCCCGTGATATCCATCATTCATCTCGGAGGTGTCAGATCCACTGCGAGAAGCGAGAACTGTCCGGCTTGCCTGCGCTTTTTTCACTCCTCTCACTGCAGCCGCTACTCTCGACTACATTTCAGGCGAGACAAGGCGCATCTCAAACAAGCCTACTGATTCGAAGCGTGATTCAAAACACCCATGTCACGTGACTATGGCCAAACGAAGCCTCGAAGTGTTTCTCTAACGCCGCCTTCACACTGGCAGTTGAAATCAGCTCCGTAATACGCAATACGCACCCAACGGACGTCGTACTACACAGTGAAAAGCGTCGGAAGCGGGTAGAACAAAAATGGCGGAGAGATTAGAATGGTTGATTTTGTCAGTTCTGTATGATCTCTCTGATGAGGGTTATAGAGATATTAATAGGAAGGCTGCTGCGTGAGGAAAGTTGCTCAGGACGTTGACATGTCAGGTCGGCTAAAAAATGTGATATAGTGGTATAATTTATACCACTATATCACATTTAGTTCGATGTCTGCCTTCAATTTAATTGATATTAACTGCCCTAATAACGTTAGCAAAGCATGAAAATAAAAAAAATGACATGACAACTCAACTTTTAATAAAATAAATAATGATTTTATAACGATAAGAATTCAGGTTTGTTTATCAGTATCATAGCAACGCTAACTTCCGCTGGAATTGTCGGATAGAAACCGTCCGTAGATTTTCGCAAGAGTTCAATTTTTTGAACGCATCCGGATGACCAACGAACACGATTTTCTTCGCACCGCACTCGGTCGGACCCGTTTCGGACCCATTCGCATGCGGTCTGCGAATCTCCATAGGAAATGAATGACTTCCGGTCGTTTCGGAGCCGTATCGGAGCTGATTTCAACTGCCAGTGTGAAGGCGGCGTAAAGGTGCGTTCCATTCGACCGTAAGTGGACTGCGAAGTGGACTTCACAGGGTATTTCGCCATCTTAAGTGAGATTCCAATCCGAAGGGAATGAACATGTTCTGTTCGAAGGGCACTGCAAACGGCGTAGGGAATAAGGGAACATCGATACATCACTTCACAGGAAGTGGAGAGCGAAAATCAACCAACTGTCATTGTGCATCAAGTCACCAGTCTGAACTAACCATAGAGCAGAGCCGTTGGAAGAGATTTTAAATTAAAATTTCTAGCGGCTCATAGTTTACGTATGCATTGAGTATTCATAAATATTGTTATTATTATACAAACTAGAGTATTTATGAACGGTTGGGGTGATTAATGTATCTTTAGGCCTATTATATGATTTTAAATTAGAAAGGAAAGTAAATTAAACAATTTTATTCAGTTATATCATAATCTGCTTGACCCTGTTGTTGCCTTTCTTTGATGACGTTGCAGGGCATTCCAAATGAGTGATTATTGTCAGCGAAGTCCACTTCAACTGATGTACCGTGTTCAGGGAGTAGGGAGCAGTGAACACTGCGTAGGGACCCTGTCAAATGGAACGCACCTTAAATGTTTCATCTGGTGTGATCCGCCGAATCCAATATTATCTGTCTGCAGTCCCGGAGGCTGCATTTTCAGGACCCCACTTCTAGGACCGCATTTCTAAGACCCTAGTTTTTTGTGACAGCGCCACCTACCGAGTCAGAGAACCGCAGTCCCAGGAACGCATTTCCAGGACCCTAGTTTTGGAGGACCGAAAAAAGTGCCAGCAATGTAATATTTCCACCCAGTTTTAACTACATTAGAGTGTTTTTTTTTCTTTCAAGTTTTATTACACCCAAATACTACTTTCTTTATTGCAATTAAACCAGGTTCCTAGGAATGTTGAGAAATTATTGGGTCTTAGTAGCATATAATAACTCAAGTAAAATAAACAAGGAATCATTTTATAGTCTTTTCAGTCACTATGGACCACATTTTCAAGTACAGAGGGAAGACAAGGATGACTCTGGGGGTAGATTTAAGATTTTGTATTTTACAAAATAATATAAAACACCTGAACTTGAACACACAAAATATTTTACAAAATAATATATAACTGAAATTGAACACACAAAATATTTTACAAAATAATATATAAAAACTGAAATTGAACACACAAAATATTTTACAAAATAATATATACCCACTGAACTTGAACACACAAAAAAACAAATTTGATCATGACCTGAACCACATAGACAGAACTTCAATGGATGGACAAACACATGGACAACATCATCACTGACTCCTAAGAGAGAGAAAGAGAAGTGATTTAAATAAGGAACATTTAGTTGAACATGTTCTACTCTCTAATTTTAAATTTCATATTTAAAAGATCTTAGTTACCACAGAGTAATGATAATGATAAAAATAATGATATCAATCTCCATACCAATTAATTTTCATAATACAATTATTGCATACTGTTCAAAGATTTGAAAAAAAAAATGATTTTGATGTTCTCGGAACAAAGGTTCTAGAAACACTCATGTCGTTTCTTGAAAAACATTTTTAAGTTAATTTCATATAAATAAATAGACATAAATTTGGCCTAAGCCTAGTGCTTAACCAATTTATTTATTTATCTTTTGTCATACTATTGCCTACCCTGAGCTGTGTCCTTGATAGCACTTCATATAGAGTACAGTATACAGTAAATGACACAATCTAACACGTGGGGTTTCAATTATTATAATGGCCTCTCGGATATGTCTGACTATTAAAATGTCATATGTCTCAACCAACTTTATAAAACCATGTCAAAATGAAGAGACGTACACATAACATGTATTGTGGGTAACGTTAAACAGGCTGACTGTGAGCAGGTGACAGTGAAAACATTACGATTATTTTAACTGAATTAAAATGGAAAAACAATGAGTAATAAACAAGCTTTCAGAACAAACATGCTACAGTTTATTGTGCTGTAAATAAGTCAACACAGGCTTATCATGCAACAGTTCCGTTAAATGAACGTGCTAACAATTCATTTTCCAGCATTAGAGGCTAATATATGATGGCTATGCATTCAAGACTGTTTAGCAAATCACCAGCACGTTGGCAACGTTAACTTTTCCAATGAAATGCATCAGAATTTTTTTAAAAGTTAAACAAATAAAAATTGATTCGCATTTGATACTCACACTCTGAATGTCATTCATCTTCGCTGGTCCTCTAATTCGATAGGTGGTGTTGTCACTAAAAACCTATATAGGGTCCTAGAAATGCGGTCCTAGAAGTGGGGTCCTGAAAATGCAGCCTCCGTGTCTGCAGGCAGATGCTACTCGCCGAATCAGCGTTTGATTGACACGGTCGGAAACAGACCACATAATCGCACATCTGTATAAAAGTGAAATCAACGCATATTGACCTCGTGGGTTTTTGTGAGAGGAGTTTGATTTTGAGATAGCGGATTTTTGGTGATATAGTGACATTTATAGTGCGATTTGTTTAGTTTTATTTAGGCTTACATTTAAATTTACACAACACATTGACTGATCGGCTAGAGACACAGAGTAGCCTATACATATAGTGACACATTAATAGATACATAGATATAAATATATATAGACAGCTAGATTGATAGATAGATAGATAGATAGATAGATAGATAGATAGATAGATAGATAGATAGATAGATAGATAGATAGATAGATAGATAGATAGATATATAGATAGATAGATAGATAGATATAAATAGATTAAAGATAGCCTACATATATAAATGCATAGCTAGATTATAGATGCATAGATTATAGATACATATCTAAATACATATATTATAGATAGGCCTACATATTATATATATATACATATCTAAATGATAGATTGTAGATACATATATCTAATTACATAGATAGATTAGAGATACATATAGATAGATTTGGATAGATAGATAAAATGGAGGCTCCCCAGAAGAGATGCCGTACATCTGTGGTGTGGGAGCATTTCCATTTAGAAAGCCCAAATAAAGTGAGATGTGTGTATTGTGATCGGCAGCTCGCCTACTGCAACAATACATCATCCATGATGCGCCATTTGAGGAGCACTCATCCTGCCATTTTGCAGGGTGCAGAGGATGGCATTCCCCCTGTACCTAGGCCTGCTACTGACACTGCTGGGCCATCTAAGCAAGGTATGCATAGATGTATCCATCACCATCAACATCACCATCAACACCAGTAGAAACACAGGGCATTTTATGGGAACTTTTTGACACTCGTATCCATCAAACCCAGATTATGCATAATGCTACAGCTGATGCCACAGTGGAAGTGAAAAAATACATCAACGATGCGTATTTGCCCAGAACTCATGATCCACTAATTTACTTGAAAGAGAGAGCAGTAATCTTTCCTTATTTGTATGTCCTAGCTAAAAAATATCTTTGCATGCCAGCAACAAGTGTCCCTTGTGGGAGGATTTTTTCAAAGGTTGGAGAAATTATCTGTAAAAAAAGTAGTAGGCAAAGCCCTTCCACAGCAGAAAAATTTATATTTTTGAATAAAAATATGTAAAAAAGTGAGACATTGTGGCTTGATTTATTTTATTAATATTCATTTTGCAGGACCAAAACAACATTATGCACAGGGAGGAGCCTATAGGTTACAAGATTCACATATTAGAAAAGTACAATAATAAAAAAACAAAAAATTTTCATGGCTCGTCCAGGTTGTTTCAGATCAACACCTACAAGTGACCACTAGGTGTCACCGTTGAGACGGGTGTCGGATTGATTCGAAGCCTCGAAACAATATGGACCATTTGGTTCAACTGTTTCATTGCTTCACGAAGCCTCGATCTGCTCATCACTACCTATATGTGTGTGTAATTATATATATATATATATATCCAACAGGTTTTCTTTTCTTACTGGCTAAATGTTTTGTGCCCAAGTTTTAAAGACTTATGAATACATTTCTCTCTGGTTTTGTTTGGCTGCTGTATAATTACAAAATAATTACAATAATTACAAAAGCACAGTATATATTTTAACTGGTAAGATGAATCTGAGCTTAGTAATTGACCTACAGTATATAAGCCTACATTTGATTTACCCCAATACAATAGTCCCTTTTGTAACGCTTCTGGACTGTAGAAAGCACACGACGAAGGATACAGAGAAAAAACAGGTATTTAATAGAAAACTCAGGGGTTTCATCCACGTTCACACAAACAATAGTCGATACTGAATACTAACAAGAAAGGAATTTAAATACACAGAGGAATGATGAGGACAACAGCTGAAGACGGTGAGTGGTGATGATGTTGTTGGCAGGTGCGAGTAATGGTGAAGGAGGTGCAGGTGTGGGCCAAGGAGGATACTGGGAACTGTAGTGCAGACTGGGACTAACACAAGACAGTGACGATGACAGTGACAGAGACGATGATAATGACAATGACAAACACAACTAGGTGGTGACTGTGACACCTTTACAGTTATTGCTATCATAAAAATACACTTGTAGGTTTACAATTCTAAATAAGGCACATCTAATGTCCAAATTACAAATATTTTAGCATATATATATATATTGTATGTACTTTATTACGTCTTTCAATTCAAACACATTTAACACAATTATACAAATGTATACAGTTCCTTTAAAGATATAATATTTTTCACCAATAAATATTCCTTATTTTTCCTTCTACTTTTTTTCTTTTGTGATACTACTCACCAACACATAGCCTAAAAAACACATAATTAGAACAATAACCAATAAGTACATAGTTAGACACTGAGAACAAAGTGTTCTCCAGATGTGATTGGTGCTAATGGGGCCAAAGGGGCAATAAAATGATCTGGAGTGCCTGAAGAGGGAGGTCTGCTCAACCTGCGATTTCCTGTTGTTCAATTGTACATGTGCTATTGTGTGTTTGCTACAGTTAGTGGTGGGCAGATCGAGGCTTTGTGAAACAATGAAACAGTTGAAGCAAATGTCCCGTATTGTGTCGAGGCTTTGAAACAATCCGACACCCGTCTCAACGGTGACACCTAGTGGTCACTTGCAGGTGTTGATCTGAAACAACCTTGACAACGAACCATTAAAAAAAATGTTGTTTTTTTAGGGGCCAAGCCCCGAAGGGGCTGAGCCACCTATTGTATCTGTTAGTTTTCTTCTTATTATTCCGCAAATGGGAGTCTATGGCAGCCCTATGAACCATAAGTAGGAAAATGATGAAATTTGGCACACTTGTAGTGTTGTAATGAATAGTAATTGGACCAATTTTTGACCCTCTAGGACCAACTCTATAGCGCCACCACCAGTTCAAAAATTCAACATTGAAATGGTTATAACTTTTGAACGCTTTGATCTAGAGACATGAAACTTAGTCCACCTGATTCCACTCATCATGCTAATCACAACCAATACCTTACATTAAGACCCCGCCCATTACAGTAGTGGCCATTTTGAAATGTACAGTATTCAGTTTTTTGTACAGTATTCAGCTACTCCTCCTTCAAATTTTGTCCAATTTTCTCCAAACATGTGCTCAAATGATCTTCGGACTGAGCCGCATAAAAGTACTGTTCCCGATTTTTTTGTTTTGCTGGAAAAAAAAAAGTTATGGTGTCGCAAACTTAACGAGGTCCACCCAAAATTGGCTAAGAGGCTGTATCTCGGCCAAAGTTTGATCAATCGAAACGAAAATTGGTTCACTTCATCGGAAGCATGTGTTGAGGTTCCATGCCAAAGTTGGGAATAGCGCCACCTATGGGTCATGATATATGAACAATTGCTATTTTGGCCAATAACTTTTGAACAGTTTGTCAGAAAATCATAATTCTGGTATCTATGGATTCCTTGCATCATGCCGAATCCGTGGATATCGATTTTGCCATGATGGGATGTACCACATGTCCGCCATTTTGAATTTTGTCATAATTTGCAATATCTTTTAAACTATTTGAAATTTCTTCATCAAATTTGGTATGGATCATCATCGGCATGGCCCGAAGGTACCTGAGAAGTTTGATCACAGCGCCACCTAGTGTTCCAGAGATATCATTGTTTTTTTTAAAAACGCTTATAACTTTTGCTAACATTGCTTGAAATTTGATTTCTTTATGTCAATATATTCCTTGGCTTATGCCGATTTCAACGATATCTCATATGTTATTTTTCAACAATGTGACTGGCCGCCATATTGGAGCAAATGTTAAACAGTTTTTTTGCTACTCCTTAAAAATTTGTCCAAAATTTTCCAAAATTTGCACAAACGATCTTCAGGCCGAGCCGCATAGAAGTACTGTTCAATGCATTCCTTGTGTCATGTTGAATCCGAAGATACCGATTTTTACAGATACCAAAATTTAGTATGGATCATCAACACCATGTCCTGAAGGTACATGAGAAGTTTGAACAGAGCGCCACCTAGTGTTCCAGAGATATACGTTTTTTTTGCCAAAACGCTTATAACTTTTGAATTCATAGTTAAAAATTTGATTGCTTTATGTCATTATATTTGTTGGTTTATGCACTTGAACTATGGACCTTCTGCATACACAGTGGTGCAATGAGATGAGTGACAGACTTCGGACACAGAGATAGTGGGTTCGAGCCCCATGTTATACAACTTTAGATGATGGTGTAATTTGGAGCCAATTGCTGCAGTTCTACCTTCAACAACTTAAGTCTCTGTAAAAGTAAGCAAACCACAGTGTATGAGTATAAAGCAAATGCTGAGTAAAGCAAGAGGCTATAACTTTGAAGATTGTTTAATCAAATCCAATGTGTGGCAATCATTAAAACATGTGAATTGTGCAATGTTCAAAAGATTCCTAGTAAAAAAATAGATTAAAAAGTTTGCCGAGATAACCTTTAAGTTGGCTTGTGAAAGTTTGGACCAGAAAGTTTGAAGAAGGTTGAAGTAGTTTAAAGTTTAAAGTAGTTTAAAGTAAAAAAAAAAAAAAAGATTAGTTAGAAAGAAAAAAACATTAGTTAGAAAGAAAGAACAAAGATTAGTTAGAAAGATTAGTTAGAAAGAAAGAAAGATAGATAGATTAGTTAGAAAGAAAGAAAGATTAGTTAGAAAGAAAGAGAGAAAGATTAGTTATAAAGAAAGAAAGATAGATTAGTTATGAAGAAAGAAAGATAGATAGATTAGTTAGAAAGAAAGATTTGTTAGAAAGAAGAAAGAAAGAAAGAAAAGAGAGATAGATAGATAAGTTTATTAGTACATTGAATGGTAGTTTAATTGAGTCTAGGGCTTCATGGAGTTTAGATTTGAGTTTTTGTGCATTACTGGGCCACCGTAGCCTTGGCTCAATTTGAACATTCTGCAATGAAAGTCTATGGGATTTTTAAGGTTTTTAATATTAATTTTTAAGAAAACTGAAAGTCAAATCAGTTAGAAAAGATATAGTAACTCCAGTCAGAACAGTCTGAGTCTCTGAGCCGAGTTTGGAGTATGTAGAGTTAAAGCTCTAGGATGAGTTAGAGTCAGAATTTTTTTGTTAAGAAGAAAAAGAAGAAATATAATTCAGTAAGTTGGCTCTCACAAGCCAACTCAATAAATCATGTATCCAAACAAGCCAAAGTGCCTTCTGCATCTTGGCAAAAACATAACTTCAGTGGTGCAAATAGATGAGTGACTATGGCAAGCCGTTTTAACTTTTATTCATTTCCAGGATATGAATCCTTGATATCAACAATTACATTTTCACTAGTAAAAATGATAATTATTGATATCAGGAATAATATTCCTACTAGTAAAAATGGCAATTTTTGATATCAGGAATTACATTTTCACTAGTAACAATGCTAATTCTTGATATCAACATTTACATTTTCACTAGTAACAATGATAATTCTTGATATCAACAATTGAATTTCAACTAGTAAAAACTATAATTCTTGATATCTGTAATTGTATTTTCACTAGTGAAATGTCACCATAGGCTGCCATTCAAAATCAATTGTTGATATCAAGAATTGATTTCTTACTAGTTGAAATTTCAATTTCACATATCAGAAATACAATTCTTACTAGTAAAAACCTTTATTTTTGATATCAAGAATTCAATTGTGACTAGTTGAAATGTCTATTCTTGATATCAACAATTGAATTGCTACTAGTAAAAATGCTCATTTTTGATATCAATAATTCCATTTTCACTAGTGACTATGTTAATTTCTGATATCATGAATGTGATTGTTACTAGTAAGAAAGACATTTTAGATATCTGAAATTATATTGATATCAGAAATACAGTTTTAGATATCAAAAATTAACATTTTTACTAGTAGCAATTCAATTGTTGATATCTAGAATAGACATTTTTACTAGTAACCTCATAATTCTTAATATCAGGAATTCGGATTTTTACTAGTAATAATGCAATTATTGATATCAAAAATGATATTTCTACTAGTAATAAATACAAAGCTGATATGTGTATTCGTATTATAACTCAATTCTTGATATCTGTAATAGTTTTGTCGCCATTTTAACATTTAAACACATTTGGGATATGAATTGTTGATATCAACAATTCAATTATTGATATCAACAATTCAATTATTGATATCAGAAATGCTGATTGTTGATATCAGGAATTCAATTTTTGATATCAAAAATGACGTCATCACTCGCAGAAATACATTTATGATATCACAAATGAAATTACAACTAGTAAGAAACATACTTCTTGATATCTGTAATTTAATTCTTGATATCTCTAATTTAATTCTTACATGTTAAAATGTAATTTTCACTAGTAAAAATTGTTATTGCAGATATCAAGAATTCGTTTTTGGATATGTGCATATATAATGAATTCCTTTTTGGATATGTGCATAATGACGACTGCTTATAAATATTCAAATAAGAGCGTGATGTTTTTGCGTGAAGTTTTTACGTGCTCAAGAACTCCGATGAATTGTGAACAAACTGGCAATGGCAGAGGAGGTTTTGAGGCAAATTGGAAGGCAATGTTATGCCATTGAAAGGACGTACCACTATGGCCTTTGTGGTCAACGACATCTACGTGCCATAGAGGCATGTCTCACAAATTTATCAAGAGTTGCCAGTCTGTTAAGAACAGAGACAGCGGACGAAGTTAAAGACGCGCTCATCGACTTGCATCGACTTTTGCTGGTGCAAAATGTAGAGCAAGACCGGGCCTACTCTGCCGGACGTGTACATTTAGGTGAGTAAAATTGTTGTTCTCCCTAAGTTATTAAAATGTTAGACCTGTTAATTGAGAACATTTATATTATTTAAACTAGGCTATATTTGGGTCGCTACGATGTCTTTCTTGAACACGTGGCGGCGCTCCTTCTCTGGTTCAGAATGAGCTATTTACTGCAAAAATACCCCAGACTGGCCTCTTTGATGCATTTATACAAATGCTATCATACACAAACATTAATATAAGCATTTTGTTTGATCATAAGCAGACATGTATGCAAAGTAACAGTTTACAATTATTGTTAAAAAAAATATTTATTTGTGATCAGACCCTTAATTGATTATTTCTAATTTTGAAAATTCCTAGAATTTTGCAAACAAATTATTAAAGGAAAACAGACACTTCATATTTAATTGTATTTAATCATTTAAATTGTGATTTTTACATTTAATAGATTACACAGATAGATAGACTACTCAATAGATTGAAAACGTACTAGATTAAAAACAGGCATTTAAAACGGTGCAGAGCAGAGCGACCAGTGGAGACACACTGTTATGAATGCTTTTGTGGCTTCAGCAGTGCCTGTTAATTGTTGTTCTATTGTTCTTTGTTTCTTTTTGTCATAGGTGTACCTGGAAGACCTTCCATTAATGTTTCACAGCAGCAAATTGAGTTTCTAATGAAACAGGGACACACCATTAAGCAGATGGCCAATATTCTGGGCTGCTCATCTTCATTTCTTTATAGGAAAACTAAACAGCTCGGAATTCCTATACGAAAACTGCAAACACAAGTGACTGAGGAAGAGCTCATTCAGCATGTCAGAAGACTTCGCAGTCTCTATCCCAACACAGGAAGTGAGGTGTGTTAGGCAAAGAAAAGTCAAATTCATTATTCTGCATCCATACTGTCAAAATAAATAAATGTGCTTTTATTATTACTTCTTAGATCATGAGGGGGCTGCTACGTGAAGGGCTGTTTGTCCAGCGGTGCAGGGTCCGAGAAGCCCTTACCCTAATCGATCCCACTGCGACTGCACGCAGGTGGAGTAATGCCATTGCCAGAAGAGTCTACCATGTTCCTCATCCAAACAGTTTATGGCACATAGATGGAAATATGCGGTTGATTAGGTAATACACTATTCATCCCTCCCCCCAATACAAAGAGACACAGGTTCGGTGGACTGGAAACACTAAATTCCCCATAGGAGTGAGTGCATGTGAGAGTGTCTTTGGCCCTGCTTACACCTGGTATTAGGATGTGTTTTCGTCGATCGGATCACAAGGGGACACAGGGGATGCTTAATACAGGCTTAAACATGGTCTAAAACTTTTAGAGCTTTTGAACACTTCCAGAGGTAGTTGAAAAAGCATTCGACCGGATGCTTTCATAGTGTAAACGCTCATGTGGTAGAATGTGTTCGAACAGCCACAAAACATTGTCTACTCTCCTCCTACTGACCAATGCGTAAACATTATGGGAAGAGCTCTAGCCAGACCGGATTTAAAATTTGTCGGCTGAAGACCCAAGTTTGGTTTGAAGATGAAAAACGTATCAAGCTCAATGTTCTCTCACCATTCCTGATTTCTAACACACACTCACGCGTTCACCTTGTCTTGTGGCTATCAGAGCAGAAACGAAAGCTGCTATTCTCTGTGTTTTTCAAACTTCTCCTTCATTCCGACATTATGTACATTGCATGAGCTTATTTCGTCCATTAGACTGAAAGATCTGAAAAAGCCCATACATTTACCACCCAAAGACCCTCCTCTAAGAAATAAGGACAGAAGTGGTTGAAAGTGGACAAAAGAGACGGATTTAAACACCAGGTGTAAACGGGAATTTGTCTCCCTCGTCTACTTGTGATCCAATCAACCAAAACACATCTTAAAACCAGGTGTATACAGGGCCCTATTAGTACTGAGGTTACACAAGTTAGTGCACTTCCAGTGCTGGGTTACATCAGGAATAAATCCTGTCGAAAAAGCCTTATTCAGACTGTCAGTCCAAACCCAATTTTTGTGTATATCTAATTGGAATATGATCATATTTAGCAAGTGTGAACAGCAACAAAAAAAAATCACATGAAATGCATTTTTTTTTTTTACAATTCCGTTTTGAGGAAAAAAGCCTTTCATCACAATATTGTGGTTGTCAAAACAATTGGAAACTAAACAGAACTTGAACTATGTTTACATGACGGGTAGACTACTGTTATTTTAAGAACTTGACTATCGCACTCCGCTAAGTCAGTATTGCACCTAAGACAGCTTATGTCACAGGCCACCACAACTTCCAATAGGAAAATTCAACTGCAGTAGCCACCGTTTAACCTGAGGAGGGCAGCACTCAGACGTTTTTACACCATATATTCTAGAATTAAAACACTATATCCAAATGTAAAAAAAAATTACTTGAATCAATGAACAGCAATAATAAAGTCCCAGTCTTACAGATCATTAACTAAAAAAAGTTGGTTTTGGGATTAGTTACCCTTTAATTAACCTTGTGTTGTTTCTATGCTTTTTTTTTATACAAGATGGGGTTTCGTTGTACATGGAGCCATCGATGGAAAATCTCGCCTTATAACCTACCTGAGCTGCAACACAAATAACCGTGCCTCCACTGTGCTTACCCAGTTTGTGAAGGCCACATGTCTTTATGGCCTTCCCTCGCGAGTGCGATCTGACCATGGAGGGGAAAATTCACAAATCGCCCTCTTCATGAATCTTGTTCAAGGGGTGGAACGGAGGAGTCACATAACAGGAGAATCTGTTCACAATCAGTGCATAGAGCGGCTTTGGAGAGATGTTTTCCTGCATGTGCTCCAGTACTTCTACAACTTGTTCTACACTCTTGAGGATTCTGAGGTCCTTGATCCAGACAATGATGTCCACAAGATGTCCCTGCAAATTGTCTTCCTCCCAGAGATACAAAAGAGACTGGGTCTATTTAGGAATGGGTGGAATCACCACAAAATCCGAACGGAGAACAATAAAACACCTGTCCAAATATGGACTGCAGGAATGCTTGCCAACATGGAGACAAACTGCAGAGCCATCAGCAATGTTTTTGGGGAAGATCCTTATAGCACACAAACTCTGCAAGAGCTTTTGGCACAACATGGCATAGACAACTTCCCTGCGACTGATGATGATGATGATGAAGATCATTTCCCAGCTGTAGTTGTGGAGCAACCCAGAATCAATCTGAGCCATCAGCAGCAGCAAAACATTATGCAGGCAATTGAGACCATCTCAGATACTACTGTTAAGTATCAGACATGCTGTAGAGAAATTGCAAACACATTGCAAGATGGCTGAGATACAATTTATGATACAGCATATTTTTTCTTGAAACGCGCCATCGGAGTGATAAAAATGTTGATAAAAATGTATTCCTCTATTCTCTATCAAATCTATTAAATGCCTTCAGGTAAATACCACACTGTCTGTTTCATGCTGTGACAATGTTTTTAGCAGGATTACTAGACTCCAATGTGAAAAAAGGATTAAGACAAATGCAATCAAAATTGATTCAGGTTTTATTGTTCCATTTATGCAGTGAAACATTTAGATGTCAGATGGATCACTGTTTTGAATCACAACTTGAGTGTTATGTACTTTTTCAATTTAGAGAAATTAAAACAGATTAAATGTAAGTGTAAATGAAGCAAAATGTGCTACTATAAATCATATTAGCAACATTAATGGTAAGTACAGTAAAACAATAACAGTAAACACAGTAACAGTACAATGTGTGTTTGAGATGGCATAAGGGTGGATAAGTGTTAAAGGAACACGCCAACTTTTTGGGACTTTAGCTTATTCACCGTATCCCCCAGAGTTAGATAAGTCCATACATACCCTTCTCATCTCCGTGCGTGCTGTAACTCTGTCTGACGCACCCACCGCTAGCCCAGCTTAGCACAAAGCCTGGAAGTAAATGGCTCCAGCTAGCATACTAATCCTAATAAGTGACAAAATAATGCCAACATTTTCCTATTTATATGTTGTGATTTGTATAGTCACAGTCTGTACAAATACCAAGATCACATGAGACACAGCCATCCTATTAACCGTATACATACTGGGAACTATATTCTCAGACGGCGAAGCACTGCTACTTGGGCGGAGTGATAAGCGCAACACTCTGAGCGAACTCTCTGCTCCTCACCACGGCTTCTCAGGCGCTGCGAGCAAATCACTCCGCCCAAGTAGCAGTGCTTCGCCTTCTGATAATATAGTTCCCAGTATTTATATGGTTAATAAGATGGCTGTATCTCATTTGACCTTGTTATTAGTACACACTGTGACTATACAAATCACAACATGTAAATAGGAAAATGTTGGCATTATTTTGTCACTTATTCGGAGCAGTATGCTAGCTGGAGCCATTTACTTCCAGTATTTGTGCTAAGCTAGGCTAGCGGTGGGTGAGTCAGACAGAGTTACGGGATGCACAGAGATGAAACGAATATGTGTGGACTTATCTAACTCTAGGGGATACGGTGAATAAGCTAAAGTCCCAAAAAGTCGGCATGTTCCTTTAAGATAATTTTTTCAAGTATTTCCTTTATCGCCCTTACATGAACGAGGTACTACATGGTGCCGAAAGTTGGCGACTGCAGAATACCTTCAGTCATGTAGGTTCTAAATGAGTCATAGGTACTGTGAATTGGAAGTCTTAGAACAATAAGGCACGTGTTGGCCTCTGGAAAAATTCTGGTGTCTTGAAGTAAAAATTCGATTTTTGGCTGATGGGGGAATCCTAGAGGAGGCACAGATGAGGCTCCAGAAGCAAACTGCAGCACCATTTCCAGTGTCAACGGATTGCAGTCACCTTCTGTAGCCACACAGATTCAGACAGACACACAAAGAAACAGAATAAGGTTTAAATTGAATATCAAATTCAGTATAATTTTTTTATTGGAAAGAAATTTTACTTCATAAAATGTGTCACTCAAAATCACATTAAACGCAAATTAAATTTTTACCACAAAGTGGTTGTAATGTTTAAATGATAAAGCACTAAAACCCTACCTTCTACATCTTTTAACCAGTCTCTCCAGAAACAGATGGTCTTATTTTCCAGCTGCCGTTTGTTGCTGCCAAGTATGGAGGACCAAACCTGCAGAAATTAAAAATGAATAAATAAATATGCAAATAAATGTAAAAAATAAATAAATAAATGACTATTTATACTTTTATTTCCCTTTTATGTATAATTATATTTTTTCCACATTTATTTATTTTTTCATTTATTTATTTATGCATTTATTTATTTTAAATTGTATTTATCTTCACATTTATTTATGTATATATGTATTTATGTCTACATTTATTTATCTATACATTTATTTATTTATACATTTATTTATTTATTCATTTATTTATTTATTCATTTATTTATTTATACATTTATTGCTCTAGTATGCTAATGAGGGGGGCGTGTTTTACCTAAGGCATAGCAATCGATCTCAGAGTGGCAGTACTGAAGCATTGAGGCCACAGTGACACCTTGTGGTGTGACCAAACAATACGCAAGAGGTTTGTGGACGTGACTTTACAGGTCACGCAGGAAATAAATGACTTAGAGATGGGCAATATGGCCAAAATCTTATAACACGGTTTATGTCCTTTAATATGCCCTAACTGTATAAAGCTATATAGGTTTACCATACATAGGCCTACTCTTTATTCCGGACATGGCCGTAAACATCAGCAGGTCGGGATTTCTAAAATGTCTGGGCACACATGAACAGAATCCATAGATAACAGACACGGAAGCGCATCAAATGATCCACTATTAACCAAATTTTATGACATGCATTGTAGATCCGTACACAGAAGCTAACTGCATTTTTAATGTAGCCTATCTTCCAAAAACAATGTTGACAGCAACAAACTTTTCCATAAAGAGGTGATATTTCCGCTATAAATTGATTTCCTGGGGCATTTTTTAAAAACCTTATTATAGGCTATATGCATCATCATGTAGCCTATAAGTCCTTAACTTTAACTGATCAATTTAGTTAATAAGGCACTACTATAGGGCTGTCACCTATGGAAGCTTGTTTCCGCCACAGAATGAAAAATAAAAAAAGGGAATTGCGACTTTTTATCTCACAATTCTGACTTTATTTCTCAGAATTGCGAGATATAAAGTCGCAATTGCGTGTTATAAAGTCAGAATTGCGAGATATAAAGTCAGAATTGCGTGATATAAAGTCGTAATTGCGTGTTATAAAGTCAGAATTGTGAGTTATAGAGTCGCAATTGTGTGTTATAAAGTCAGAATTGCGTGTTATAAAGTCGCAATTGCGTGTCATAAAGTCAGAATTGTGAGAAAAAAAGTCAGAATTCTTAGTTTTCTCTCTCACAATTCTGACTTTATAACACGCAATTGCGACTTTATATCTCACAATTCTGACTTTATAACACGCAATTGTGACTTTATATCTCACAATTCTGACTTTATAACACGCAATTGTGACTTTATATCTCACAATTCTGACTTTATAACACGCAATTGTGACTTTATATCTCACAATTCTGACTTTATAACACGCAATTGCGACTTTAAATCACGCAATTCTGACTTTATAACACGCAATTGCGACTTTATATCACGCAATTCTGACTTTATAACACGCAATTGCGACTTTATATCACGCAATTCTGACTTTATATCTCGCAATTCTGAGAAATAAAGTCAGAATTCCGAGATGTAAACTCGCAATTGTGAGAAAAAAAAGTCAGAATTGTGAGATAAAAAGTCGCAATTATTATTATTATTTATTTATTTAGTGGCGGAAACAAGCTTTCATAGTCATCAGTAAAATCAGTTTCAACAAAATCCATCTTCACACTGCAGATGTGGGACTGACGCTGACTCTGAATGGCATTAGATATTATTTACACAGACTGTTAATGCAGAGGAGCCATGGATGCATTTACACAGCAATTACAGTTGCGTAAATAATGTTATGAGATTCATTTTTTAATATAATATTTTGAATATTAAAATATTTAATGATAGAATCGATGAAATTATACTTTTAAGTATGAAACTAAAACAGCCAGTAGGCCACCGTCTTAACGAGTGAGTTCAATCATTAATTCAGACGATTCGTTCAAATAGGCTACTGATTCGTTCAGTAAGAAAACACCACGTGTTGGTTAGAGTCGCAGCGGTTCTGTGGAGTTTGGAACTTTTTTTCTTTTTCTGAAGAAACAGCAAAAAATAAAGAAAAAGTATTTTTCAACACTATTCCCGTGTGCTAGAATATCATATTATGTTATATAATAAAATTATCACATACATAGGCTTTTTTACACCATTTTTTATTTGGGCATTTATTTATATATATATATATATATATATATAACAGCAATGAAGTCTCAAATCATATTTACAACCATGAAAGGCAAGGAAGAGAAAATAAATAAATGAATTAAAATATTATAATTGTAATGTTGTAATACTATAATGTTGTTCTTTCAATTATTTCAATTATAATATTTTTAATTAATTTATTTATTGTCTCTTTATTTACCTTTATTTTAACTCTTTATGGAAAAGTTTGTTGCTGTCAACATTGTTTTTGGAAGATAGGCTACATTAAAAATGCAGTTAGCTTCTGTGTAAGGATCTACAATGCATGTCATAAAATTTGGTTAATAGTGGATCATTTTGACGCGCTTCCGTGTCTGTTATCTACGGATTCTGTTCATGTGTGCCCAGACATTTTAGAAATACCGACCTGCTGATGTTTTACGGCCATGATTTCCTGCGTGACCTGTAAAGTCACGTCCACAAACCTCTTGCGTATTGTTTGGTCACACCACAAGGTGTCACTGTGGCCTCAATGCTTCAGTACTGCCACTCTGAGATCATTGCTATGTCTTAGGTAAAACACGCCCCCCTCATTAGCATACTAGAGCAAAAAATGTATAAATAAATAAATGTATAAATAAATAAATGTATAAATAAATAAATGTAGACATAAATACATATATACATAAATAAATGTGAAAATAAATAAAATTGAAAATAAATAAATGCATAAATAAATAAATGAAAAAATAAATAAATGTGGAAAAAATATAATTATACATAAATAAGGAAATAAAAGTATAAACAGTCATTTATTTATTTATTTTTACATGTATTCGCATATTTATTTGTTTATTTATTCATTTATTTATTCATTTATTAATTTTTAATTTCTGCAGGTTTGGTCCTCCATAGCCAAGGGGTGAGAAGTCCACTTCGAAAAGTGTTGTCAGATCTTTTGCCTCCAGTGGTCTGATCGCATTGACAAATAGGTCCTCAAAGATTTCAGCATGCTTTTTTATCTCGTCCAACAGAGCAAAAGTTTTGAAACCTTCTTCAAATCTGTCACAGGACATTTAGTCGTAATTTTAGTCACAACCAAATTTCCCATTTACCACATTTTTCCTTTCTAAGACATTTACATGGTTCTCATGATGGATACTTACTGTCTGAGAGCCAAATTTGTACGCCCATTGACAAAGTATTCTGCTGCAGATTGGACCAGGGAATCCCTCTCTTCAAGTGATGAGATGTACCTAAGGGCTCCCATCATGCTCAGACTGTCCCCAGCATCTGATATAGCAGAATTTGCTTTTTGAACAGAGTCTGCTTCTTTAATCTACAAGTAAATAATTAGAAAGTTATGCCATGAAATCACAAAGTATCCATTGCAAATGACAAAATAAAAAAATACCTGCATAGATGAGACTGTTTAATGTACAAGTCTAAAGTTTATAATCACCTTTGAGAGTTTTTCTCTGAAGCAGCTGTCTGCTATTTCCTCAAGGGAGACAGGAAGTGTACATGTACCACTGAGTTGCATAAAAAGACGATCAGAAAAAAAACGAGGGCCAACTCCACCATGAATTATGCACACTGCAATCATTTTTGCAACGGTCATGTACAAGCCATTCTCAAGTGCTGAAAAACACAATATATATATATAGATATATTTAGTGATATATTTAGTGAGTGTGGTGAAATATATATATTTATTACATGGCTTGGTAGAGTTACAATGTAGAATGCGGTCTGTTATTTCTTGATAACAGACCGTTGCCATGGACGCAGTTCAGAGACGGAACGGACTATTTTCTTTAGCGGAAGCAATATAATTGTTTTTAAATCAATAAACTCCTTTTTAAATCAATATTTTGAGTCAAATTATTGATTTATTTGGTAGGTAGCCATGTAATAAGAGGGATAATGTAAAGTGAGGTGGTTGTTATAGCGTATACCACCCCTTCAGGCTGATTAAGATTCCTCCGCTTCGCGTCGGGATCCTAGTCAGCCCGTCGGGGTGGTATTCGCTATAACCGGTATACATTATCCCTTACATATATATATATATATTTTTCAATTTCATAAGAAAAAAAAGCTAAATTTTAGATTATCTAAAAAAGCAAATTAGATAATCCCCACCATGAGTATCAAGAGCCAGTAGTCTGTTATCTTCCGGGCCTTCAAATATTTTTGATATCTGGATTGCCCTCATCAGCAAGCGTAGGTATTCCCTGGTTGGTCCACCATCATCTATAGCTCCTTCTCCAACCCCATCAGAGTCCACAAAAATCACATCCAGCCTTGCTTCTGGATTGAAGCGCCTTCGTTTGAAAGCGTGCAGACTACCTTCTAATATGTTGTCTCGACTTACATTAATTTGATTGCTTGTGGGACAACATGAGAGATCAACTCTGCTATGAAGCTTCTTCAAAATCATCTGTAGATCAACTCTAAAACATAAAGGGGTAAAATAATTTAGCTTTCATGAGTCTGAAAAAGTTTAGTTCTTTAAATTCCTTTAAAGTATAACATAACATACTGATCTGAAATAATTTCACAGTTGTCAGTTGTTACAGAGGATGGTTGAGTGGGAAGAGAGTGTTCAGGTGACCAGTGATGAGAAGGTGAGAAGGTGTGAGAAGGTGAAGGAGCAGGTGACCAGTTTGGAGGTGAAGGAGCAGGTGACCAGTTTGGAGGTGTTGGGGAATGACAATCATTCAGTGGCAAAGAAGTAATCGGTTCATTTGATGATGATGCAAGCGACTGGTTAGAAAAGGACGAGGTGAAATTAACTTCACCAGAATTCACTTGAATGCTTGCTTCGTTCTGTTTATCTTGACTTTCCTGTACATATAGACCAATATTTTAAATAAAAAATATATTTAGAAAAAAAACTTTATACACCTAAAATAGTTTCAGAGACTGTAAATAGAAGGGTTACTCACGTGTGCATCCATTGGTGAAACCCAAACAACAAAGAGTTGAATGACCCTGGATGTTGTAATCATTGTCACGGTGGGTAGTGGGAATAAATCCGTGGACTCAGGTGCAGAGTGAATAAGTATTTTAATAAAGACTAAACATAAAATAAACAAATCAACAAAAGAAAACCATGATCATACTAACTAAATCCAGAAACAAACAAGGCAGGGCAAGACAGGCACGGAACTAAACGCAACAACATATGTAACAAATACAACGAACGAGCACAGGACAGCAAACACAGGAAGACTAAATAGGGAGGCAAACAAAGGAGGGTAACGAGACAGACAGGTGGAGCAATTAAACCAATAATCAGATAACAAGGGGGAGGGATTAAACAATGACAAGAGCACATGGCTCAAAATAACAAAACACCCATGTGCATAACAAGACAGGACAGACATGTGACATAACCCCCTCCCTACGGAGCGGCTACCAGACGCTCCATCCGACCCGGGTGGTACAAGAGGGACAGGCCAGGGGGGAAACAGGAGAGACAGACCAGGGCAAAACACACAACACAAGAGTTCAGGAGGGAGGTGGAATGGTGGAGGATCAGGGGGAGGGATGGGGGGCCAGGTCCATGAAAGGGAACAGAAACAGGGGGTGATGGTTTAGCCGGGGGCCAGGGCGAAGCAGACAGTCCATC
The DNA here is from genome assembly GCF_051911475.1 of Siphateles boraxobius. NCBI lineage: Eukaryota > Metazoa > Chordata > Actinopteri > Cypriniformes > Leuciscidae > Siphateles > Siphateles boraxobius. Next base: position 29,423,717 of record NW_027508733.1, read on the forward strand.
GGGCGGCCAGGGCGAAGCAGACAGTCCATCGGGCGGCCAGGGCGAAGCAGACAGTCCATCGGGCGGCCAGGGCGAAGCAGACAGTCCATCGGGCGGCCAGGGCGAAGCAGACAGTCCATCGGGCGGCCAGGGCGGAGACGACCCCTCGGGCGGCCAGGGCGGAGACGACCCCTCGGGCGGCCAGGGCGGAGACGACCCCTCGGGCGGCCAGGGCGGAGACGACCCCTCGGGCGGCCAGGGCGGAGACGACCCCTCGGGCGGCCAGGGCGGAGACGACCCCTCGGGCGGCCATGGCGGAGACGACCCCTCGGGCGGCCAGGGCGGAGACGACCCCTCGGGCGGCCAGGGCGGAGACGACCCCTCGGGCGGCCAGGGCGGTGAAGACCCCTCGGGCGGCCAGGGCTCAGGAACAGACACCGGCTCAGGAACAGACACCGGCTCAGGAACAGACACCGGCTCAGGAACAGACACCGGCTCAGGAACAGACACCGGCTCAGGAACAGACACCGGCTCCAGCTCTGGAACAGTAGACACCGGCTCTGGAACAGACGGCTCCGGCTCTGGAACAGCCACTGGCTCCGGCTCTGGAACAGACACTGGCACTGGCTCAGGAACAGACACTGGCACTGGCTCAGGAACAGACACCGGCTCAGGAACAGACACCGGCACTGGCTCAGGAACAGACACCGGCACTGGCTCAGGAACAGACACCGGCTCAGGAACAGACACCAAAACTGAAACAGCCACAAGAACAGACATAAACACAGAAACAAACACTGGTTCAGGAACAGATGCTGACTCCGGCTCAGGTACAGCAGACACCGGCTCCGGCTCTGGAACAGCAGACACCGGTTCCGGCTCTGGAACAGCAGACACCGGTTCCGGCTCTGGAACAGCAGACACTGGTTCCGGCTCTGGAACAGCAGACACTGGCTCCGGCTCTGGAACAGCAGACACTGGCTCCGGCTCTGGAACAGCAGACACTGGCTCCGGCTCTGGAACAGCAGACACTGGCTCCGGCTCTGGAACAGCAGACACTGGCTCCGGCTCTGGAACAGCAGACACTGGCTCCGGCTCTGGAACAGCAGACACTGGCTCCGGCTCTGGAACAGCAGACACTGGCTCCGGCTCTGGAACAGCAGACACGGGCTCTGGCTCAGGAACAGCAGACACGGGCTCTGGCTCAGGAACAGCAGACACGGGCATTTCCAGGATCCGAGCCAGACGCTCCAGATAGTCCAGGTCCAGGAAGGCAGACGGAACGTGAACAGTCTCTGACTGGACAGACGGAACGTGAACAGTCTCTGACTGGGCAGACGTGACGTGAACACTCTCTGACTGGGCAGACGTGATGTGAACACTCTCTGACTGGGCAGACGTGACCTGAACAGTATCTGACTGGGCAGATGGGACGTGTCTCCTCCTTCTCCGGAACACCGGACTCGGGACCACCAGACTCGGGACCACCGGACTCGGGACCACCGGAACAGGGACCACCGGAACAGGCACCACTGATGAAGTTCGTCTATCACCTCCTCCCCTACGGCCCCCGCGGGTTCCCGAGAACCTGGCCAACCGAGTTCCCTCAAATCGCTGAGAGTCAGCAGGGGTCTTAACATGACTGCCAGTCACAGTCCTGGTCTCACCTCCTCCCAACTGATCACCGGCTGTCCTGATCTCCTCATTCCTCTGCGCGCACGTAGCAAAGTATTTGAAGAGGGAGATCCCATTCTCCCTCTCCGCAGGACAAAGTTCACTCCGCTGAATCCACATGTGGCTCGTTCGTTCTGTCACGGTGGGTAGTGGGAATAAATCCGTGGACTCAGGTGCAGAGTGAATAAGTATTTTAATAAAGACTAAACATAAAATAAACTAATCAACAAAAGAAAACCATGATCATACTAACTAAATCCAGAAACAAACAAGGCAGGGCAAGACAGGCACGGAACTAAACGCAACAACATATGTAACAAATACAACGAACGAGCACAGGACAGCAAACACAGGAAGACTAAATAGGGAGGCAAACAAAGGAGGGTAACGAGACAGACAGGTGGAGCAATTAAACCAATAATCAGATAACAAGGGGGAGGGATTAAACAATGACAAGAGCACATGGCTCAAAATAACAAAACACCCATGTGCATAACAAGACAGGACAGACATGTGACAATCAATAAGTGTTCCTGAAAGGTTATTTTCAAGAGGTGTAGATGAGATCGCATCTTGAACATAGAACACTTCACTGGACAGGTCATCCTGACCAACAAAGTCAAATAAGATCTGAAAAAAAGAAGTAAATGAAACATAGGTAGATTACATTTAGTGAGATTATTATACAATTGTCTATCTTCATCAAGGCTATTTACTATATTATTCCCAAACACATTTTAAATAATGATTGTTTCCTATACTTATTGTCTATCCTTTAATTAAAAATCAGCAAACATTTACTTGAATTGTGTCTGACAAGATGAATTTTCGAATTTTTTCCACTCCATTAGGAAACTTGAACTTGATGGGCACCGCATCAATGGGTTCCTCGTAATTCGCAATCCTCTTCCTTCTGTCTTCAATTGCCTATTATGCAACCAAGGTTACATGAATGCAGTACTTATTTTTACTTCAACCAAACAAATTATTAGTTATATTTGTTAAAATAACATTTACCTGTAGTCGACTCTTCTCCTGTGCCTCTAAACATTGGCGTCTCATCTCCTGTTTATAATATAAAGAATTAGTGGATACTATTTAAATAGAAATTTATATTACACCTATTAATATACCTTAGAACTAGTATGTTCATAAAAAAAACATTACAGAGCAGTTTAGTGTCCATACTCTCAAATAAATTGTTTCTTTTGTATTTCAACCGTCTAAGTTTCTTGTACCATCCAGACCTTAATGCCAATTCAGAAAATGTACTAAAGGTTAAATGGGTTCATGTAACAATACATTAAATTTTCCTTAAATGAAAAATGTCTTTCATACCGGACTCAAAAACACGATTTTCCCAAGATTAGTAGAGGATCTCAACATTCAAAAGTTTATATATATATATACAGCTAATGCAGTTTATATATAGCTTAATGCAGGATTTGAATAATGTCCTTAATAAAAGACATTTACACATATTAGCTGAATATAATACTATAATATATATATATATAATACTTAGCTGAAGTATTACAAGACTCTAGTTTCTTAGTTCTTAGTTTCTTTCTAGTACTAGTTTATTTGATGTAAACTTGCAAATTTAGAAAGTAAAAAGTTAGGTGGTTGCCGGGTTGCAGTGAAATAAATAATACAGTTCCTTACTTTTTCTCTGTCTGCCATTAAAGATTGTTCAAATTCTTTGTCTTGTTCTTGCCGCAAAGATCGCCACTGCTGCAAGACCTATTAACACATCAAAAAATATATATCTGTATATATAAGTATATATCTGACTTAAATATTTTGAGAAACAAATGATCAACACAGACTCTGGTACATATTGGTTTAAAACATTATAGTTATATTCTTAGTTACCACTGTGCTGTCTGCAGTGTCATCTGTGTTGCCACTGAAATCAGTAAGGTCAATCACCACAGACGGAGTGCTCTCAGAGTTGGCTCCTACTTCAGGTGCACTTTGTGACTGGCACAAAGGAGGTGGTGATTCCTGTGCGGGTAATTGTTGTTATTTAAACCACAACACACTTTTACATTTAAGCATTATCAAAAAAAAAATTACAAACCTGGTATAATTCTGCTAATGGCAGAATGTACAGCCTACTCCGGCCAAGAGCTTGCTTTAATTCTTTGACAGAAGTAACCTGAAGCTTCTGTAATTTCTTTCCTCTGTCCGCCTTGGCTAATTCATATCCAATCAAATTCAGGCTGACATCTGGGAAACTTTGACAGATACATTGTTTGAAATCTGCCAAACTCCAATTCATTTGGATTTGGGAGACTTTTTCTTTACCTGTGTCATCCACAGGGCTACCTAAAGATGTTTTGAAAAAAATATATATATTATTACTGTATTATTATTATAAAAAAATATATAATTATTATATTATTAATATTATTATTATTACCGTATTATTATTTTTAAAAAAAATAAAAAAATAATAATAATAAATCTCATAATTCACTGTGCCATTACCAAATCCATTTTGTGTAATTTTTCTTCGTTCTGTCACTGTAGGTAGCTTTGTAAAGGTTGGGCTAGGAAGCAAAAACAGGCCAACATTCCAACAAAGGTTTTCTCTTCTTCCGGCTGTACCTTTAAAACAGAACATTAAAGACTGAATAAATGAAATAAGAGAACCCTCTGATCAATGTGTAGTGTACATTTGACCAGTTTGATATCCTATTCAAAAAGGAATAACTTGAAATTGAAAGAGTTATTTTTATTATTATTATTAATAATAATATTTATTTCGGCTTGACTTCGAATGTCTACAAATGTATAATCCGAGATCAGGTATAAAAAAAAAATCATAATAGAGATTGGTTCATGGTTTTAGAGATGGTTTATAGCAGGGGTCGGCAAGTAAGGTTGGCATTTAAGAAATTAATTGATGAAAAATGCAACTAGAATTGTCTGTGACAGACTGTTACTGTCTTTTGTAACTGTTAGTGAGCTGTTACTCTGTGTTAAATCCTGTAGTAGGACAGTCATTAACAAAAAAACACATTTGTGTGGGGGTGTCCGGGTTTTACACATTAATAAAGCAGTAGGGATGAGTCACGATTTTCGAATATTCGATTTGTTGATTTAATTAGGCCTATAGAATATCGAATAGGTCGTGCGATTATTGTCTAAAAAAATCCCAATGTTTTCGGTGCTTTTTCGGTGGTGACGCCGTGTTCATGTAACCAGAGGATGACGCCAATAACGCAAAAGCTGTCACAAGGAACCGGCAAAAGTCATGATTATGAATGTTTCAGATATAGCAAGGAGACATTTTAATTGTTTATTAGTGTCAGTGTCGGCTGCAATAGTGACCGCAGTAGTTAACGCGCCTATAGAGAGAAATTCACTTTTCATATGGATTACATAAGCAGAGAGTAGGCTATAGTGGGCCTAGTCGGTCTCGACTTACCTGAATGTCGATTTCGAGACCGTCGAAAAAGCCTCCTTGTAGCAGCAAGCAAATTCTCGTTCGATGAACTCTGCATAAGTTCCTTGCTTTTTTTGCTCTATTTGCGACATTAAAAATTCTATCAAAAGCAGAAACTGCCGCATCGAGCGTTACCTGCTCTGATGAAGCTGTTTCTTCCTCCATCTTACACGGATTGCTTTAAAGGCGCCAAAAGCGAGAGTGACGGTTAGGCCTATTGTTGATATCAAGAATTGAATTTTTGATATCAAAAATTTTAATTGTTGATATCAAGAATTGAATTGTTGATATCAAGAATTTAATTGTTGATATCAAGAATTTAATTGTTGATATCAAGAATTGAATTGTTGATATCAAGAACTGAATTATTGATATCAAGAATTGTATTTTCACTAGTGAAATGTCACCATAGGCTGCCATTAAAAATCAATTGTTGATATCAAGAAGTGATTTTTTACTAGTAGAAATACAATTGTTGATATCAACAATTACATTCTTGATATCAACAATTACAATTTTTGATATCAACAATTAAATTCTTGATATCAAAAATCAGAATTCCTGATATCAATAATAACTTGGCTAGTAAAAATGTCTATTCTGGATATCAACAATTAAATTGCTACTAGTAAAATTATAATTTCAGATATCTAAAATGGCTTTCTTACTAGTAACAATCACATTCATGATATCAGAAATTAACATTGTCACTAGTGAAATTGGAATTATTGATATCAACAATTGATTTTGAATGGAAGCCTATGCAGACATTTCACTAGTGAAAATACAATTGCAGATATCAAGAATTATAGTTTTTACTGGTGGAAATGTAATTGTTGATATCAAGATTTAAAGTTGAAATTGAATTCTTCATATAAAAAATTGCATTTAAGATATCATGAATTCATTTTTAGATATGTGCATAATGACATGACGAGTGCCTACGTCTGATGCTTGACCAATCAGCGGAAAGGGGCGTTTTATTCCTAGGCTGTAGAGATCGAATATCCAACCTGTTTATTAATTTACCCCTGAACGCGAGATCAAGCTGAATTCTCTCTCTTTTTCTTTTTAATTAAAGGCGTCAGTGGCTAGGTTATCTTACAACACATACTCAGACTCACTGTCATATTTTACGCACCTATTTGGTTACCAATTTGTAAGAAAAGTCGATCCGAATTGGGTAGAGTTCGGCTATGTGAGAATGTGTCGATGTACAATAAATCAAAATTTACATGTGTATTAACATTGCATAGGCTCAGTAGCGTTGTTAACCACCATGCAACCCACGCAAATGGGTAGGGCCCCGCAGGTTTGACTGAGGGCCCCCTGCTGACCAAGCAAATAAATCAGTAGATGACCGCTGTTGGCTACCTGATTTATTACATACTAACATTGCTTCAGTAACCAAATTTAGAATGCTGCAAACATTGTTCGCTGATCAATGTTTATAAGCTTAAATTAAAATGCTCATCATTTAAAGCAATCGTTCGTGACTTTACCGTATATCGACATGACATGGTTAAATTCAGATTGTAAATATTAAGTTGGGTGTTATTTCATATAATAAAATATAATTATTTGTTACTGCAAAGCTTTATAAAATTATTATGGGATCTTATTCAATGCTTTCAGAATATTTAAAATTTAAACATTCAACCATGAGTTGTGATGATAGTTCGTTATAGCCTAATTAAAGAAAAAAAAGAAAAGAAAAAGATGAAAAGCACATTTATTAGGGTGTGCCCCATTGTACCCTTGGTATTGTATATTTGTAGGCTAACGCACCCTCCTTTACCAGGGAAACGCCGAAACGAATTGGGAACGCATATGACTCATTCTGTTATAGGCCAGATGTGGGGGCACAGTACAATTCTGCTTAGGGCACCCATAAGCAGCGGCCTTGAAACATATATTGTCCAGTAAAACTGCTTTAAACTTTGTAGGCTACGCATTAGGCTACACATAATTATGTTCTGTCTTTACCACGTCGTTGAAAAGGGTTATCGTTTAAATCTGCATAACAGGCTCCGGCGCCGGCTTGAAGAAAGAAACAATTAAATAGCCTAAGCTAAAGACCCTTAGATTATACAGAGTTGTGTTATATTCAGTGTAAATAAATTACTGCGCTGAAATTAGTTTTTTTCTAGAAGTTAGATTAGTTGGAAAATCTTTCTCTATATCCTGCTTAGTTAATGTAGGCATATCAATTGGGCCAGGCTGGTTGTCTATTAACAAGACATATATTTCAAATGAATTGATTATTTTAAAGCATTTTTAAACCTTGGTTAAGTACATTTCTATAGTCCTATTCATTGCATTAAAATAGTATAATATAATGAAGAAAGAATGATAATGTAGGCTATAGGCTACTAAATGAATAGACCTATTAATCAAAAGGGAAAAAGGGAGAACTATAATTCATGAATTCATGATTTAGTAGTACACAACACAACTGTACAAATGGTAGCTAATGTTTACAAAAATGTTTTATTTTTCGTTTGGTTGTAGGCTACTGTGTTTTCATTTGATGCATTAGAACAAAGTGTGAAAAAAATAGGCCTATATATGAAAAAACGCCATGGGGTTTATGTATGTTCACGAGAAGGGCAAATATGTGATAAATGAATGCTTTGTTCATTTTTTTTTTTTCGTTTTGAAGACAAAAAATGGGAACACAAATTTTCTGACCTGGTGATGATGACCAATCAAATGAAACGTGATGTTTCACAGACATGGTGTTACGTGTGGGTTTTTGTTGTGTCTTGTATATCACGTTATCCCTTGTTTGTCATGTGATCCTGCCATGTGTCTTGTCTTTTGTTTTATGTTACTCCTGTCCTGTTCTGAGTTCCCTGGATTTCCTGTTTTTGTATTTGTTTAATTAAATGTGCCTGCGATTGGATTCACTCTCCGTTTCATTCCTGACTGGATGTAACAGAACAACCGACCTCAAATGAATCCAGCAGTACGAATCTCGCCTGATCTTCCCAGCATGAGCATGGAGTTCGACAAACAGGCCTTTGTGGGAACCCGCAAAGCGATTTTCCGGGGGTTCCGTGGAGGTCACAGGGGAGGATATTGGTCCAGACAACTTTCTCAGCGTCAACATCTCTGCGTCCAGCCCAATCCTCATCACGTCAGCCACGTCCAGCCAGAGCTTCCCGTCAGCCATGTCCAGCCAGAGCTTCACGTCAGCCACGTCCAGCCAGAGCTTCACGTCAGCCACGTCCAGCCAGAGCTTCACGTCAGCCACGTCCAGCCAGAGCTTCACGTCAGCCACGTCCAGCCAGAGCCTCACGTCAGCCACGTCCAGCCAGAGCCTCACGTCAGCCACGTCCAGCCAGAGCCTCACGTCAGCCACGTCCAGCCAGAGCCTCACGTCAGCCACGTCCAGCCAGAGCCTTCACCGCTGGTCCCGTCCAGCACAGAGCCTTCACCGCTGGTCCCGTCCAGCACAGAGCCTTCACCGCTGGTCCCGTCCAGCACAGCGCCCTCACCGCTGATCCCGTCCACCACAGCGCCCTCACCGCTGGTCCCGTCCAGCACAGCGCCCTCACCGCTGGTCCCGTCCAGCACAGCGCCCTCACCGCTGGTTCCGTCCAGCCCAGCGCCCTCTCGCTCTCGGAGACGGAGGAGGAAGAGGACTTACCGCGTCCCGCAATGCCTGGAAGTCCTCCCTGTACTTCCTGTCAGCCCAGAGTCCTCGCCACTGGTCCCGTCCGATCCAGAGACTGTTCAAGTCACGTCTGCCGATCCAGAGACGGTTCAAGTCACGTCTGCCGATCCAGAGACGGTTCAAGTCACGTCTGCCGATCCAGAGACGGTTCAAGTCACGTGTGCCGATCCAGAGACTGTTCAAGTCACGTCTGCCGATCCAGAGACTGTTCAAGTCACGTCTGCCGATCCAGAGGCGGTTCAAGTCACGTCTGCCGATCCAGAGGCGGTTCAAGTCACGTCTGCCGATCCAGAGGCGGTTCCAGTCACGTCTGCCGATCCAGAGACTGTTCAAGTCACGCCTGAACCTGATCGCTCTATGTTTGTTTCTGTGTTTACGTTTGTCCTTGTGGCTGTTTCTGTTCTGGTGTCTGTTCCTGAGCCGGAGCCAGTGTCTGTTCCTGAGCCGGAGCCAGTGTCTGTTCCTGAGCCGGAGCCAGTGTCTGTTCCTGAGCCGGAGCCAGTGTCTGTTCCTGAGCCGGAGCCAGTGTCTGTTCCTGAGCCGGAGCCAGTGTCTGTTCCTGAGCCGGAGCCAGTGTCTGTTCCTGAGCCGGAGCCAGTGTCTGTTCCTGAGCCGGAGCCAGTGTCTGTTCCGCCTGTGCCGGAGCCAGTGTCTGTTCCGCCTGTGCCGGAGCCAGTGTCTGTTCCGCCTGTGCCGGAGGCAGTGTCTGTTCCGCCTGTGCCGGAGCCAGTGTCTGTGTTGCCTGTTCCCGAGCCGGTGTCTGCTGTTCCCGAGCCGGTGTCTGCTGTTCCCGAGCCGGTGTCTGCTGTTCCCGAGCCGGTGTCTGCTGTTCCCGAGCCGGTGTCTTCGCCGCCCTGTCCGCCCGAGGTGTCTTCGCCGCCCTGGCGGCCCGAGGGGTCGTCTCCGCCCTGGCCGCCCGATGGACTGTCTTCTCCGCCCTGGCCGCCCGATGGACGGTCTTCTCCGCCCTGGCCGCCCGATGAACTGTCTTCTCCGCCCTGGCGGCCCGATGGACTGTCTTCTCCGCCGTGGCCGCCCGAGGGGTCGTCTCTGCCCTGGTCCCCTGTACGAACCTGGCCCCCCGTCCCTCCCCCAAGACCGCCTCCACTTCACCACCCTCCTGAACTTTAGTGTGTTTGTTTCTAGGGGCGTCGGGAGCCGCCCATAGGGGGGGGGGGGGCTATGTTACGTGTGGGTTTTTGTTGTGTCTTGTATATCACGTTATCCCTTGTTTGTCATGTGATCCTGCCATGTGTCTTGTCTTTTGTTTTATGTTACTCCTGTCCTGTTCTGAGTTCCCTGGATTTCCTGTTTTTGTATTTGTTTAATTAAATGTGCCTGCGATTGGATTCACTCTCCGTTTCATTCCTGACTGGATGTAACACATGGCTACACATTTTAGCCTCGCGAGATCTCGTGGCAGGACATCTCGCCACACCCCTACTCATTAATATTCATGAACTCATTACCATAGCTATTCTTACCTGTAAAAATGACATTTCTAGATATCTGTAATACTATTTTTACTAGTTAAAATATTATTTAAGATATCATTAATTCTATTTTCACTAGTTGCAAGGGTAATTTCAGATATCAACTTGCTTTGTTGATATCAATAATTACATTGTTACTAGTAAAAATCCGAATTCCTGATATTAAGAATTATGAGGTTACTAGTAAAAATGTCTATTCTAGATATCAACAATTGAATTGCTACTAGTAAAAATGTTAATTTTTGATATCTAATACTGTATTTCTGATATCAATATAATTTCAGATATCTAAAATGGCTTTCTTACTAGTAACAATCACATTCATGATATCAGAAATTAACATAGTCACTAGTGAAAATGGAATTATTGATATCAAAAATGAGCATTTTTACTAGTAGCAATTCAATTGTTGATATCAAGAATAGACATTTCAACTAGTCACAATTGAATTCTTGATATCAAAAATAAAGGTTTTTACTAGTAAGAATTGTATTTCTGATATGTGAAATTGAAATTTCAACTAGTAAGAAATCAATTCTTGATATCAACAATTGATTTTGAATGGCAGCCTATGGTGACATTTCACTAGTGAAAATACAATTACAGATATCAAGAATTATAGTTTTTACTAGTTGAAATTCAATTGTTGATATCAAGAATTATCATTTTAACTAGTGAAAATGTAAATGTTGATATCAAGAATTAGCATTGTTACTAGTGAAAATGTAATTCCTGATATCAAAAATTGCCATTGTTACTAGTAGAAATATTATTCCTGATGTCAATAACTATCATTTTAACTAGTGAAAATGTAGTTGTTGATATCAAGAATTCATATCCTGCGAATGATTAAAAGTCAAAACGGCTTGCCTATTGCCATTCCCAGGATATAAATTGTTATTATCAAGAATTATAGTTTTTACTAGTTGAAATTCAATTGTTGATATCAAGAATTATCATTGTTACTAGTGAAAATGTAAATGTTGATATCAAGAATTAGCATTGTTACTAGTGAAAATGTAATTCCTGATATCCAAAATTGCCATTTTTACTAGTAGAAATATTATTCCTGATATCAATAATTATCATTTTTACTAGTGAAAATGTAATTGTTGATATCAAGGATTCATATCCTGGAAATGAATAAAAGTTAAAACGGCTTGCCATAGAGTGACAGGTATCTGACCCAGAGATAGTGGGTTCGTGCCCCATATGGGACAACTTTAAAATTGTGTATTCAATTCCTTTTCTATCCAGATAAGCATTGTTCTAATCTTTCTTTTGGGATTAGAAATGTGTGGTTTTGTTCATTCTATGTTTATTCTCACCTGAAGTCTTGAGTATCCAGAAAGGTTTGTGATCAATTGAGCAGTCATTGACTTTCAAGTATTCTGATTGCAATGTAAGCAGTTACATAAATTGGTTGTTTTCTTCCTATATATGGTCGTATACTCTTTTTTTTTTTTTTTGCTTCCATGTGCTAATTCTCATCTTCATATATGTGTTTGTGCATTGTGTGTAAAGTAGTGAACTGGAGAGCAGAAGGGTATGAGAAGATGTTTGTGGTGGTCTAAGTAAACCTCTATTTTTTAAAATTGTGCTGCCTTTTATACATTTCAAGTTAAATACATAAAGCTTCAAACAGAACACAAATGCCTATTCAATTGATCAACCACTGGCAACATTTTATTGCAAAGTATATAGTAAAGAATACTTTCAATACCATACAAGAAATGATTTGACCAACTCCACAATATTAACTGATCTGACATTAAACATTTGAATGTGTACATATGCATATCTTTTAATTATTTTAAGTCCCATAAACATTAGATTTACTTAGTGACTTGAATATCAGTTTTTCCTTCTCGTCATGTGGAAAATAAATAAAAGTTATTTTATCATAATAGTAAACCATAAAATCACATTAAAATACATGAACATTTTTGTATTATCTAACATTAAGAATTGTTTTAAAAAATAAATTGTAATTGTAAATAGAAGTTAAGTAGTTACTACATGAATGTTAAATTACAAATAATTACTATTCTAACAGTAAATTATTTGGATCAACAGACTATTTAAATTAGTTTAGGTATATTGCCAAAAAGACTAGTAAAAGCTAACCTAAATGAATTTACATAATGTATACAATTATTTATTCTCAAATAAGCAACAAAATGTCATTACACATCAAACAATACACTATCATTATACACAGAGCTGCACTCCAGGTTTATTGCTGCTCCTGATGCTTTGAATATTTTCCCAAAACAATCAGAGTAAAGCTTAATTAAATTCAAGAGGCTTAATTTCTCCATCCCTAGCAGGCATTATACAAGTAAACTTACCTTTCAATTATTTCCAGCAGACTATCAGATCAATTTCTTGCCTCCACTAAACTAATGCTTTCTGTACACCTAAAGTCTTTGAAAAGATTTAGAAAAAGACTTTATAAGATTATCAGCTCACATCTAAAGACTTGGGTTCACAGTTTTTAGTCTCAGACTAAAGACTTGCGATAATATCAAACATGTTTGATATGAAAGACTAGAGAAAGACTGGCATAAATCGGGTCGCCGACTGCAGATTATCACCTCACATTTAACGATCGAGACGACGGGAGCACGCCGAGACTCCAGTAAGATTCCTAAAGACTGACGGTCTTTAGTCTGGGACTGTGATAATCCATTGGTGTACGCCCGGCATAAGCTTCCCAATTCTAAAATGATTAACTCAGCAATTTGATGAATGTACTAATTCCTGCAATCACCCTAATTGCCTAATTGAATCGTTTGTTAATTGCATACCAAGCATTGTAAATTTCTGTTCTAGTAGGCCTAATCTACTATAAATCACACCACTTGCAAACATCTTTTTCATACAACAGCAAAAATGAACAAATATTTAAATAGACCAGAGACCAGTGAATCTGACAACTGCATTTATGTTTACATTCATGCAGTTTCCAGAGTTCAACTGTCTAGAACAAACTCAAAGTTTTTTAATGCAACTTTGCAAACAGGTCGCAGTGAATATCACCAAGCTGTCATCTTTGCGACATCAAACTTGGACAACATTAGCATTAAATCGGACAGCGGTTAAACTGTCATACACAACAAAAAAGCCAAGTAAGTGGTAGTCTAGCTATTTAATCCTGTTTTCTATCTGATAAACTTTCAGTAATCTTATTCCTTTCAAATTCATTGTACAAACAAGCCCATATCAATTCTCACTTTTTTCGTTCTTTAGGCCTCAATAATTCTGAATATTTCATTCAGTGTGATCGGAGTACTGCTGTGGAAGTCACAACATCTACATTCCCCACAAACCACCAAAAGAGACAGAAAAACTCACTGTAGAAGAAGCAAAAACTCTGGGATCACGACAATTGGTAAGCTGTTTTTTTTTTTAACCTTCTCACTGTGTAAATATAGGGTTGTTTACTTGTTGTAATGCTCTGGAGAGTAGTACAATCACATATTAACCCTCTGCAGATTGTGCAAAATCGTTTTTATGGGGAGAAAAACATTTTAAAGTAGCCTGACATTCTAAAAAAATGCTAAAATGTGAAAGATTTTTCAGATGCACAGGCAAAGATTATTCTGCTTCTCGGTTATCTTTGCTAGATGCTTTACAAACATGATTAATGCGTTTCAAATTGGTTAATGTGTGAAAGTTTGGCAATTTCTTATTATTATGACCATAACAGCAGTTGTATACATTTCCCTTGTAATCATGTTTATTGATGTATATTTTTGATTGTGCATGTACGATTTTCTTTTAATTTTCAGATCACTAAAATATCTGCAACAGTATGCAAGCTAAACAACGCAACAACTGTAAAGGCCTGGGGTACAGACTGTGAGATCCAAAAATGTTCCTTGCAAGATCCATCTGGAGAAATTCAACTTACTCTTTGGGAAAACCAAGTTTCAAAACTGCAACTAGGTAACTCCTACACCTTTACCAATCTTAAAACTAGACTGTACAACAGCCTTAAGAGCCTCACAACAACCCTGAAAACAACCATGGAACCTATTGCACAGGACCAAGTTTTCCCACCTGGTCAAGGCCCTAAAATCAGTAAAGAACCCTCTCTACCTAATACAGTGGTGAGACAAAAGCCAATAGGGGTGCAAATAAACATTAAAAAACAATGTCCAAAATGCCACAAATCACAAGAACAATTCAACATCAAACAGCAATTTCACCGTTGCCCAACTTGCAAAATTCTACGGAACACAAAAAGCTATATAACAAAATGCAATGGAACAATTGAGAGAAATCCAGACCGTCAAATAACTTCTCTTACGGTTTCGAACTCAACTTTGTCAAAATTCATAGCACCAGAACTTGACCTGTCAACTTGTGATTCACAAGATGTAGAAGAACTCTTTCTATCCTCAGATGAACTGACTTTAACATATAATAACTGTTTGGAAGTCACCAATATTGAAAACGCTTCATCCGCTCATCCTAGTGATGAGGATTTATTTGAAGCTAATATCGATGAAATCAACCCTGTCCTCTGTGTCACAGAGACACAAAGCACTCCAGAACCCAACTCTCCAGTTAAAAGACCATCTGAGCCAACAACGCCTCCTATTACACCAGCTAAAAAACCTTTGACTAAGAAGAGTGCTGTAAAAATAATACAAAAATGACTTTGTAATGAAATGCACAACTAAGATGGTTGTGTGTGTGTGTGTGTATATATATGTGTGTGTATATAGGACAAGGATTTGTTGAATTTTTAGGTTGTGCAATGCCACTGAAATATGTACTTTTTTTCATTTTTTTTTTCATGGGCAATGTTACCTTTTTTTCAGGATTGTAATTCCATTGAAATGTTTTTTTTTTTTTTAAATGAATGGCAAATATTGATTTAAGTCATGTTTTCCAAAGCTATTGAAATTAGGTTAATTTTGTCCATTATGTTCTGAAATGCTACTGATTTATTTATTTTTATGGCAATGCTTTGTTAAATGTTGTTTCATGTCGTTTTTTTTTTCTTCAATTTTATTAAAGCAAATGTGTCAATTCTTGGAATATGTGACCTTTATTGCATGGGCTTATCTTACATTTGGAAAGTTGCGTGCATTCTTAACTAGGCACTAAGTTTAGTTTCACAAACCATACTGGGAAAAGCAAGTAGTGTAACCATAAGTGTAATTGTGAATAACCAAAGAAACGGTTAGTATTCTTTTCCATATAGATTTAAATATGCAACAATAGTGCTTTAAAATCACTTCTTAAAAGGCCCACTCTAATTTGCTTACTTTATCCAATGTGCTCAAAGGTATTTAAACTAAAAATAACTTATTTTTAATTCACATTTTTATCACCTCTCACAATATTGTTTCTAGGCGGCATTAAAAAAACATAATTGTACAAGACATTATCAAAGGTGACTGTCAAAGTAATGTACTTATAGCAAAAATATAGGTTACAGTTGCATATGGCAGTTAACCCATGTAATTCCAATTTCTTTTCCCTGAGATAACATGTATGAATTTATAAGGATATTAAACAATCTTTATCAATTACGTCAAAAAAATATATCAAAGTCCATACAAAAAACTTGATTATTCGTCAGGTCACAATTGTGACCATTAGCAGAACAAAGAGAGGCTAGGTATATGGTGTTAATGGATTTATAAACTGACAAACTTCTACAGTTTAAAGACCAGGTTCAATAATTGTTTTAAGCTTTAGTTAATAGTGTTGTATTACATTAAAGGCACACTATGCAAAATTTCCATTTGTGAAACGGTGACCCCAGGAGTCGCTGTGGAGTACTTGTATTTTTTCTGAGCATTAACTACCACAGATTAATTGTTCACCACAAGACAAGTTATATGTGCTAACAAAGTTAATAGGGTCAATTTTGATTTCATGTCAACTTTAAAAGAGAGTTGGCATCTCTTCACAGAAGTTAGCATCATCTGAAATCCTCATACAAGGCTAGATCCAAATTGGAGATGACATAATATCTAATATGCCCATGACAATTTAGAAACTGAAAATAGAACATAAAAATATGTATTAGATCTAATATAACAAAATGACAAAATTATAAAATGCATTGCGTGAATTCTTGTTTAAAGAGATGTGTTTAATCTACAATTAAACTAGGAATGTTTGTCAGAATAGTGAACATTATCAGGAAACCTGTTCCAGACTTTAGGACCCACATGCAAAAACAAAACATTCTCTCCTTTAGTGCAGTTCAATATCCTAAGTAGTAACAAAAGTCCAGAATTGTAAGATTCCTACAAGAACCTGTTAATCTTAATAAATAGAGATGAGGAACATCAGTACAAAATCAGTTAAATACACTAAATCTAAACCATTTAGAACCTTTAGATGATGACAAAACTTCGTAATCAATACAGAACTTAAGTAATAATTGTAAAAATGAAAATATGTTGTAATATAATATTTTATTAATCTATACACTGCATCTTGGACTAACTTTATTTATAAAAGGTGTAGGACAACCACCTAACAGTGAATCACAATAATATAAACTAAACTCATTAAACATAACATGCTGTCCATTTAAATACTAAATCTTCATTTTGAGTTGATTCTCATTTGAACTATGGAACTTCTACATCTATGGAAACACATGTCTTCCCAGGGGCTCAGTGAGATGAGTGACAGGCATATGACCCAGAGAGTGTGGGTTCAAGTCCTTTGTCTTACAACTTTATAAAGTTGTGTCATTTCAATTCCTTTATCATACTGAAAAGCATTGTACTATTCTTTCTTCCTATTAAATATAACGTGTGTTTCATTTATATGCAAAGTCTTTATTTTGAGTTCATTCTCTTTTTAACTACTGAACCTTAGCAGCTGGATGAACTCATTTCTTCTGTGAGGTAAGAAGTTAATAAGTAAGAATACTTTGGGTATTAAAGTTTCTTTTAAAGTTTTGAAAGCAAAGTATTTTTAAGTACTTTTTGAACCCATTGAACCATTGAAGGCTTGGCCCCGTAAGGCTGCTTGCAGCTTTAATTATTATTGTATTTTTCTAATATGTGAAGCTTGTAACCTGTAAGCTCCTCACTGTGCATAATGTTATATTGGTCATGAAAAATGAATATTAATAGAAGAAATCAAGCCACAATGTCTCAATTTTTTATAGATTTTTATTCAAAAATATTAATTTCTCTGCTGTCGAAGGACTTAGCCTACTTATTTTTTTACAGATACTTTCTCCAGCCTTTGAAAAAATCCTCTCACAAGGGACACTTGTTGCTGGCATGCAAAGATATTTTCAGCAAGGACATACAAATGAGGAGAGATTACTCCTCTCTCTTTCCAGTACACTAAGTTAGGGGATCATGAGTTGTGGGCAAAAACGCATCGTTGAGGTATTTTTTCACTTCCACTGTGGCATCAGCTGTAGCATTGTGTATCGTCTGGGTTTCACAGATGCGATTATCAAAAAGTTCCTATAAACTGTCCTGTGTTTTTACTGGTGTTGATGTTGATGATGGGCCTGGGAACAATCTACAGTAGCCTACATTGTTAAAAGCGCTATTTAAATGAAGATGACTTGACTTGACTATATATGCATATATTAATCGATCTGTCTATATATGCATCTATTAATGTGTCACTATATGTAGTATACTCTGTCCGTCTCTATAGTCAATGTGTAAATTTAAATGTAAGCCTAAATATAACTAAACAAATCTCACTATAAATGTCACTATATCACCAAAAATCCGCTATCTCAAAATCATACTCCTCTCACAAAAATCCACGAGGTCAAGATGTGTTGACTTCACTTTTATACAGATGTGTGATTGTGTTGTCTGTTCTGTTCCCGACCCTGTCAATCAAACGCTCATTCGGCGGACCATGCCACCTGTCGAAACACTTGTGAAACACTCCGAAGCTTCATTTCGCCGTAGTCACGTGACATGGGTGTTTTGAATCACGTTTCAGATCAGTGTTTCGAAACATCTGCGCTTCGGGATCTCGAAAAGCTTCGGAACGTAAGTTTCGCGTCAGCCATCCCTCGCTACAGTGTGTTGTTACTGCTAGCTTGCTTGTTGATCTGCCTGTTGTGTGCAGTGTGAATCTTGGCTTTGAGTTGATAAGTGGCTGTCAATCTCATTTCCTTTTTTGTAGGCTATATTTTGTAAATTATTGTAAATATTGTGTCCACATGTGGAAGCTGAACGGGGTGAGTGCCGCTCCTTTTGTAGGCCTAAATGGTGTTTTCTCCAGTTTTTCATTAGATGGGGAGATAGGGCAATTTATTGTATCTTTTTATTTTCTTTTGATAGGGAATAGTTTGTTTGTTGTTTTGGCCTTTGCTCACCTCTAAAGTTGTGCTTTCATTTGTGGTTCTGTAAATAAAAGTGTACAAAGGATCTTTGGTTTCCAATTCCAGTTCATGTTGTGGCCTCACCCTAGACGGGGCCGTAACAATATCAAACTCTTATAATGACACATAAGTCCTAGTAAGTTATTCAAGTAATATTATTTAAATATCAAAATTAAATAAGTAAATAAATAAAATAACAAATAACCAGAATTAAAAGGGAGGGAGGGTTATATAAAAATGTAGTTAATGTAGTTGTAGCGTCTGGACCAATCACACACACACAAATTATTAATTATATTTAACCCACTCACTCTCCTAAACTCACTCTCCTAAACTCACTCTCCCAACAAAGGTCTATGTAACTTCCCCCTAAACTAACATCACAATCAAGCTAACACCACTGGCAGAACTCAATGTCCTGTTACATTGATACACATTTTTACGACCCCAAAAAGGGAATTCCTGAGAGATGTGACTCTTAATGAATTATTACTGTGAAGGTGAAAAATAAACCCTGCTAATCCTATATATTAGCAGAAAATCGTGCTAAAGTTCATGTATTTCAGTAATTCAAATTAAAAGGTGAAACTAATACATTTAGTATATAACTATATACATATACATGATCATACTTTTCAGAGGGCTGACATTTCTGTATTTAAAATTCTTTATTTTATTGATTTCATGTAATATTCTAATTTTCTGAGATTTTGAATTTGGGTTTTTCATAAGCTGTAAGCCATAATCAAATAAATTATATATTTTGCACAGTATTCTAATTTTTCGAGTTTCACCTGTATGTATGTATGTATGTATATATATATATATATATATATATATATATATATATATATATATATATATATATATATATTAGGGGTGTGCAAAGCAGCCGGTATTTGTATCTGTATTTGTATTTGTTGTGGGGGAAAAAGTATTTGTATTTGTATTCGAGTAAAATCCAAAATAGGCGTAAAAATCTAGCTTTTTTGCGTTACACTTCTAATTTACGTTATAGTGTAAGTATTCTTTAATTATATAAATCCAGCAATGAACATGTAAAGGAACGTCATTGAAAAGAAAATAACATAACAGCCATTACCTCATCCATGGTTAAACCAACAACTAATAAAATACCATTGTGAACATTATGAATCCCACCACCACCCGTCCTTGTTGGAGGACGCTGAACAGACAGGGATAATGTATAGCGAGGCGGTTGATTATGAGCCTGACGCGAAGCGGTGGGGTCTTGAATCAGCCTGAAGGGTTTGTATTCGCTATAACAACCACCTCGCTATACATTATCCCTCTTACTACATGGCTACCTACCAAATAAATCAATAATTTGACTCAAAATATTGATTTAAAAAGGAGTTTATTGATTTAAAAACTATTGTATTGCTTCCGCTAAAAAAAATAGTCCGTTCCGTCTCTACGTTTAGAATCCATGGCAACGCTCTGTTTTTCGTGGCAACGGTGTGTTATACTTAGCAGCGGTCTGTTATTAAGAAATAACCATGGAAATAACAGACCGCATTCTACATTAGAATTCAACCAAGCCATGTAATAAAAACAAATAATTACGGAGCTAACAGAGCTACGTGAACAGAGCGAACATGAGAGCAACCGGCTGCAGACGTCAATAATGCAGCGTAATGAAATAATCTCCCGATCAAACTCCACTTCCCGAAAGTTATAAACTGCCTCCGGAACCCAGTTAAGGTACAAAAATCTATTCAACAAAAATAGTAATGCAGTTAAGTGTTTTTTCGCTCAGCCGAGCCCTCTCTGTTGCTGTGTGGAGCAGCCTGTGTCAGTCACCTCTTCCTGAACGTCACTCACTCACTCGCGAACAGCGGTCTCGTGAGGAAACGCAGCTTTTTGATATAAAGTTTTTCTTGTTCCCGAATACAAATATTTTCTAAAGTATTTGTTCGAAATAAGTATTCGTAAAAAACACGTTATTTGTGCCTTTCCGAATACCGTATTCGGGTTCGGCTCCACCCCTAATATATATATATATATATATATATATATATATATATATATAATTATTTCCATTACACGAGAGTAGATGTTAAAACTTCATGCTGATTTGTACTCGGCTTTCTCCAAGATAAGCACCAACTAAGACGTAGCTTTACATTAACCTATGCTTCTCCATCCATTTACTCTTCTTTCCAAATGGCTATGTGAATCTCCTTCTGTCTGGTGTTAATAGCTGCAGTGTATTTGCGCGTCAGCACACACAACGGCTGCAACCACAGTGCGGTCCCCTCATGACAACCGTCTGGATTGAGCAGAGTAGGGAACATCTCTAGGGTCTTCAAGTGGGCACCTATCGTCCTCAGTGTTTCGTCGACTAGCCCACGACACCTCAAGAGGGCTCGACAGTGACTCTGGCGTCCCAGAGTCCCCCCCCCCTCCGTCCCCCACTCAACTCAGCCCAGCTTACTGACCTCTACATCACTCCTGCTGCTGAGGTTGCTCATTCCTCGTAGTTCACATGTGACCTAACCACAATCTCTCACAACCTCTCCACAACCCGACCATACGCGCCAACCCATTTGACTGAGGCTGTCGAGCCCCACTGCGGACGTTAAAGCGGTCAGTGGCAACGGTTCCGTATGGCATACCACCGCAAAACACAATATATGTCCAAACACCAATCCTCATTCACACAAAATACACAGGAACGTAATAACTGTGATTACTATGCAAACTATAAAGATAAACCAACAGACTCTTCAAATTTTCAAGAATTTTTTGCATGGCGGCCTGTACACAGCCAGCCAGACTCTTTCCGTCTCAACCACAGCCAGTTGCTGCTCCTCTCGGCTACTTCAGATAAGTTCTTTACTGTGCGACGCAACTCTTGGCCACTGAATCCGACGTCTCTGAGGAAACGGGTTGTTGAGTGTGCCACAAATCCTCGACAACCCACTTACACTGAATAAACCCGGACTCTCCATCCTCGCTGTTCTGCTTCAGTGGCCAGCTGAGCATACCGCAGTTTCTTCCTCTCATATGCCTCATCTACAGCTTCCTCCCATGGCACTCTGTTAACTCTATCAGTTGAACAATGCGTGCTGATCCAGACCACAAAACAATATCTGGTCGGAGGTTAGTGGTAGCAATCTCAGGTGGAAAAATAAGCCGTTGATCAAGATCAGCCAGCATTTTCCAGTCCCTAGCAGCTTCCAGTTGTCCTGAGCGAGAATTGGTTTTAACACCTTTTCTTGGTGGTTGCTCGCCTGGGCGGAGGAATATTGTCTTCTGCATGTAATGTTTTGCTAGAACAGGTGGCAACTTAATGGTCATGTTACGCTTGCCTTCCAATGCTAAAGCCAAACATCGGAGTACTTGGTCATGGCGCCAAGTAAACAGACCTTGGCTAAGAGCCACCTTACATCCTGTCAAAATGTGCCTTAATGTTGCAGGTGATGAACACAAAGGACAAGAGGGATCCTCTCCTACCCAGAGGTTTAGGTTCTGTGGTGACGGGAGAACATCATATGTTGACCTGAAAAGGAAACTGATCCTACTCTATTCCATTGACCAAAGGTCTTGCCAGCCCATCTTGCGTTGTTCCACACTCTCCCATCTCATCCACTCTCCCTGCTTGGGAATGGCCTTTATACACCTCATCCTCTCCTCCTGCTTTCGCACCTCGTTGACTACGAGCTTCCTCCTTTGAGCTGGGGCTGCCTTGTGCCCAATTTAGGAGGAGCTAAACTGACCCCAAAACCCCCTCTTCCATGCTGTACCTGCCCCACGATGTCACCAATTTGAAGGGCAGCCTTTGCCTCTTCCACAGATTTCTTTGATGACCACTTTCTACCAGTTTTTAACACAGGTGCTGCCTCCCTTACACATTTGTCGCGTGACTCTGCTAAAGTCATTTCCAGTCTGACCTTGGCGCACTTAAACTCCTCGGTTAAAGCAGAGACTGGCAGCTGCAATACTCCTTTACTATAAAGTCCCACTCTGCTGAGGCAGCGTGGAACTCCCAACCATTTCCTGATGTATGAACTTATTAACGCTTCCAGCTTATCCACTGTTGTCAAAGAAACCTCATACACAGTCAGTGGCCACAGTAACCTCGGCAGTAGACCAAACTGAAAGTACCAGAGTTTTAGTTTGCCTGGTAGAGCACAGCTGTTTATGCTCTTCAACCCTTCCACTGCTTGTCGTCTAACTTCTCCCACTCGAACTGTGTCCTTTAGATCCCCATCGTACCATCTCCCAAGACTCTTCACTGGCTTCTCAGAAACTCTTGGTATTGCCTCACCATTAATGTAGAATGTTTTATCTACCACCTTTCCTTTAACTATCGAGATGCTCCTTGATTTAGAGGGCTTAAATTGCATTCGTGCCCATTCAATGTTATCGGTTAACTTGCCCGATAACCGATTAGTGCAGGCTACTGTTGTAGTCATGGTTGTCATGTCATCCATGTATGCTCTGATTGGGGGTAGTCGCATCCCAGAAGCAAAGCGCTCTCCTCCTACTACCCATTTTGATGCCTTAATGGTAACTTCCATTGCCATGGTAAAAGCCAGTGTAGAAATTGTGCATCCTGCCATTATTCCAACCTCTAAGCATTGCCATGTAGTGCTGAATTCTGGAGTTGAGAAACTAAATTGCAAATCTCCAAAATAGGCTTTCACTAAATTTGTCATCGAGATCGGTACCCTGAAAAAATCAAATGCTGCCCAAAGAAGCTCATGTGGCATTGAACCATATGCATTAGCCAAATCCAGGAATGTCACATGGAGCTCCTTCCTCTCCTTTTTAGCTGATTGAATTCGTTGCCAGATAACATTGATGTGTTCTAAGCATCCTGAGAACCCTGGAATGCCCGCTTTTTGAACTGAAGTGTCAATGAAGCCATTCTTTAATAGGTAGGTTGACAATCTATGAGCAATAATGATGAAGGAAATCTTAAACCTTCCATGTTTAATAGTGAAATAGGACGAAACTGACTGATGCTTGTAGCATTTTTTTCTTTAGGTATAAAGACTCCACCGGCTCGGTGCCATGCTCTAGGTACAACCTGCTTTTCCCATGCCACTTTTATCAATTTCCACAGAATTTGTAGAACTCCTGAAGCACTCTTGTACACTCTGTACGAAACTCAATTGGGCCCTGGAGATGATGAAGCCCTTGCCTTTCTCACAACCTGCTCTATCTCTTTCCACTTAGGTGCACAGACCTCCATTTGTTATTCTGGTGGATTGATAGGTGGGATGTCTGACGGAATTGACATAGGCTCATGCCTTTTTGCATCTGTATGCGTTTCCTCCAAATATCTCTCTAGCTCAACCCTAGATGCTTTTAAAGTGCCATTCTTCTCACTGGTGAATAACTTCTTTACGAATTTGAATGGGTCTTTATAGAGATTAGCCCTCGCACGCTCCTTTTTGTAGCGTTTCCGTAGGCGCTCAGCTCTGCGTAATGTTGCAAGCTTATCTTTTATGGCCCTTTGTAAGAGATTGAGTCCCTCCTTCTGACCTTGTTCTGCTCTTTTCCATTGCTTCCTCAGCTGCCTCCTTTCTCTAACTAACCCTTCAATTTTCTGCTGCCGTCTAGACATATATATATATTAAATGTGGCAAATGTGATGTTTTAAGAGACTCAACCTAATAAATCTTTCCACTGTCAGGTCTAAAGTCACTGGACTGATATGGAATATTAACAGATTCTTTATCTTTGTGAGGGGAGGAACTGTACAGTCGGAAACACAAGGAAGTGAACTGTGGAAATACAAACTATTTGATCGACCTCTTCCCTAAAGAAGGGGTTTAGTGCGTGATCTGCCATGTAGGAATAGATTCCAGTGGAGGTTCGGTATGTAATTTGCATGTCTTCACTTATTCATTCACAAATTCACATCCCTACGCGAGGCGAACTATTCTCAAAGACTTACTTTTAGTCATTATTTGGGTAGCACACATATTCTGAATGCCTTCGGGAGAATTCAAATGAACCATTTTAATCTAGATTAATCTAGATTAATTCCAAGATTCCAGTGAGATTAATCTAGATTAAAAAAATTAATCTATGCCCACCTCTAAAAATAACTAACTTTATCAGTATGAATATAAACAATTAACATGGCTGTTAGTACTCACTAGCAAGCTCGCATATCGATACTGGTAAAGTTTAAAATATTTTACTAGCTCGTAACGAAATCAAACTCAATATAAGGCAAAGCTATAAATAGCTTCATTGATACACGTTTGCCGTTACTATCAGTTACACTGTGATGAAGTTGAATTTGTAAGATTCATAACATAAGATTGTTTACAGATAAACTGCGTAACATACACTCAAACACCTTCTCACAACTGCATTGCAGACACAAGATAATATAACACACACACACAACATATATTGTATAACACATACAGATACAACATAAAGAAATAGGTAAACATATGTAGAGCATATAACAACAAACCAAACGTGAAAAAACGGAGCAGGTAGAGTTCACGGTGAACATAGGAACAAAGTTTAGGCAGAGGGTAAAGCTAGGTATAAAAATAGATACCCTAAACTTTTTAACCTAAAGTTAGATTTGGCGAAATTAAACAAAACAGCTTTCAACTGCAGATAGGCCTATTGCTTATTTATTGTCTCAACCCTGACTCACTAACAGTAACGTTATACCAGTCGACTCCAAAGTTACACTGTCATAGCTAAGCCAGTGTAACGTTAGTTATGCTAATATAGCTACCTTTGTTAGGTAGCTATATTAGGTAGCTACGTGTGCTAGTGATACATGCTTCATGAAAAAAATAAATGCCATCAAAATGAAAACAGCAAGATTACCTGTCCAGCAGAAATAAAGCCATCATGGAGTCACTTTACAGCCCCTTGAGATCCCTCAGTTGTCGCCACCGCTGGAAAGCCACGGCAATATTGACTCTCTTATGATTTCTTGATTTATCCAAAGACTTTTTGTTCATAGCCTTTTCAAATACTGTCTTCCTTTTTTTAACTTGTTTGACTTTGCTGCCTCTATATGCAGGTAACGTTACTGAGAATTTTGACTGTTCTTTCTCTGCCATAATTGTTATTACTAGCTTCCGTGCCTCTTCAAACGGGTGTGCGCATTTGGGCTGCTCCTGTATCAGCAGAGGTGGTATCCATGGTAGCGAGGGAGAGTGACAGTCGCCCCAGCCAATCATTTCTTTCGTCCCGAATGGAATAATGAGCTGTTTTTATTACAGTCCTGAGAGAACTACAGACACTCGATTTTTATAACTTCTTTTCCAGAGTACATTTGTACTTTGAGTACATTGTAATGTTTCCTTACATTTTAATTATGCATTGATATATAAAGACAGTTTAAACAAATTTGGAAAAAAGTTTTTTTGGGGAAAATAATTTTCTACCTACCCTGCCTTTAAATCAGAAATAGGCCTATATTTTCTTTTATTTTGGGGTAAACACATTAGGACACTTAATTGTATAACTATATATTTGCATTAGATGATAAACTATCAAGTCAAATGAGATTTAACGTTAAAAAAAAAAAGGAAGAAATCACAAGAACCGATCAGTAAGTCATATTTATTTGTCATAAGGAGGGTGAGTACTGTCCTCTGGTGGTCAATAACAGTATTGCAATATTGTAAAAGCAACTCAAGGACATGGACATCTATGCAAAAGAGGAGTGGTCCAAAATCCCAATGGAAATGAGCAAAAAACTTGTCATCAATTATAAAAACCATTTGACCGCTGTGATGAAAAATAAAGACTTTGCCAATGATTATTGAGAAAGGGTATGAGTAATTGTGGACATGTAATGTTTTGTCAAAATGTAAAAAATAAGGAGAATAGCTAATATTCTTCATTAATATCTCTAACACAATGGGCCCTATTTTAACGATCTGAAACGCAAGTGTCAAAGCGCAAAGCGCAAGTAACTTTGTGGGCGGATCCCGGCGCTGTTGCTATTTTCCCGGCGGGATAAATGCCTCTTGCGCCTGGCGCAAATCTAAAAGGGGTTGGTCTGAAGTAGCTTCATTATTCATAGGTGTGGTTTGGGCGTAACGGGAAACAAACCAATAAGAGCTTTATATCACATTCCCTTTAGGTGCGCTTGTTCCATGGCGCAATACTATTATAACGGCGCATTTACCAGGCGCTTCAGAATCGGTTCACAGCCGAGGAGATCGATGTTCTCGTCAGGGCCGTAAAAGAAAGAGAAGTGACATTTTTGCGCCGGACAAGTTTGCGCCGGAATACGCCTCCTCTTTGCGCTGAACCGCCCCGGGGAGCGCAAGTGTATTTCTTAGTTAACCGACGTGTCTGTGGAGGGAAAAGTCCGCTTTGCGCGGGTGCAAAATAGGAATGACACATGCGTCAGTGTACAAAGTCATTTGAGCCGGGTGATGAATGCCTATTTTTTATATACAATTTCTCCATATTTAAAAATTCGGCCTGGGTATGAATAATATTGAGCACAACATGTACATGTATTGTCATTAGTTTTGTGTGAGGCATAGAGTTAAACGGACCGAAACTAATCTTGTCCTCCATAGCTCCTAAAGTTAATTTACACTTGTATTGAGTTCACAACCAACAATGCAAACAGACATGTGAGAACGACACTCGGTTACTAACGTAACCTCGGTTCTCTCTAGATGGGGGAACAAGTGTTGCGTAAGCTAGCTTACGGGAAAACCTCTTTTCTCGAGAATACTGAAGCCAAAAATTATCCTTAATTTTGCATTAATTTAAAACGCATTGCTGCACAGGGCAGACCTAGGCAATACAGCTTGCGCGCCTATTGGTTGCTCTGCGGCAACTGCTGCAGCCTATCGATGGACTATTCGTGACGTAAGCACCAATGAGGGCGCAGGCGTCCTCACGCGTCACGTCCCGCCAGAATGGGCGTGGCTTATGTCTATATAAGCCGAGTCCAGATAGGATGTTCTTTGGTTTTTCACACTGAAGCGAAACCAGAACGTAGCACAAGCACGGCAGGGTTACGCAACACTCGTTCCCTCATCTAGAGAGAACCGAGATTACGTTAGTAACCGAGTGTCGTTCTCTTACGAGAGTACTCTTGTGTTGTGTAAGCTAGCTTTACGCTACGGGAACCCAATGCAAAACGCCGTGCGTGCTGAAGTGCCCACACATGGCCCCAAGGGTGTGCACCCGGGGAACCATACTAGTTAGTGATATTCAGACCAACGAGTAGTGGGCCTAAAATATATCATAATCCTATAGTTATAGGAACAAGTACTTAGCACATAATGACAGACAGTAGGGACCTAAGTCGGCCTGAACTGTATTGCAACTGACTATTATAGCCTGTAAGTCAAGCATTAGACAGAAAATAGCTTAGCCTGCAGCGGAGGAACTTCCAGGTTGTAAAACCTTATAAATGTAGACGGGGAGGCCCAGCCTGCCGCCATACAAATATCCTGGAGTGGAACCCCACTGGACCAGGCCCATGAAGGGGCCACGCCTCTGGTAGGTTGGGCACTGATGCTTAAGGGGCATTGAAGGCCCTTAGACCTATAAGCCAGCGTGATAGCGTCACCTATCCACCTGGAAAGACTCTGTTTTGAGGTGGCTAGCCCTTTGGTACGGCCACCAAATGAAACAAAGAGCTGTTCTGACTGCCTGAACGCAGCAGACCGCTCGACGTATATCCTCAACGCCCTGACCGGGCAGAGGAGATTAACGTCGCTTTCGCCGTCAGACCCAGGTAGGGCTGACAGGAAGATGACTTGCGCTCTGAACGGAGTGGAGAGCACTTTGGGGACATAGCCGTGTCTTGGTTTGAGGACGACTTTAGAGTCGTTAGGCCCAAACTCAATGCACTAGGTTCCACCATCCTTTTTGGGAACAAGGAAATATCTGCTGTAGAAACCCGAAGCGCTCTATGTCAGAGGGACGGTTTCTATAGCTCCCTTTCCCAGCAGTTTCACTATCTTGGCACGAAGTAGATGTGCTACTTCGTTTTTTACCGTAGTTTCAACCCTGGCCAGAAAGCGTGGGGGTCTGCAAGCGAACTGCAGCAAATAGCCTCGCTTTATAGTGTTCAGTACCCACTGTGACACGCCCGGGATCATTTCCCATGCTTTCATACTTAAAGCTATGGGGGAGAATATATCTGGGCTCTGGCCGCTGCGTGTGTGTGACACATAGCATGCGGTGTTTGCATGTGGGCACGCGTACACACACTACAGGAGGTTTAAAATCCTAATCGATTGTGAAATCTGGTTGCAGCACACACTTCAGGAGAATCTTTGCAGATTTTATTCCCTTAAATATTAAACATGCACACACTACAAGATTTGAAAATGGCAGCGCATCACACACTGCAAAATGTTATTAAGATTATTGTGCCAGAGGATGAGTGATCTCACGCAGCAGATCGGAAGCTGAAAAGCAGATGTAAACAAAATGTATACTGAAACACGACAACTTGCTGTATCAATATTTATTGTTTGTTGTGAGAAAAAACAAAAGCGGAAGATTGAAGTGTGAATAAGAAAATGGTTGGGGAGACAGGATCAACATGGATTATCAGTTCTTCAGCGAGAATTGGAGGCAAGACTTTAATTGCCTGTATTTCTATCTGGTAGTGTGCTAGAATTATTTTTCCCATTATAACGCTAATGGCTGGCTAGTCACTCGTCCATATTGCAATTTTAAATTCATTAGCCAAATAGTCAGGGTGATACTGAAGGCCTGGCGTGGGCTTTGCAGAGCGGTGTGGAGACGGTGGGAGTGGGACAGTGGTGAGGGAAGCAGGAGCCCAGCAGAGCCAGAGGGGATGGAGGGTCGAGGCACAGCAGCTGACTCGAAAGTCTGAGGCTGAGCCAGAGCGACACTAGATCAAGGTGAAGCCAGAGAAATGAGGGAGCCCGGAGGAACCTGAGGAATGACAGTCAACGGTGGAACCGAGGGAGCGTTGAGGCAAGGTGGACCCGATGGGTTAGAGGCCGAGGTTGAGTCTTGGGTTTGGAGGCTTTACGGGAGCTGAGGGATTAAAGAGCCAAGGCGTAGCTGATGACTGGGAAGCACCAGGCAGATCCGTGAAGCAGAGTGTAACAACTGGAAGAGCTGAGGGGCTAAAGGGATACAGCGAAGGCGATGAACCAGATGGCTCTGACAGTGGAGGAGGGAGAGGGAGGCTGGGCAGGACCATATACAACAAAGGAGATTTTGGTTCTGGACGACAAAGACGACTTGGAACTGAACTCATCCCCACTATCACTTGCAATCGGATAGGACCATCTGAGAAGCAAACACCTCCTCATACAGCTCATCACACATTAATTCAAATTATTCCCAATAGTCCATTCTCTTAATCTCACAGCTTTTCTCTTGGTTGCGCTGCTTCCAGTAGCGTATATTTATTTTAGCACTTTTATCCAATTATATTTCAGCCATCATTTGTTGCCAGGGTAAAATAAATCTGCCTTGAGGCCTTCAGAATAAATAGTGCGGGCGGCTGTAGCTTAAAATGAATGGAAATGAAACCGTTGCTTTAACCAATCAAATAATCAGTCAGATTTAATCAGCCAATCAGATTTCGATTTGACTGCACTGGGGTCATCTAGCAGGCGTACAATAACGTTGGCATTTTCTCATGCTTTGATTGGGTGGTCAGAGCGCAGTAAGCGTATTACTGTATTCAAAGCTTGCTAACCACATCTGTAGAGAACTGCATAAACTAAAATACATTCCTGTAGATTTAATAGTTTTTCAACCCACAAATTAATGTTTCTTTCCCTCCTCGACCCCCAGCAAGTTCAATACTACTGAAAAAAATCCCTTATTCAGCCTTATTAGGATGGATTTTGTGTAAAACATAATCAATAGTTTTGGTGAGTATAATGCTGTTTTTTCAAACATTCAAACTATTGTAACGTCTGACTAGGGACTATTGTAACCCTCGAAGGACAAGATAAGGGAGGCTCCGTTTCTGAACTTATAATCGGAAAGCAAGAACCACGTACACTAACGCACACGCCAAACTCACTCGTTTCTCTCTACCCGGCCTTTTCCCAACTCACCGCATTAACCTTATAACTGCCGGTGCAAAATAAAAACAGCAATTTCACAACAATTATAGAGAGTCTATGCGCTGCAACGCTATTAAAACTTATTAATTCACTGAAGGCCTATGTGTGAAATGCATGGCCCGCCACTGTGTTTGCACCATTATTTACCGCCTGGAAATTCTGGAAATTATCTTATGGCATCTGTGTACTTTAATCTGTGGGCCGTCAGTAAATCACGCGCAGAACTTTCCACTCCCATCGCCGCTGTTTTGGAATTGCGCTTTCACGCTAATTTGCCCTGTTTAGTAAATATGCCCTTAAAACTAAACAAGACGATGAAATGAATATAACTGTGACAGGTGAGGAGTGAAGCTTGCGCTTAGGTTGTGGGAAGCTGTTAGTCTGATATGTCTGTACACGCAGAAACTGCATATGGAGGAGAGCAGCACTGTTATCAACTCTTACTTCAAGTTACAACTAATAGCTAACATGACACATGTTCATTCTAAATGTAACTTTCTAGAGAAAGAGAAGATTATGAAAAAAGAAGTTACTTGTCACTGCACTGATGCCAGATTAGCTACATGGCTCAATGATATTCTTAATGTTGACCCCCACAGACCCACGAGCAGACATAACCACAATCAAGGGAAGTTGAAGTTAAATTTTCTCTGAACACACAAGCAGTTTCTATTCCATTTGATCATATCCTGAACTAGTTATATATAATCTTTAATTGTTAAGTTTTTAGGGAGCATTCAGCTAAAAGCATAATGTGAGCATGTTTTATACAGTTGTTGTCTTTTTTACTGCTGTGTGTAAATAAGTGCAGTGTTTCTCCACTGGTTTACTTCTCCACTAAGTGCAAATAGTCCCTCTTTTGACAGAGGCTTTACTAACTCTGACCTCCATTGTGTCATTGAGTCAGACAAATTACAAATTAATGCGACTGATACGAGTTTGAGGCTGCCATTTACCAAACTCATTCTTTTCCCACCAGCTCAGAGAGGTGTTTATTTTAAATACAAATTCCACAAAAGTGGAAATAAAGTGCCAATAGTGGAGATACTGTGTTTAATGGGTCGGGTTAGTTGTAGGTGTAGAGCAGGAATTTCCCAACCACATTCCTGGAGCCCCAAACAC
This sequence comes from Siphateles boraxobius, assembly GCF_051911475.1. NCBI lineage: Eukaryota > Metazoa > Chordata > Actinopteri > Cypriniformes > Leuciscidae > Siphateles > Siphateles boraxobius. Next base: position 29,455,524 of record NW_027508733.1, read on the forward strand.
TGCATGTTTTGCATGTTTAACGGCCTCAGGAACGTGGTTGGGAACCCCTGGTGTAAAGAAAGTAATGTCAACTACAAGTAATATCCCAATAAAGCAGCATCTATTTATGAGTTTATTAAATATATTCATATACACTTAATACGTTGTTATTATTGTTTTATGAGTATGAATAGCATCTAAGTGCAAAGAAAATACTGCCATTTTCACTTAGTGTAAATAAGATCTATCTCTATTTTCAGTTAGTGTAAATAGCATCTATTGCTAAGAAAATGCAGCATTGTTTTTACAGGTTTGCCAAGAAATATATGGTCTATTTTAGCTCAGAAGTTGCTAGAAGAAAACTATAATTTTCAGCAAAGCTGTCAAGTCTGTACTTCCTGATTCTACAACACAAGGGTTTGATGGTTTTGCTGAGCTTTTCGAAATAGTCACGAGAAACTGAGTAATTAAAGGGGTTCAAGTAAAATCTGTTTATAGCGTTTAGTTTCCGGCATAAAGTACTCCACACGTCTTCACTTGATAAATGTTTAAACCACCTGTCTATATGGAAAGTTTTATGTTTGTTTCATTTATCAACTGACCAAACTAGAGGAACACTTCATTTGCACGAAACCACACTGTATGTAGACCACAGACACAGAGCAGAAGTCACCAGTTTAAGTATGTAAGAACCAAATTATTTAGAACAATTAATATGCAAGCAAAAACTATATAAATAAGATACAAATATATATTTATTAATCGTTGTTCATGTGATTTGTACTCTAGCTCTATATGCCAATTTCTTTAACATACAAATACACACACACACACACATAAAGTAGCTCAAATTTTCGTTTGTAAAAAGTTGCTCTAATGCACAGAAACCACATTGGCCTCTGGTTTACTGCAAGCATGAACATCTCAGAGCAGCGGCAAGAAAAAAATATAAAAAGATAAAAGGTCTATAGAGACAATTATATCAGAGAACAGCACTGTATTAATATATACAACACTGTATATATTTACATTAAACACCAGAAAAAAACACTAATTTTGTTCATTAATGGGATCTTGCTTTACATTGGCATTGATTTGAGAAGCATTAAAAGTATAACAAAAACAATTTATTTTAGTTTAATAAATAAATTCATATGCAATTTTGATTTATAATGGATAATACTTCATACAGCTTTTACGGGCTGAAGAAAAGAGTAGGTGGTCTGATCCTGGCAAGGCCGGTTTCGTCTCGAGCGCTAAAATAATGTGGGTTAGTGCAGGTTAAACTTAAAATAATATATTAAAAATAATTAAGATAATTTATTTAAGAAGTATCTTACCTGCGAATCATTTGTGTTTTGAGTTGCAGTATTTTGAGTTTTCTTTGAAGTATTTTTAGATCTTCTAATTGCATCAATGCAGCTCTTTACTAAACCTGAAACAACAGTGAATACACATCACTGAGACACTTCTCGACAGTTTAAACTAAGAGCAGATATTATATGGCTGAATTTGTGTATTGATTTAGAGTTTCTCTCTGTAGTAAATTCAATGAAATTTTACACACCTATCACTGCAATGATCAGAAGCACATTCAGCAGGACAGATATGATGATGGTCATATTTCTCCATGATATCTGGTGTTGTGGAGCGTCTGTAATATTCTTTTGGACAAAGTCTGTAAAAGGTTTGTAGTTCAATCATTATTCAGTGTCAGTCTTTAACATAACAATGAAACTGTTATTAGTTCTTCATTCAGTATATTCAATATGGAATCCATCATGTGGTTTATAAAGACATGATATAATAAAATAACTTACCGTTGATGTAGATTTTGGTGCCGTTGTTGAATTTTAGTGGTTCACTAGTTTTCACACAATAATAAACTACTAATTCATCAATGGTGATATTTTTGATGAACAGACGACTGTTAGTTTTCACTGAGTATTTGTGTTTAAAGCTGCTGTTTTCATATTTACCTACTTCATATTGAGCTCCTTCATTAGTATGTGTATGTGTTCCTTTTTCACATCTGGGAAGCCAGAAGTTTACTGAGAGTGACAGTTCTCCCCTTATTAGACATTCTCTGATAGTATTTACCTTGTGTTTTTAAAGCACACGCAGTGAACAAACAAGGTTCACAACAAAACGGAAATGCAACTGGGTTTTATTCTGTACATTTATGGCCAATGAAGTCAATATAGTCTATGTTTTTACTTTATTGTCAGTAAAAGTTTTTTTTAAATCGTGGTTTTCTTGCTCAACACTGCTCTCTTGTGGTCAGGAGGCATTTCCTTTGTGCTGTGGATTCATTTCTTTGTTTCAACAGAAGTAAAAAGAATTCCAAAAGCATAGAAAAAAGCCATCAGGAAACATGAAAACATTATTTCTGGACACATATTTCTGATTCTAGGACATATTATGAAAATGATAATCTCACATGCATAATTGGGTATTATGTTTTTTATATTACTTGCTCCTAAACAGCACATGATAAATAAATCAATATCAAGCTCTCAGTCACACTGTTGGCCTGAATATCAGCACATATTCATAATTATAAGCATATTTATAAGCTTTATACATTAACCTAGTGGAAGACATGTTGTGTTACTTTATATTTTCATGTAAGATATCAGTGTTTGTGTTGAGTCTTGAGGTTGTTCGAAATCCATATCTTGAAGATTTTGTAGGTCTGTACGTTGAAGTCGTCTCCGTTTCTTGCATGAACAAACACCTTTAATAGTCCTTAAAAGTGAAATCAGATTAAATTAGTAATTCAGACAAAAACATTATTTTATTCACCCACATTTCATGGTTTTGTTCTTTCTGTAACATAACAATTGTAGTCACTATAAAGAGCTGTAACTGCAAGAGCTGTTAAAATATTCTTTAAAAAATGTAAAATAGCATACAGATATTATAGTGAGAATTCAAGAGCACAATGTCCACGTTTGGAGACTTACATGTATAATTTCAGCAAAGAGCTCACCTATCGTGATGATGATCAGAACAGCATTCAAGAGCAGATATGAAGATAATAATCTGCCGATGTGTCTGATTCTTCTCAATGTTCTTCACCGCTGTATGATTCTGGATCTCTGGAGTCGGTACTGTGTAATCATTGAAGGGGTTTATTATTAATATTGAATATTATTTGTCTAACAGTGATTAAGTGTTTAGCTTGATGATCACCGAATGTTCACTCACCAATGACGTGTAGTCTGGTGCCGTCGCTGTATTTTGGAGGAACTTCTGTGGTCATACAGTAATAATCTCCTAAATCATCAATAGTGATATTATTTATGAACAGGCGATGATAACTTTGCACTGAATATTTCTGCCTAAAAGCTTTACTGTAGTGAAAAGCTGAAGTTGTGGAAGAGAATAATATCAGAACCGGAGAATCTGGAAGTTTCAGTAAAAACCAATAAATCTCCTTTACATCAAAATCACAGTTTATAGTCACATTTTGACCCAAATCTGTTAGTTGATCTGTTAAAGTCTCCGCAGCTTCACACCATATGAGCAGATCTGTGAAATAAACACCACACACACATAATATGGATTATTATTATGTCATTAAACATTATAAATGATCTTACACAATAAAATTTTAATAAAGTACAATTAACTCACAGAGGTAAAGCTGCACAATCTTCATGATAAAACACGTGTTTCTTTCACACGACTGTAGAGATGTAACTTTACCTCAGAGCTTTCAGAAGAATAGGGTGATGTAACCAGTCAAGAGGAAGTTAAAGGCAGGTTTGCTCTGGCCACACATTTAGTTTTGTTGTCTATTTATTTAATATTCAACCATTGACCTATACATCATTTCTTGTCTTTAAAGCAAAATATTTATCTCTAATTCACTGCAGCAAAATTACCCAAGACACAGATAACAGCCCAGTTTTCTTTTTTTCAGTGTCAAACACAAATATGATGTTTTCTTCAACTGTATTCTCGTTCTAACTCATGATTATTAACTCATAAGTTTAGATGAGGTTTTTAGTTTCTGTCTCTTGACACCATAAACAATATTTATCCTCGATGCGAGTGAGTACTCTATGTATTTAAATTAATCTGGATTGAATTTATTTTTGTCTAGTACTTAGTACTTCTTTTAAACTAGAAAAGAGAAGGAAGTGTGAAACTTATTTCTAACATTTGTTATACAATGTATTAATCTTTGTTATACAATTTATAATATTGTAATTAAAGTTAATACAAATTCAGCTGTTCATTTTTAGTTCATGTTAGCTCAGGTTCATTAAATAATATCAACAGATACAGATTGTGTTTTTAATAATGTACTTCAATAAATTTCAATAAAAATTAAATTAACATGAACTAAAATTAATAACTGCTGTAGAAGAATTTCTTTTTTTATTGTTAGTTCATGATAACTAATGAGGTTAACGTTAACAAATGATTATAATTGTAAAGTGTTATCGTGGTGTTTCATGTCATGTTCACTTGGTTAAAGTTTAAACCACTTGATGCAAGCGAGTGTGTGTGTGTGTGTGTGTGTGTGTGTGTGATCGTGTTGTTCATCAAGTGACCAAAACAGTGGAACATTCATTTGCACAAAACCACGCTTGTTGATGTTTAGGTTTAGGCTTGTTGAATAACAAAATTTTTTGCTGATAAAAAAAAAGCTGCTTCAGCCCCAAGAAAGCTCATTTGTCATGTGGTTAACAACTTTTACTGCTGAACATGTCAGCGCACTTATAACAGAGAGAGAGAAAAAAAAACATTATATTACTATATATAAGCAAGATCTCCACTTAAAACAGTACCAGCAGAAAGTGTTACTTTAATACAAAGCAGCAAACGCTGCTAAAACGCATATAAATAAAAATTATATATGGAAATTATAAATTAAAATTCACACATATAAAAAATAATAACAAGCCATTTTATTTTGTAAATAAAAAAGCATATGTAGGGACACTTTGTATTCATAATGTGTATCACATCCTACATTGGCTGTAGACAGTAGTGCTCTGCTCCTGACTAGACCTGGTGTTACTGGAGCACATGAAGAAATCAACTTCAGCACACTGAAAGAGAACATATTATATATGAATGGACATATACAGTATTTTAGACATAATGTACAGTCAGCTGGTCATAAACATTTCAGATCATTTAATGAATCTTGTGCATGCAGCTTGAAGTTGCACTGTAAGAATCACCAGGATAATAGAAGACAAAATAAGATAACATATATTAATATTGAAGATCTTACCTGTGGATTATTTGAGTTTTGAGCTGCAGATTTTCCAGTTGCATCAATGAAGCTCTTCACCATACCTGAAACAACACTGAATATGAAACATCTCTGAATACACACATTGTAACAGTTTAAGAGCTGATTCACAGAGAATGTGTTTTACTGTGAAAAATGTGAGATGCAGAAAAAAGTGTCGAGAGAGATGTGGTTTTTTAAAGTTTTTAGGCATTTTTATAATGACATGTCTCGCACGAGACGCTGAAAAGGAAGACAGACGTGAGTGCAGCGGTTAAACACGTTTAGTGTGTGTTTACATTAAAAATAAAAACACAAAAGTATTGCAGTGGAATAGAAAAACACGTTCTGTGTGAACCGGATACATTTTGTAGATCTAGAGTTTGTCTCCTTGTAGTTCACTGACACTTTTACTGTAGTAAAACAAGAACAAACCTATTAATGCAATGATCAGAAGCACATTCAGCAGGACAGATATGATGATGGTCATATTTCTCCATGATATCTGGTGTTGTGGAGCGTCTGTAATATTCTTTTGGACAAAGTCTGTAAAAGGTTTGCAGTTCAATCATTCAATTTCAGTCTTTAACAGAACAATAAAACTGTTATTAGTTCTTCATACAGTATATTCAATATGGAATCCATCATGTGGTTTATAAAGACATGATATAATAAAATAACTTACCGCTGATGTAGATTTTGATGCCGTTGTTGAATTTTAGTGGTTCACTAGTTTTCACACAATAATAAACTCCTAATTCATCAATGGTGATATTTTTGATGAACAGACGACTGTTAGTTTTCACTGAGTATTTGTGTATAAAGCTGCTGTTTTCATATTCACCTCCTTCATATGTGTTGCTGAAAGTGCGTAAGATAAACACTGGAGGATCCGGTAATTTCTGTTTGTACCAGTAAATCTCCTCTATATCAAGATCACAGGTTATATTCACATCAGATCCTAAAGTTACTGGTATGTTTGTTAGACTCTCTGTGGCTTGATACAACATGAACAGATCTATGACAGAAAGAAAAACACATTGATTAAGATATAAAATCAAAATAAATCTGACTCAATCAAATGTGAATGAGAAACTCACAGATCTGCAGCTGTATGATCTTCATGATCTGATCCAGATGAATAATATCTGCTATGATCATTCAAACATCTCGTACTGTGAGTGGAAACACAAACCTCGACCACACAGAGTAAAGGGGAAGTCAGAGCTGCTTCTCTGAGAACATCATCATTCTTAGTGCTTTAAATCAACAAGTATAGAAGATACAGTGTGTGTAAATATGCCAGTGTGTTTTATTTGAATATGCAGATGTGTGAATGTTGATTTACTCCTCAAAAAACACATAACTTTCATATAACTATATCAAATTGTATGCATTTATGTATTGCTATACCAGCACCACAGGGCTTTTCCATAAAACAAGATTAGGATACAGGCCAGGCTTATTTTGGTTAGTCAGACTTATTGTCAGTTGATTCTGTTTCATAAAGCAAACTTAAAATAGTTCAAACTCAGTTACTCTGGCAACTTATGCTGGGAAACTAACCTGGTCCAGGACAGGCTAACTGCCAGGCTAAGCCTGAGTTGTTACACAGATCCTCTAACACTGACCAACAGGAACACAATGATATTACCACTGACACGCTGTCATACCATTATTGGACTTTAACCACTAGTCCAAAAATAAATACACAGTATACAGAAATCAACTTAAATGAGGCTATGAAGGTAAATGAGACAATACACACCTACAAGCGTATTAAATTATATTTTATATTAAATGTTTGTTAATGTTGATATAGTTTTTTACATAAACAATTGACCCTTCGCAAAGACCCGCCCCCCTTAGTTACTGTCGCTATGTCCGACAAGCTACGCCGCTCTCACGCAGAAACACAATGTTCTCACACAGTGAAAAATACATCGCGGATCAGAGAGGAGACTGACAATACACTGACAGACAGGACAGACCAGGTTACTTTTCGGTTACTTTTGATATTACACATATTAAACAAAGTCTCACCTTTCAAATTTGGTCATTTTTAAAAAGAAATTTAAACAATAAATACCGTTTTGTGGCTCTTTAATGTGTCGTGACAGATCGCTGTAGAGCCTAGGTTAAAGCTGCTCGTGAACCGATCATCTCTTCCTTCTAGTTCATTTATAGCATCAAACAAACATGAATGAACATAAGAAGGAATGTTGTTTTAACCGCGGAAAGGCGTCAGTATATTCAGTTTTTCAAGTTCAAATCCTCCCATGTTAATCTACGGACAAAATGGCAGATGGCGAAGTATGATTGGTCAGATCACCTGTCAATCAAGCTCCCTGCGAAGGGTCAATTGATAGTATACAATATAATTTAACACGTTTGTAGGTCTTGTATCATTTATCATTGTAGCCTATATGTGTGTGTAATATATATACATATATCCTACAGGTTTTCTTTTCTTACTGGCTAAATGTTTTGTGCCCAAGTTTTAAAGACTTATGAATACATTTCTCTCTGGTTTTGTTTGGCTGCTGTATAATTACAAAATAATTACAATAATTACAAAAGCACAGTATACATTTTAACTGGTAAGATGAATCTGAGCTTAGTAATTGGCCTACAGTATATAAGCCTACATTTGATTTACCCCAATACAATAGTCCCTTTTGTAACGCTTCTGGACTGTAGAAAGCACACGACGAAGGATACGGAGAAAAAACAGGTATTTAATAGAAACCCCTGAGTTTCATCCACGTTCACACAAACAATAGTCGACACTGAATACTAACAAGAAAGGTTCATATTGTCTTCGTTTCCTGTTTACAAATCTTGGCTTTGGGGTCCATATGACCCCAACAATTGATAGAGTAATTGTACAAAAAATATACATTTTTAATCATACAAATAATATATCTTTTTTTTTGTTTACTTCTCATCTATTCATTAATGCTGTGTTTTGGGGGATATGAAGTACTTTTTTGCCTATTTACTGCAGAATCCCTCCACTACACCATTAGCATATGTATGAAATATTAATTTTTTATGAAAAAAACACATTAATGATGATCAAATTTAAATAGGAATTGTTTCTGGATATTGATCTAGGTGTTAATGCATAATTCTGCCATCTGCTGGTTAGCTGTTTTTTTGTAGATAATATATTTTTAGCCTTAAAGTGTAATTACCATATACTTCCAGCAGAGGCCCCATAGAGATCCATTCATTTTGCTGGATGTGACTTACTGCTCTTATAACAGCTTTTGGTAATGATATATATATGTAAACCTTTAAAATACATTAAATCAGTATTTTGTCAAAGTTTAGAATTATTTTTGTTGTTGTTTTGGGGTCTTTTGAAGTATCTTGTTATTGCAAAAATGCTATATAAATTTGCAGTAATGCCAAATAAATTTGCAATAATGCCACATAAGTTACCACTAAAAGAAAATACTTGATTGCAATTACACATTATTTCAATAATCAAAATGTACAAAATTATTAACTTTAGAATAAGAAATTAATTTTTAAAAAGTAAATAAAAACAAAAAACAAACAGCTATAGGCAGATATAAACAGGAGTGAAGAGTAAACACACCTGTGTGTCTGTGTGTGTCTGTGTGTGTGCATGTGTGTGTGTAATCATGCTCATTCCACATTGTTTTTTTCTCTAATGCCAGGCCTTCATTTATGTGTGAACATTTTTAGATTCATGCTGGAATTATTGGTTTTATTTCCCAATTTCTATAAAAATGCTCTCTTTTGCTGTCACACCTGTTTGTTTGTTTGTTTGTGTTTTTCTCTGTGTGTATGTGATCTGTGTGTAGTCATGTTCTTTCCATATTGCATTTGTGCTCTCATACCATACCTTCATTTGTGTGTGAATATTTTTAGATTTATGCAGAAATTATTGATTTTATTTCCCAATTTCTATAAAAATGCTCTCTATTGCAGTCACACCTCTCTCTATCTGTGTGTGTATTTGTGTCTGTGTGTGTGTAGGCGCACATGTGTGTGTGATAATGTTCATTCCACATTGTATTAGTGTTCTAGTACCAGGCCTTCATTTATGTGTGAGAATTTTCAGATTTATGCAGGAATTATTGATTTTATTTGCCAATTTCAATAAAAATGCTTTCTATTGGAGTCACACCTGTGTGTGTGTTTGTGTGCGCGTGCGCGTGTGTGTGCAAGTGATCATGTTCGTTCCACATTGCATTTGTGCTCTAGTACCAGGACTTCATTGCGGTATGGAATTTTTCAGATTTATTCTGGATTTATTAATTTTTTTTGACAAATGCAAAATAAAAATCATTTTTTTTCGATTTTCCCATTCATTTCAATGTGGGGTCATATTGACCCCGAAGACAAGAAGTGTAACATTTTTTTTTACATGCCTATAGAACAACCGAATCAAGCCCAGTTTTTTTTGTATGTGTATAGATAGATAATGTAGGAAAAGTCACAAAATCTTATTCCACTGAGATGAAGGGAACCATTTTTTTTTTACTAAGGAAAAGTCGAATGGGGTCATATAGACCCCACTACAAAATTGAGAGTTAAATACACAGAGGAATGATGAGGACAACAGCTGAAGACGGTGAGTGGTGATGATGTTGTTGGCAGGTGTGAGTAATGGTGAAGGAGGTGCAGGTGTGGGCCAAGGAGGATACTGGGAACTGTAGTGCAGACTGGGACTAACACAAGACAGTGACGATGACAGTGACAGACAATGACAGTGACAGTGACGATGACCATTAGGTGTTGACTGTGACATAACTCCCCCCTCCCGGTAGGCGCGTCCTCGCACTGTAGATGGTGCAACCAGGGATGGAGGGGGCCGGCCTTCAGCGTGATAAATTGCGCTGACATCAGCGGTGGATCTGTCACGCTGGACATCATTCCTGGACGCCCATAGATCCATTGGCAGGCCTGATGGCTGGCTTGACGTGAAGACCAGGCGGTGATACGGCATACTGGGGGATGAAGCTCTCCAGACAAATGGAGAACGCCTCTCTCCAGTCCAGACCGGAGAGGTCTGGGAGTTTCCTCGGATCCACGAGTTTTGGTAACATCCGGTAACAGGCCTTGATTGCTTCATCCTTTAACCCCCTGGGGTCGTCTCGCTTTTTTTCTTATCAGTGCAAAAGAAACTCAAATAACTCCGTCGATTTTTGTCATACAGGCAAGTGTTATACATCATTAAAAACTGTTAAATGTCTTCTTTTTTTGTGTACACTAATAATAAAAACAAAAAGTTGTGTTGTTTGTAAAATAAAGAAAAAAAAAACATGATGCACGTTCTGTCTTCTCTCTCAATGTGAAGTTCATTCTGAAATGCAACAGAAAATGATCTGTAACTCAGCTAATACTTGCCACCCACGAAAGTAATGTCTTTACAAAGCTTGAAGTCTCCGTTTTTAAATGAAGTAAATCATAAAAAAAATAAAAATAATCTCGGTTTAAGAAATCCGTATGAAAGCAACGACATGTAGTTTCTCCAGCCCAAGCTCATTAACTTTAATGTGACCACAAGTGTAATAAATTACACTTTACTATATATTTACATAGAAAACAGCTGATTTACATTGAAATATTATTTCACAATATTACCGGGTTTGTTTTGTATTTTTTTTTCAAATAAATGCATTCTTTGTGAACATAAGTGACTTCTTTTAAAAACATTAAAAATCATACCGACCCCAAACTTTTGAACGGCAGCGTGTGTGTGTGTGTGTGTGTGTGTGTGTGTGTGTGTGTGTGTGTGTGTGTGTGTGTGTGTGTGTGTGTGTGTGTGTGTGTGTGTGTGTGTGAGTTAAAAATCTAAAATGTATTCCCAGAATCGTGCACCCCTATAGTTTGTCTAGATATTAACATGTTTACAGGTGTTTATTTATTTATTTTTTAGAAAGGGATCAGGGTCCTGTACCATGATGGTAGTTGAACAAACTCAGGGTTACAGGTTTAGTTTAGAGTTGACAAAACCAAACCAGTCCAACCCGGTTTTTGTTGGTTCCATGATGCTGATCATCAACTTTCTCTGTCAACTCAGGCTTTGATCCTGAGTTTAGGAGTTTAAGTGTGACATCAGTAGCGAACGGCCAATCACATGTTGAGAGAGAGTGAAACTGAGATTAATTTATCGCGAGAGAAGCAGCGCAATTCACTTATTAAATAAAAGTATAAAAATATTAAGAATTTAAACAAATTTACACAGCAAGAAGAAAACAGCTGTCTATGAAAGAGGACAACTAAAAGAAAAAGTCTCGCTATTGTATATCAGTGCAAGTAAAAGTTCTGAAGTTATTTTATACAGCTGATAAAGGTATAGAGAGAATTGAACATTTAAGCTCACATGTAGTCATTTTATTGCTTCATCTATTGATGCTAAAGCGTATTTATATTACCTTTATATATTTATTCATTTAAACTGCGTTATAATAATTGATGAACTAAAATTGTACATGTGTGATTGATAAAGGGTATAATAATTGCATAAATAATATCTAAATCATACAAATTTATTATTCTAAATAAGCATCACTAAAAACCAGACGATATTGTCTGTAAAAATAATTTGCTATGTAGTGACCTTTAATTTGGAGTAGAAACAGGTGGAGTAGCTTTATCGCATCAGACATGTGTCACTTTGCTCACAGCTGATTGGTCCAAGTTCGGTTTGCAACCTCTTACCTGGAACATAACCTGCCCCGGACCAGGTTAGCCGTGTAGCGTAAGTTACTATGGCGATGAACACTGCTAAAAGCCAAACCACTTCTATGGTCCCTAAAACCCAGGGTTGATACAAATTAAACTGAAACATAGCTGGCTAGCCACCTAAACCTGCTTCATGGTATAGGCCCCAGATGCCACTGGATGAGTCCTGCTGACATCAACATTCACATGAGTCTGTGTACATGAACATGGTAAAATGAAAAGTCAAACACCTTGGACATGACAGGTATGTAGGCTACTATGTTTCAGGAATGGCACAAAGGTGTGACTGTTTAAGTCTTTTTCTTTAGATCAGTGTGTTTACTAATGTGCTTTTTGTCCTTTGTTGTGTATCTTTGGATTATGTTGTGTTGTAAATAAATCCAGACAATCTAAAAGCCATTATTTTTTTAATTTCTCCTCGTTCTTTGTGCAAGGCTCCTCATAATGATCGGGCCTGATAGCACCTGATAGGGCCATTAGGGGAGGGTCTTCGTCTTTCTCAGGTGTAAAATGCATTCATATTAATGAGAGATCACGCCTCCTCGCATAAAGCTTTCTCACACAAAACACGTCATACAAATTTTAAATCAATATATTGTCTTCTCTAAATGTGTATGCAGGATGATTTTCACATAGTTTTGCAAATATTCTAGGCTACGTGATACAATTTTCAATTTTCAAAGTCTTGTGAAGAAATACTCACTATGGGTTTTATGACCTCAGTTCAGTGACATTTGTTTTTTTGTTTTTTCACAAACCATGCATAAACATTATTATCTTAAAACTCCAAACTTTTACATACATGCTGCTGACATATTACAGTAGCAGAGTTTGTGCTGAAATGTGAGAGCATGTCAGAACACCTCCAGGACCCAGAAAACACCTCAGACCCCAGAGGGTTAAGGTGCTGGTGACAGCGAGATGATAAAACGCCTCTGTATATTCAAACAGATCGCGGCTACCTTGAGCCACCGCCGCGATCTGTCCAGTGAGGACCCAACACTCCATGGGTTTCTGCATGGGGTCTGGTCTTCTGTTCATTTTAAAGGTAGGTTATTCGGTAACGCTTCTGGGCTGTAGAACACACACGACGACGGATATGGAGGAAAAAACAGGTATTTAATAGAAAACTCAGGAACAATATCCACGTTCACACAAACAATTATCGACACTGAATACTGAAAAGAGAGGAACTTAAATACACAGAGGAATGATGAGGACAACAGCTGAAGACGGTGAGTGGTGATGATGTTGTTGGTAGGTGCGAGTTTTGGTTAAGGAGGTGCAGGTGTGATGAATTAAACAAGGTGTGTGGTAAATTGAATATTAATAAAATAAATCAAGTCTCAATTTTTTATAGATTTGTATTCAAAAATATTAATTTCTCTGCTGTCGAAGGACTTAGCCTACTTATTTTTTTACAGATACTTTCTCCAGCCTTTGAAAAAATCCTCTCACAAGGGACACTTGTTGCTGGCATGCAAAGATATTTTCAGCAAGGACATACAAATGAGGAGAGATTACTCCTCTCTCTTTCCAGTACACTAAGTTAGGGGATCATGAGTTGTGGGCAAAAACGCATCGTTGAGGTATTTTTTCACTTCCACTGTGGCATCAGCTGTAGCATTGTGTATCGTCTGGGTTTCACGGATGCGATTATCAAAAAGTTCCTATAAACTGTCCTGTGTTTTTACTGGTGTTGATGTTGATGATGGGCCTGGGAACAATCTACAATAGCCTACATTGTTAAAAGCGCTATATAAATGAAGATGACTTGACTTGACTATATATGCATCTATTAATCTATCTGTCTATATATATATATATTTCTATCTATGCATCTATTAGGCTAATGTGTCACTATATGTAGTATACTCTGTCCGTCTCTATAGTCAATGTGTAAATTTAAATGTAAGCCTAAATATAACTAAACAAATCTCACTATAAATGTCACTATATCACCAAAAATCCGCTATCTCAAAATCATACTCCTCTCACAAAAACCCACGAGGTCAAGTCAATATGTGTTGACTTCACTTTTATACAGATGTGTGATTGTGTTGTCTGTTCTGTTCCCGACCCTGTCAATCAAACGCTGATTCGGCGGACCATGCCACCTGTCGAAACACTTGTGAAACACTCCGAAGCTTCATTTCGCCGTAGTCACGTGACATGGGTGTTTTGAATCACGCTTCAGATCAGCGTTTCGAAACATCTGCGCTTCGGGATCTCGAAAAGCTTCGGAACGTAAGTTTCGCGTCAGCCATCCCTCGCTACAGTGTGTTGTTACTGCTAGCTTGCTTGTTGATCTGCCTGTTGTGTGCAGTGTGAATCTTGGCTTTGAGTTGATAAGTGGCTGTCAATCTCATTTCCTTTTTTGTAGGCTATATTTTGTAAAGTATTGTAAATATTGTGTCCACATGTGGAAGCTGAACGGGGTGAGTGCCGCTCCTTTTGTAGGCCTAAATGGTGTTTTCTCCAGTTTTTCATTAGATGGGGGGATAGGGCAATTTATTGTACTCTGTTTATTTTCTTTTGATAGGGAATTTAGATTTTCTGTCAGGAGTAAGTTGGTGTTTGTTTGTTGTTTTGGCCTTTGCTCACCTTTAAAGTTGTGCTTTCATTTGTGGTTCTGTAAATAAAAGTGTACAGAGGATCTTTGGTTTCCAATTCCAGTTCATGTTGTGGCCTCACCCTAGACGGGGCCGTAACAATATCAAAGTCTTATAATGACACATAATTCCTAGTAAGTTATTCAAGTAATATTATTTAAATATCAAAATTAAATAAGTAAATAAATAAAATAACAAATAACTAGAATTAAAAGGGAGGGAGGGTTATATAAAAATGTAGTTAATGTAGTTGTAGCGTCTGGACCAATCACACACACACAAAAATTTTTCATTATATTTAACCCACTCACTCTCCTAAACTCACTCTCCCAACAAAGGTCTATGTAACTTCCCCCTAAACTAACATCACAATGAAGCTAACACCACTGGCAGAACTCAATGTCCTGTTACATTGATACACATTTTTACGACCCCAAAAAGGGAATTCCTGAGAGATGTGACTCTTGATGAATTATTACTGTGAAGTAGAGGATGACACGGGAGTGGATTTTCACTCCTGTCCCGTCCCACTCCCATAGAAAGAAATCTTGTCCCGTCCCACTCCCAGACCAAAGTTTAAAAAATAATCCCATCCCATCCCGCTCCTGGTAAATTGACTCCCAATCCCATCCCGCTCCTGTTTAAACTGACTCCCGCTCCTGTACCGCTCCCATATACGGCAATTTTCGCTTGATGAACGAAGCGATGCTTGCCTGATTCTTTCCCGAATTTGCCTTGCAAGTGTGCTTCTTCAGACCGCTCGTCCCTGAATCACTTGCGTACTTGACTAAGACTAAGCATGTCTTACAAGCAGCGTACATTGTGCTATCACCGTCACATTCTACTCTCATAAACTTAATTAATATTTCAGACTTTCCGACCAGTTCTGTGAACTTAATAGACATGTCATTACTTCTGACTTTGCGCTGTAAATCATTTTTTGCCACATCGACTTCTCCGCGGCTGTTAGCTCCCTCCATCACTGCTCTTTGAATTTCGGCGGTAAGCCGTGACAAAAAGCACTGATGGCTTCTGGGACGGCTGGGTCGTGTAGTTATTTTTTAATTGCGTTACATTGTAGGCGTATTAAAAGGAGACTACAAAATGATGCATTTACTTTTTTCTTTTTTTGTCGTCTTTGCTATTGGTTGATTCCCGCTCCCGTCTGCTCCCGTTAACCATTTATCCTGTACCGTCCAAATCCCGTGATTGATAGCAAAGATGACTCCCATCCTGCAGGAATCCCACGGGAATCCCGTGACCCGTGGGATTCCCGAAAAAATGTCAGCCTCTACTGTGAAGGTGAAAAATAAACCCTGCTAATCCTATATATTAGCAGAATATCGTGCAAAAGTTCATGTATTTCAGTAATTCAAATTAAAAGGTGAAACTAATACATTTAGTATATAACTATATACATATACATGATCATACTTTTCAGAGGGCTGACATTTCTGTATTTAAAATTCTTTATTTTATTGATTTCATGTAATATTCTAAATTTCTGAGATTTTGAATTTGGGTTTTTCATAAGCTGTAAGCCATAATCAACAAAATTATATATTTTGCACAGTATTCAAATTTTTTCGAGTTTCACCTCTATATATGTATATATATATATATATAAAATTATTTCCATTACACGAGAGTAGATGTTAAAACTTCATGCTGATTTGTACTCGGCTTTCTCCAAGATAAGCACCAACTAAGACGTAGCTTTACAGTAACCTATGCTTCTCCATCCATTTACGCTTCTTTCCAAATGGCTATGTGAATCTCCTTCTGTCTGGTGTTAATAGCTGCAGTGTATTTGCGCGTCAGCACACACAACGGCTGCAACCACAGTGCGGTCCCCTCATGACAACCGTCTGGATTGAGCAGAGTAGGGAACATCTCTAGGGTCTTCAAGTGGGCACCTTCCGTCCTCAGTGTTTCGGCGACTAGCCCACGACACCTCAAGAGGGCTCGACAGTGACTCTGGCGTCCCAGAGTCCCCCACTCAACTCAGCCCAGCTTACTGACCTTTGCATCCCTCCTGCTGCTGAGGTTGCCCATTCCTCGTAGTTCACATGTGACCTACCTAACCACAATCTCTCACAACCTCTCCAAAACCCGACCATACGCGCCAACCCGTTTGACTGAGGCTGTCGAGCCCCACTGCGGACGTTAAAGCGGTCAGTGGCAACGGTTCCGTATGGCATACTACCGCAAAACACAATAAATGTCCAAACACCAATCCTCATTCACACAAAATACACAGGAACGTAATAACTGTAATTACTATGCAAACTATAAAGACTCTTCAAATTTTCAAGAATTTTTAGCATGGTGGCCTGTACACAGCCAGCCAGGCTCTTTCCGTCTCAACCAGAGCCAGTTGCTGCTCCTCTCTGCTGCTTCAGATGAGTTCTTTACTGTGCGACGCAACTCTTGGCCACTGAATCCGAAGTCTCTGAGGAAACGGGTTGTGGAGTGTGCCACAAATCCTCGACAACCCACTTCCACTGGATAAACCCGGACTCTCCATGCTCGCTGTTCTGCTTCAGTGGCCAGATGAGCATACCGCAGTTTCTTCCTCTCATATGCCTCATCTACAGCATCCTCCCATGGCACTCTGTTAACTCTATCAGTTGAACAATGCGTGCTTGATCAAGATCAGCCAGCATTTCCCAGTCCCTAGCAGCTTCCAGTTGTCCTGAGCGAGAATTGGTTTTAACACCTTTTCTTGGTGGTTGCTCGCCTGGGTGGAGGAATATTGTCTTCTGTGTGTAATGTTTTGCTAGACCAGGTGGCAACTTATTGGTCATGTTACGCTTGTCTTCCAATGCTAAAGCCAAACATCGGAGTACTTGGTCATGGCACCAAGTAAAACGACCTTGGCTAAGAGCCACCTTACATCCTGTCAAAATGTGCCTTAATGTTGCAGGCGATGAACACAAAGGACAAGAGGGATCCTCTCCTACCCAGAGGTTTAGGTTATGTGGTGACGGGAGAACATCATATGTTGACCTGATAAGGAAACTGATCCTACTCTCTTCCATTGACCAAAGGTCTTGCCAGCCCATTTTGCGTTGTTCCACACTCTCCCATCTCATCCTCTCTCCCTGCTTGGCCTGGGAAATGGCCTTTATACACCTCATCCTCTCCTCCTGCTTTCGCACCTCGTTGACTACGAGCTTCCTCCTTTGAGCTGGGCCTTCCTTGTGCCATTTAGGAGGAGCTAAACTGAGCCCAAAACCCCCTCTTCCATGCTGTACCTGCCCCACGATATCACCAATTTGAAGGGCAGCCTTTGCCTCTTCCACAGATTTCTTTGATGACCACTTTCTACCAGTTTTTAACACAGGTGCTGCCTCCCTTACACATTTTTCGTGTGACTCTGCTAAAGTCATTTCCAGTCTGACCTTGGCACACTTAAACTCCTCGGTTAAAGCAGAGACTGGCAGCTGCAATACTCCTTTACTATAAAGTCCCACTCTGCTGAGGCAGCGTGGAACTCCCAACCATTTCCTGATATATTAACTTATTAACGCTTCCAGCTTATCCACTGTTGTCAAAGAAACCTCGTACACAGTCAGTGGCCACAGTAACCTCGGCAGTAGACCAAACTGAAAGTACCAGAGTTTTAGTTTGCCTGGTAGAGCAGAGCTGTTTATGCTCGTCAACCCTTCCACTGCTTGTCGTCTAACTTCTCCCACTCGAACTGTTTCCTTTAGATCCCCATCGTACCATCTCCCAAGACTCTTCACTGGCTTCTCAGAAACTGTTGGTATTGCCTCACCATTAATGTAGAATGTTTTATCTACCACCTTTCCTTTAACTATCGAGATGCTCCTTGATTTAGAGGGCTTAAATTGCATTCGTGCCCATTCAATGTTATCGGTTAACTTGCCCGATGACCGATTAGTGCAGGCTACTGTTGTAGTCATGGTTGTTGTCATGCAAATTACATACCGAACCTCCACTGGAATCTATTCCTACATGTCAGATCCCACGCTAAACCCCTTCTGTAGGGAAGAGGTCGATCAAATCGTAGTGTGTATTTCCACAGGTATCACTTCCTTGTGTTTCCGACTGTACAGTTCCTCCCCTCACAAAGATAAGGGATCTGTTTGCATTCCATATCAGTCAAGGGACTTTAGACTGACAGTGGAAAGATTTATTAGGTTGGCACATTTTAAAAAAAAAATACAAATACTTTTTTATTTATCTAAATTTTAAACAAATAAATATGGTAGTATTTTGTACTGCATTTAATTAATGCTGATTTAAAGGCAGGGTAGGTAGAATTCCCCAAAAATACTTTTTTCCAAATTTTTTAAAACTGTCTTTATACATCAATGCATAATTAAAATGTAAGTAATCTGGAAAAGAAATTATAAAAATCGAGTGTCTGTAGTCCTCTCAGGACTGCAATAAACACAGCTCATTATTCCATTAACCCCTACCCCCTCCCTTCTCGGCTGCTTCCAAAGCCACGCCCCCAAAACACATGAACGCGCGATCCCGGCCGTTCGCTCAGCTGGAAGAGTCGGACGCGTTTACCAGCGCCCAGGGGCGTGTCTAGAAGGGGGGCACGGGGTGGCACTGGCCCCCCTCTGGAATATGATTTGCCCCCCCTGGTGCCCCCCCCAACATCATTGGGCTAGATTTACTGTCAACCTGACAATGCCCAACACCATTGGATCAGAGCACTGTCAATCACTGCTTGATTTGCGATTCGCAAAGCGGAATCACAGGTCCGCGTTTTTCAAAGAGTAGGAGAGAACGCCACTGTTTATGGTATATACACACTCAATTACAGTATATATTTTGAAATATCGCACCGTATATTAGTCTGATTACTTTCATATGTGAATGATCAAGCAAGTAACGTTAGATTAGCTAACGTAACTTCGGCAGACTGAATAGAGATGAGTCGTCAGTGTTATTCCGCTGCAGCGCACACGACTACATGAATATAAAATAGATACATATTACTTTATTTTTTGTTTTAAAGACTAAATGCACTATAATCTTTTTCCAAAAAAGGAGAGCCGTGGTAAACATTAAAATGTGAGAACTTTACATGCAACTCTGTGTAATTTATACTGAATGGGTTTTTGTTTATTTTTACACCGCAACAGGACATTCCAAGGTTTCTTTAAGAAGAAACCATGTCAGAGACAGATTTCATGCAGAGAACGTTCGCCGACACACAAACACACACATATACACATTCAATGTTTGTGTTGAGAATAAAGCATGTTAAATGACTAATTAATGCCTAGGTGATGTTTTTTAGAACAAAACTGTGTTGGTCCAATCCATGTAAAATACAAAATGATTTTCAGGCTCTTGTTCAGTGCCACATTTAATACCATCTATATTAGGGCACTGGGCATTGCAAAGATTTTTTTTTAAATCGTGCTTAATATTTTCTAAAGTATTTATTTCCAGTTGAATTTTCTGATTTCCCATGGGCTCCTCCTGTATCAGCAGAGAAGTGGTATCCATGGTAGCGAGGGAGAGTGACAGTCGCCCCAGCCAATCATTTATTTTGTCCCGAGTGGAATAATGAGCTGTTTTTATTACAGTCCTGAGAGGACTACAGACACTCGATTTTTATAATTTCTTTTCCAGAGTACTTACATTTTAATTATGCATTGATATATAAAGACAGTTTAAACAAATTTGGAAAAAAGTATTTTTGGGGAATTCTACCTACCCTGCCTTTAAATCAGAATTAGGCCTATATTTTCTTTTATTTTGGGGTAAACACATTAGGACACTTACTTGTATAACTATATATTTGCATTAGATGATAAACTATCAAGTCAAATGAGATTTAACGTTAAAAAAGAAAAAAGGAAGAAATCACAAGAACCGATCAGTAAGTCATATTTATTTGTCATAAGGAGGGTGAGTACTGTCCTCTGGTGGTCAATAACAGTATTGCAATATTGTAAAAGCAACTCAAGGACATGGACATCTATGCAAAAGTGGTCCAAAAGTGGTCCAAAAGTGGTCCAAAATCCCAATGGAAATGAGCAAAAACTTGTCATCAATTATAAAAACCATTTGACCGCTGTGATGAAATATAAAGACTTTGCCAATGATTATTGAGAAAGGGTATGAGTAATTGTGGACATGTAATGTTTTGTCAAAATGTAAAAAATAAGGAGAATAGCTAATATTCTTCATTAATATCTCTAACACAATGGGCCCTATTTTAACGATCTGAAACGCAAGTGTCAAAGCGCAATTAACTTTGTGGGCGGATCCCGGCGCTGTTGCTATTTTCCCGGCGGGATAAATGCCTCTTGCACCTGGCGCAAATCTAAAAGGGATTGGTCTGAAGTAGCTTCATTATTCATAGGTGTGGTTTGGGCGTAACGGGAAACAAACCAATAAGAGCTTTATATCACATTCCCTTTAAGAGGATGATGAATGAGATGCGCTTGTTCCATGGCGCAATACTATTATAACGGGGCATTTACCAGGCGCGCTTCAGAATCGGTTCTCAGCCGAGGAGATCGATGTTCTCGTCAGGGCCGTAAAAGAAAGAGAAGTGACATTCGGGATGGGACAAACACACCCAAATTAGCTTCGGTTAAACATGCATATAATAATTTGGGTAAATGTGTAAGCTTTATGCCTATTTTCCCCATCGTCATGGACACAACAATGATTTCCCTCGTGTTTTAATATTTTTCCTTATAATAATGTATCATTTGCAAAAAGTAAAATGCATCTGTGTAGATGAGAGAATCATCTACAGTGTGTGCGCGTTGTTCACACTCTGTATTATGGCCAAGCATGCGCGCTTAAAATAGCATCTGAATGTACGCGCAACGCGCCATTGACTTTAGACTAATTTATAGAACAGCAAAATAGCATGAGGAAAAGTTTGCGCCGGAACACGCCTCCTCTTTGCGCTGAACCGCCCCGGGGAGCGCAACTGTATTTCTTAGTTAACCAACGTGTGTCTGTGGAGGGAAAAGTCCGCTTTGCGCGGGTGCAAAATAGGAATGACACATGCGTCAGTGTACAAAGTAATTTGCGCCGGGTGCAAGATAGGGCCCAAGGTCTTACTTTCTTTTGTCACCTCTTTGTGTCATTTCCAGCCAGAATGCCTATTTTTTAAATACAATTTCTCCATATTTAAAAATTCGGCCTGGGTATGAATAATATTGAGCACAACATGTACATGTATTGTCATTAGTTTTGTGTGAGGAATAGAGTTAAACGGACCGAAACTAAACTTGTCCTCCATAGCTCTTAAAGTTAATTTACACTTGTATTGAGTTCACAACCAACAATGCAAACAGACATGTGAGAACGACACTCGGTTACTAACGTAACCTCGGTTCTCTCTAGATGAGGGAACAAGTGTTGCGTAAGCTAGCTTACGTGAAAACCTCTTTTCTCGAGAATACTGAAGCCAAAAATTATCCTTAATTTTGCATTCATATAAAACGCATTGCTGCACAGAGCAGACCTTGGCAATACAGCTCGCGCGCCTATTGGTTGCTCTGCGGCAACTGCTGCAGCCTATCGATGGACTATTCGTGACGTAAGCACCGATGAGGGTGCAGGCGTCCTCGCGCGTCACGTCCCGCCAGAATGGGCGTGGCTTATGTCTATATAAGCCGAGTCCAGATAGGATGTTCTTTGGTTTTTCACACTGAAGCGAAACCAGAACGTAGCACAAGCACGGCAGGGTTACGCAACACTCGTTCCCTCATCTAGAGAGAACCGAGGTTACGTTAGTAACCGAGTGTCGTTCTCTTACGAGAGTACTCTTGTGTTGTGTAAGCTAGCTTTACGCTACGGGAACCCAATGCAAAACGCCGTGCGTGCTGAAGTGCCCACACATGGCCCCAAGGGTGTGCACCCGGGGAACCATACTAGTGAGTGATATTCAGACCAACGAGTAGTGGGCCTAAAATATATCATAATCCTATAGTTATAGGAACAAGTACTTAGCACATAATAACAGACAGTAGGGACCTAAGTCGGCCTGAACTGTGTTGCAACTGACTATTATAGCCTGTAAGTCAAGCATTAGACAGAAAATAGCTTAGCCTGCAGCGGAGGAACTTCCAGGTTGTAAAACCTTATAAATGTAGACGGGGAGGCCCAGCCTGCCGCCATACAAATATCCTGGAGTGAAACCCCACTGGACCAGGCCCATGAAGGGGCCACGCCTCTGGTAGGATGGGCACTGATGCTTAAGGGGCATTGAAGGCCCTTAGACCTATAAGCCAGCGTGATAGCGTCACCTATCCACCTGGAAAGTCTCTGTTTTGAGGTGGCTAGCCCTTTGGTACGGCCACCAAATGAAACAAAGAGCTGTTCTGACTGCCTGAACGCAGGAGACCGCTCGACGTATATACTCAACGCCCTGACCGGGCAGAGGAGATTAACATCGCTTTCGCCGTCAGACCCAGGTAGGGCTGACAGGAAGATGACTTGCGCTCTGAACAGAGTGGAGAGCACTTTGGGGACATAGCCGTGTCTTGGTTTGAGGACGACTTTAGAGTCGTTAGGCCCAAACTCAATGCACTACGTTCCACCATCTTTTTTGGGAACAAGGAAATATCTGCTGTAGAAACCCGAAGCGCTCTATGTCAGAGGGACGGTTTCTATAGCTCCCTTTCCCAGCAGTTTCCCTATCTTGGCACGAAGTAGATGTGCTACTTCGTTTTTTACCGTAGTTTCAACCCTGGCCAGAAAGCGTGGGGGTCTGCAAGCGAACTGCAGCAAATAGCCTCGCTTTATAGTGTTCAGTACCCACTGTGACACGCCCGGGATCATTTCCCATGCTTTCATACTTAAAGCTATGGGGGAGAATATATCTGGGCTCTGGCCGCTGCGTGTGTGACACATAGCATGCGGTGTTTGCATGTGGGCACGCGTACACACACTACAGGAGGTTTAAAATCCTAATCGATTGTGAAATCTGGTTGCAGCACACACTTCAGGAGAATCTTTGCAGATTTTCTTCTATCAAATATTAAACATGCACACACTACAAGATTTGAAAATGGCAGCGCATCACACACTGCAAAATGTTATTAAGATTATTGTGCCAGAGGATTCGTGATCTCACGCAGCAGATCGGAAGCTGAAAAGCAGATGTAAACAAAATGTATACTGAAACACGACAACTTGCTGTATCAATATTTATTGTTTGTTGTGAGAAAAAACAAAAGCGGAAAATTGAAGTGTGAATAAGAAAATGGTTGGGGAGACAGGATCAACATGGATTATCAGTTCTTCAGCGAGAATTGGAGGTAAGAATTTAATTGCCTGTATTTCTATCTGGTAGTGTGCTAGAATTATTTTTCACGTCATAACGCTAATGGCTGGCTAGTCACTCGTCCATATTGCAATTTTAAATTCATTAGCCCAATAGTCAGGGTGATACTGAAGGCCTGGCGTGGGCTTTGCAGAGCGGTGTGGATACGGTGGGAGTGGGACAGTGGTGAGGGAAGCAGGAGCCCAGCAGAGCCAGAGGGTGGAGGGTCGAGGCACAGCAGCTGACTCGAACGTCTGAGGCTGAGCCAGAGCGACACTAGATCAAGGTGAAGCCAGAGAAATGAGGGAGCCCGGAGGAACCTGAGGGATGACAGTCAACGGTGGAACCGAGGGAGCGTTGAGGCAAGGTGGACCCGATGGGTTAGAGGCCGAGGTTGAGTACTCCACACGTCTTCACTAGATAAATGTTTAAACCACCTGTCTATATGGAAAGTTTTATGTTTGTTTCATTTATCAACTGACCAAACTAGTGGAACACTTCATTTGCACGAAACCACACTGTATGTTAACCACAGACACAGAGCAGAAGTCACCAGTTTTAATATGTAATGATATGTAATATGTAAATTATTTAGAACAATTAATATGCAAGCAAAAACTATATAAATAAGATAAAAATATATATTTATTAATCGTTGTTCATGTGATTTGTACTCTAGCTCTATATGCCAAATTTCTTTAACATATAAATACACACACACACATAAAGTAGCTCAAATTTTCATTTGTAAAAAGTTGCTCTAATGCACAGAAACCACATTGGCCTCTGGTTTACTGCAAGCATGAACATCTCAGAGCAGCGGCAAGAAAAAAAAGAGATAAAATGGTCTATAGAGACAATTATATCAGAGAATAGCACTGTATTAATATATCACTGTATATTTACATTAAACACCAGAAAAAAACACATTTTGAACAGTCACATTTTGTTCATTAATGGGATCTTGCTTTACATTGGCATTGATTTGAGAAGCATTAAAAGTATAACAAAAACAATTTATTTTAGTTTAATAAAGCCATTCATATGCAATTTTGATTTATAATGGATAATACTTCATACAGCTTTTACGGGCTGAAGAAAAGAGTAGGTGGTCTGATCCTGGCAAGGCCGGTTTCGTCTCGAGCGCTAAAATAATGTGGGTTAGTGCAGGTTAAACTTAAAATAATATATTAAAAATAATTAAGATAATTTATGTAAGAAGTATCTTACCTGCGAATCATTTGTGTTTTGAGTTGCAGTATTTTGAGGTTTCTTTGAAGTATTTTTAGATCTTCTAGTTGTGTCAATGCAGCTCTTTACTAAACCTGAAACAACAGTGAATACACATCACTGAGACACTTCTCGACAGTTTAAACTAAGAGCAGATATTATATGGCTGAATTTGTGTATTGATTAAGAGTTTGTCTCTGTAGTAAATTCAATTAAAGTTTACAAACCTATTAATGCAATGATCAGAAGCACATTTAGCAGGACAGATATGATGATGGTCATATTTCTCCATGATATCTGGTGTTGTGGAGCGTCTGTAATATTCTTTTGGACAAAGTCTGTAAAAGGTTTGTAGTTCAATCTTTATTCAGTTTCAGTCTTTAACAGAACAATAAAACTATTATTAGTTCTTCATTCAGTATATTCAATATGGAATCCATCATGTGGTTTATAAAGACATGATATAATAAAATAACTTACCGCTGATGTAGATTTTGGTGCCGTTGTTGAATTTTAGTGGTTCACTAGTTTTCACACAATAATAAACTCCTAATTCATCAATGGTGATATTTTTGATGAACAGACGACTGTTAGTTTTCACTGAGTATTTGTGTTTAAAGCTGCTGTTTTCATATTTACCTACTTCATATTGAGCTCCTTCATTAGTATGTGTATGTGTTCCTTTTTCACATCTGGGAAGACAGAAGTTTACTGAGAGTGACAGTTCTCCCCTTATTAGACATTCTCTGATAGTATTTACCTTGTGTTTTTAAAGCACACGCAGTGAACAAACAAGGTTCACAACACAACGGAAATGCAACTGGGTTTTATTCTGTACATTTATGGCCAATGAAGTCAATATAGTCTATGTTTTTACTTTATTGTCAGTAAAAGTGTTTTTAAATCCTGGTTTTCTTGCTCAACACTGCTCTCTTGTGGTCAGGAGGCATTTCCTTTGTGCTGTGGATTCATTTCTTTGTTTCAACAGAAGTAAAAAGAATTCCAAAAGCATAGAAAAAAGCCATCAGGAAACATGAAAACATTATTTCTGGTCACATATTTCTGATTCTAGGACATATTATGAAAATGAAAATCTCACATGCATAATTGGGTATTATGTTTTTTATATTACTTGCTCCTAAACAGCACATGATAAATAAATCAATATCAAGCTCTCAGTCGCACTGTTTGCCTGAATATCAGCACATATTCATAATTATATCCATATTTATAAGCTATATACATTAACCTAGTTGAAGACATGTAGTGTTACTTTATATTTTCATGTAAGATATCAGTGTTTGTGTTGAGTCTTGAGGTTGTTCGAAATCCATATCTTGAAGATTTTGTAGGTCTGTACGTTGAAGTCGTCTCTGTTTCTTGCATGAACAAACACCTTTAATAGTCCTTAAAAGTGAAATCAGATTAAATTAGTAATTCAGACAAAAACATTATTTTATTCACCCACATTTCATGGTTTTGTTCTTTCTGTAACATAACAATTGTAGTCACTATAAAGAGCTGTAACTGCAAGAGCTGTTAAAATATTCTTTAAAAAATGTAAAATAGCATACAGATATTATAGTGAGAATTCAAGAGCACAATGTCCACGTTTGGAGACATACATGTATAATTTCAGCAAAGAGCTCACCTATCGTGATGATGATCAGAACAGCATTCAAGAGCAGATATGAAGATAATAATAATCTGCCGATGTGTCTGATTCTTCTCAATGTTCTTCACCGCTGTATGATTCTGGATCTCTGGAGTCGGTACTGTGTAATCATTGAAGGGGTTTAATATTAATATTTCATATTTATTTGTCTAACAGTGATTAAGTGTTTAGCTTGATGATCACCGTATGTTCACTCACCAATGATGTGTAGTCTGGTGCCGTCGCTGTATTTTGGATGAGCGTCTGTGGTCACACAGTAATAATCTCCTAAATCATCAATAGTGATATTATTTATGAACAGGCGATGATAACTTTGCACTGAATATTTCTGCCTAAAAGCTTTACTGTAGTGAAAAGCTGAAGTTGTGGAAGAGAATAATATCAGAACCGGAGAATCTGGAAGTTTCAGTAAAAACCAATAAACCTCCTTTACATCAAAATCACAGTTTATAGTCACATTTTGACCCAAATCTGTTAGTTGATCTGTTAAAGTCTCCGCAGCTTCACACCATATGAGCAGATCTGTGAAATAAACACCACACACACATAATATGGATTATTATTATGTTATTAAACATTATAAATCAACTTATAAAGAAGAATAAAATTTTCATAAAGTACAATTAACTCACAGAGGTAAAGCTGCACAATCTTCATGATGTTAAAACACGTGTTTCTTTCACACGACTGTAGAGATGTAACTTTACCTCAGAGCTTTCAGAAGAATAGGGTGATGTAACCAGTCAAGAGGAAGTTAAAGGCAGGTTTGCTCTGGCCACACGTTTAGTTTTGTTGTCTATTTATTTAATATTCAACCATTGACCTATACATAATTTCTTGTCTTTAAAGCAAAATATTTATCTCTAATTCACTGCAGCAAAATTACCCAAGAAACAGATAACAGCCCAGTTTTCTTTTTTTCAGTGTCAAACACAAATATGATGTTTTCTTCAACTTTATTCTCGTTGTAACTCATGATTATTAACTCATAAGTTTAGATGAGGTTTTTAGTTTCTGTCTCTTGACACCATAAACAATATTTATCCTCGATGCGAGTGAGTACTCTATGTATTTTAATTAATCTGGATTGAATTTCTTTTTGTCTAGTACTTAGTACTTCTTTTAAACTAGAAAAGAGAAGGAAGTGTGAAACTTATTTCTAACATTTGTTATACAATTTATTAATCTTTGATAATGTTAGTTAATACAAATTCAGCTGTTCATTGTTAGTTCATGTTAGCTCAGGTTCATTAAATAATATTAACAGATACAGATTGTGTTTTTAATAATGTAATTCAATAAACTTCAATAAAAATTAAATTAACATGAACTAAAATTAATAACTGCTGTAGAAGTATTTCTTTTTTTATTGTTAGTTCATGATAAGTATGAGGTTAACGTTAACAAATGATCATAATTGTAAAGTGTTATCATGATGTTTCATGTCATGTTCACTTGGTTAAAGTTTAAACCACTTGATGCAAGCGAGTGTGTGTGTGTGTGTGTGTGTGTGTGTGTGATCGTGTTGTTCATCAAGTGACCAAAACAGTGGAACATTCATTTGCACAAAACCACGCTTGTGTTAACCACAAAAAGAGAGCAGAAGTTAGATGTTTTTAAATATGTGAAAAAATATTTAAAACAATTAATATGCATGCAAAAAATATCTTTAGATTTATTGACTTTTTTTTACTTTAAGCTTTGTCAAATCTCTGTAAAAATAAATAAACTAGCAGAAAATGTAATGATTTAAAAAAAAGTTTTATGTGATGTGTGATTTAATATCAAGAATAACTACATTTTTTGCTGATAAAAAAAAGCAGCTTCAGCCCCAAGAAAGCTCATTTGTCATGTGGTTTACAACTTTTACTGCTGAACATGTCAGCGCACTTATAACAGAGAGAGAGAAAAAACATTATATTACTATATATAAGCAAGATCTCCACTTAAAACAGTACCAGCAGAAAGTGTTACTTTAATACAAAGCAGCAAACGCTGCTAAAACGCATATTAATACAAATTATATATGGAAATTATAAATTAAAATTCACACATATAAAACATAATAACAATCCATTTTATTTTGTAAATAAAAAAGCATATGTAGGGACACTTTGTATTCATTATGTGTATCACATCCTACATTGGCTGTAGACAGTAGTGCTCTGCTCCTGACTAGACCTGGTGTTACTGGAGCACATGAAGAAATCAACTTCAGCACACTGAAAGAGAACATATTATATATGAATGGACATATACAGTATTTTAGACATAATGTACAGTCAGCTGGTCATAAACATTTCAGATCATTTAATGAATCTTGTGCATGCAGCTTGAAGTTGAACTGTAAGAATCACCAGGAGAATAGAGGACAAAATAAGATAACATACATTAATATTGAAGATCTTACCTGTGGATTATTTGAGTTTTGAGCTGCAGAGTTTCCAGTTGCATCAATGAAGCTCTTCACCATACCTGAAACAACACTGAATATGAAACATCTCTGAATTCACACATTGTAACAGTCCAAGAGCTGATTCACAGAGAATGTGTTTTACTGTGAAAAATGTGAGATGCAGAAAAAAGTGTCGAGAGAGATGTGGTTTTTTAAAGTTTTTAGGCATTTTTATAATGACATGTCTCGCACGAGACGCTGAAAAGGAAGACAGACGTGAGCGCAACGGTTAAACACGTTTAGTGTGTGTTTACATAAAAAATAAAAACACAAAAGTATCGCAGTGGAATAGAAAAACACGTTCTGTGTGAACCGGATACATTCTGTAGATCTAGAGTTTGTCTCCTTGTAGTTCACTGACACTTTTACTGTAGTAAAACAAGAACAAACCTATTAATGCAATGATCAGAAGCACATTCAGCAGGACAGATATGATGATGGTCATATTTCTCCATGATATCTGGTGTTGTGGAGCGTCTGTAATATTCTTCTGGACAAAGTCTGTAAAAGTTTTGTAGTTCAATCTTTCAATTTCAGTCTTTAACAGAACAATAAAACTATTATTAGTTCTTCATACAGTATATTCAATATGGAATCCATCATGTGGTTTATAAAGACATGATATAATAAAATAACTTACCGCTGATGTAGATTTTGGTGCCGTTGTTGAATTTTAGTGGTTCACTAGTTTTCACACAATAATAAACTCCTAATTCATCAATGGTGATATTTTTGATGAACAGACGACTGTTAGTTTTCACTGAGTATTTGTGTATAAAGCTGCTGTTTTCATATTCACCTCCTTCATATGTGCTGCTGAAAGTGCGTAAGATAAACACTGGAGGATCCGGTAATTTCTGTTTGTACCAGTAAATCTCCTCTATATCAAGATCACAGGTTATATTCACATCAGATCCTAAAGTTACTGGAATGTTTGTTAGACTCTCTGTGGCTTGATACAACATGAACAGATCTATGACAGAAAGAAAAACACATTTATTAAGATATAAAATCAAAATAAATCTGACTCAATCATTGTGAATGAGAAACTCACAGATCTGCAGCTGTATGATCTTCATGATCTGATCCAGATGAATAATATCTGCTATGATCATTCAAGCATCTCGTACTGTGAGCGGAAACACAAACCTCGACCACACAGACTAAAGGGGAAGTCAGAGCTGCTTCTCTGAGAACATCATCATTCTTAGTGCTTTAAATCAACAAGTATAGAAGATACAGTGTGTGTAAATATGCCAGTGTGTTTTATTTGAATATGCAGATGTGTGAATGTTGATTTACTCCTCAAAAAACACATAACTTTCATATAACTATATCAAATTGTATGCATTTATGTATTGCTATACCAGCACCACAGGGCTGTTCCATAAAACAAGATTAGGATACAAGCCAGGCTTATTTTGGTTAGTCAGACTTATTGTCAGTTGATTCTGTTTCATAAAGCAAACTTAAAATAGTTCAAACTCAGTTACTCTGGCAACTTATGGTGGGAAACTAACCTGGTCCAGGACAGGCTAACTGCCTGTTACACAGATCCTCTAACACTGACCAACAGGAACACAATGATATTACCACTGACACGCTGTCATACCATTATTGGACTTTAACCACTAGTCCAATGATAAATACACAGTATACAGAAAATCAACTTAAATGAGGCTACGAAGGTAAATGAGACAATACACACCTACAAGCGTATTAAATTATATTTTATATTAAATGTTTGTTAATGTTGATATAGTTTTTTACATAAACAATTGACCCTTCGCAAAGACCCGCCCCCCTTAGTTACTGTCGCTATGTCCGACAAGCTACGCCGCTCTCACGCAGAAACACAATGTTCTCACACAGTGAAAAATACATCGCGGATCAGAGAGGAGACTGACAATACACTGACAGACAGGACAGACCAGGTTACTTTTCGGTTACTTTTGATATTAAACATATTAAACAAAGTCTCACCTTTCAAATTTGGTCATTTTTAAAAAGAAATTTAAACAATAAATACCGTTTTGTGGCTCTTTAATGTGTCGTGACAGATCGCTGTAGAGCCTCAGTTAAAGCTGCTCGTGAACCGATCATCTCTTCCTTCTAGTTCATTTATAGCATCAAACAAACATGAATGAACATAAGAAGGAATGTTGTTTTAACCGCGGAAAGGCGTCAGTATATTCAGTTTTTCAAGTTCAAATCCTCTCATGTTAATCTACGGACAAAATGGCGGATGGCGAAGTATGATTGGTCAGATCACCTGTCAATCAAGCTCTCTGCGAAAGGTCAATTGATAGTATACAATATAATTTAACACGTTTGTAGGTCTTGTATCATTCATCATTGTAGCCTATATGTAGGGATGGCTGACGCGAAACAGTCGTTCCGAAGCTTTGTGAGATCCCGAAGCGCAGATGTTTCGAAACACTAGGCTTGTTTGAGATGAGCAAAATCTGCGCAGAACCGATCACCGGTGATCAACACGTAATGCATGCCGGTTAGAAATGTGTCCGAATGCGGTATGCCTTGCTCTGAGGCGCACGTGTGGGATTCTGGAGTCGCGGCAGTTGCTCTCCACCGACTGCGCTGATCAAAAGCATGATGGGAAACGACTTGCTGACGACACAGCTTAATGTTGATTGGTTTAAACAACCGTGATGTATTGTTCTCTTTTAAAATGATTGATTTTAAAACTCGGATATCATGTTTTATGTTTATATGTTATGTGTGAATATTCCCAAACTCTCGGACAGTGCGATCTCTATGGGTTATGGGCAATGTCATTTTATTATATATATAAAAAACACATAGCCTATGTAGCCTATTAAAGAAAAAAATATTGATAAACACTTATTTGGAATGGAATTAAATAACAAGTACTTTGGGTGTCTTGTTCATTATATTTATTTTCATATAAAAGCAACAGAACTTAAATTACATCCAGTTTATTAGAAACACTTTGCACGAGCGTGAATCCCGTTAATCCCGTGATATCCATCATTGATCTCGGAGGTGTCAGATCCACTGCGAGAAGCGAGAACTGTCCGGCTTGCCTGCGCTTTTTTCACTCCTCTCACTGCAGCCGCTACTCTCGACTACATTTCAGGCGAGACAAGGCGCATCTCAAACAAGCCTACTGATTCGAAGCGTGATTCAAAACACCCATGTCACGTGACTATGGCCAAACGAAGCCTCGAAGTGTTTCTCTAACGCCGCCTTCACACTGGCAGTTGAAATCAGCTCCGTAATACGCAATACGCACCCAACGGACGTCGTACTACACAGTGAAAAGCGTCGGAAGCGGGTAGAACAAAAATGGCGGAGAGATTAGAATGGTTGATTTTGTCAGTTCTGTATGATCTCTCTGATGAGGGTTATAGAGATATTAATAGGAATGCTGCTGCGTGAGGAAAGTTGCTCAGGACGTTGACATGTCAGGTCGGCTAAAAAATGTGATATAGTGGTATAATTTATACCACTATATCACATTTAGTTCGATGTCTGCCTTCAATTTAATTGTATTAACTGCCCTAATAACTTTAGCAAAGCATGAAAATAAAAAAAAATGACATGACAACTTAACTTTTAATAAAATAAATAATGATTTTATAACGATAAGAATTCAGGTTTGTTTATCAGTATCATAGCAACGCTAACTTCCGCTGGAATTGTCGGATAGAAACCGTCCGTAGATTTTCGCAAGAGTTCAATTTTTTGAACGCATCCGGATGACCAACGAACACGATTTTCTTCGCACCGCACTCGGTCGGACCCGTTTCGGACCCATTCGCATGCGGTCTGCGAATCTCCATAGGAAATGAATGACTTCCGGTCGTTTCGGAGCCGTATCGGAGCTGATTTCAACTGCCAGTGTGAAGGCGGCGTAAAGGTGCGTTCCATTCGACCCAGTGGCGTCATGCCCATTCAAAGTGAGGGGGCACGTGCCCCCTTATATTTTTCCTCCCTGATAATTTTTTTGATTCCTATTATGCTCCATAATTACCAGAGCCTATAACGACTCAAATTTAGCCTATTCTCAGGAATGTGATTTTCCGGATTTTCCGATTTGCCGGAGGGAAAAGGAGAGGAGATATGAGGACATAACAGGCTGACGTGCGTAAAGATTTTTTTCCTTCCTTTCCAAGTATCAACAAGGACGTATTTGTGTTCAGCTTGTTCACCTGCTCAATTTCGTATCTCAGTCGCTCTCGCGCTACAGTGGTATCGTTGTCAGTTGACAAAAACATCGCCGTTAGGCCACCAGTAGGACTGGCCGATATCGATATAAAAAATATATCTATATATGTTTAAATGTGATATGGAATTAGACCATATCGATATAGTTCAAATTTGCGCTATGATCCTTGCTCCAAACAAGCTGCTGACTGCTTTTGTAGAAATACATCGTGCATTCTATCAGTTGCAGTTCTGGCGCCTCCGTCTCAACAGGATTAGTGTAGGCTACAACGCGACAAATACTCATATCAAATGTTAGCGCAGAGGAACGGGACACATAAGTTCAGTGAGTTCACAAAAGTTAATTATTTGCATGTGCTTTAAAGCCTTGCCGGTTAAACATGTCATTCACTGCAGATGCGCTGTTATAACATGTGGTTTACTGAGCGCGAACACCCGACGTGCACATGCACTAAAAAAGCCTGTCTAACAGCGCCTGGTTACTGGACTAAGTTATCTTTCGAGTCTTATTTCGCTAATACTCTCAAATACACACAAGGTTACACACAAATACATAAGGAAAGTTGGTTATGTCTAAACTGAAAGCAAACCGAGAAAATTGAGAGAAATCTGCTTGTCAAATTAGACGCGTTGCGTACAGGTCTTAAAGAGACAGTAGCCCTAATAATAAACATGCAGCCGCTTGTCCTTAAAGGGATAGTTCACCCAAAAATAAAAATTCTGTCATTATTTATTCACTGTAATGTTGTTCCAAACCGATATTAATTTATTCATTGTGCTGAACACAAAAGAAGATATTTTGAAGAATGTGGGTAACCAGACAGTTGCTGGTCCCCACTGACTTCCATTGTGAAAAATATACTATGGAAATCACTGGGTACATCAACTGTTTGGTTACCCACATTCTTCCAAATAACTTCAACAGAAGAAAAAAAATTATTCAGGTTTAAAACAACTTGAGAGAGTAAATGATGACAATTAAATTTTTTGGGAGAACTATCTATTTAATGTTAATAAAACAAGAAAATCTTTATATTTTCCTGCTTTTTTGTCCTTAGCCAATCACATGCCTGATTCTTCTGGATGTGTAATAAATCGGTCCGCATCAGCCCGCCCCTTTTTCCTAATATGGTGTCTGTGTATATCAAATCAGCGCTCTAGAATCTTTGCTGTGTATGTTCAAGCAACTCACTCGTCTCGCACGTTGAGCTGGCAATGTTTTACTTATGGTCTTGAGGGGGTAAGTGGGCAAAGCAACAAATCGACATTTAATTAGTTATCGGATGATATTAAAAGGTAGTGGGATTATTTGTGGTTGACCTGGAAATTTTAACTTGATCAAATAGTTATGGATTTGATATTAGCTGCGAATTCAGAGCATTAACTTAAGTTGTGTCAGTGTAACGTTATCGATAGCTAGCCTAGTCTAACCGTCAGAAAAGAATTGCCTCAGATTGTGCCCCCCCAGAATTTTGGCTTGCATGACGCCCCTGATTCGACCGTAAGTGGACTGCGAAGTGGACTTCACAGGGTATTTCGCCATCTTAAGTGAGATTCCAATCCGAAGGGAATGAACATGTTCTGTTCGAAGGGCACTGCAAACGGCGTAGGGAATAAGGGAACATCGATACATCACTTCACAGGAAGTGGAGAGCGAAAATCAACCAACTGTCATTGTGCATCAAGTCACCAGTCTGAACTAACCATAGAGCAGAGCCGTTGGAAGAGATTTTAAATTAAAATTTCTAGCGGCTCATAGTTTCGTATGCATTGAGTATTCATAAATATTGTTATTATTATACAAACTAGAGTATTTATGAACGGTTGGGGTGATTAATGTATCTTTAGGCCTATTATATGATTTTAAATTAGAAAGGAAAGTAAATTAAACAATTTTATTCAGTTATATCATAATCTGCTTGACCCTGTTGTTGCATTTCTTTGATGACGTTGCAGGGCATTCCAAATGAGTGATTATTGTCAGCGAAGTCCACTTCAACTGATGTACCGTGTTCAGGGAGTAGGGAGCAGTGAACACTGCGTAGGGACCCTGTCAAATGGAACGCACTTTAAATGTTTCATCTGGTGTGATCCGCCGAATCAGCGTTTGATTGACACGCTCGGAAACAGACCACATAATCGCACATCTGTATAAAAGTGAAATCAACGCATATTGACCTCGTGGGTTTTTGTGAGAGGAGTATGATTTTGAGATAGCGGATTTTTGGTGATATAGTGACATTTATAGTGCGATTTGTTTAGTTATATTTAGGCTTACATTTAAATTTACACATTGACTGATCGGCTAGAGACACAGAGTAGCCTATACATATAGTGACACATTAATAGATACATAGATATAAATATATATAGACAGCTAGATTAATAGATAGATAGATAGATAGATAGATAGATAGATAGATAGATAGATAGATAGATAGATAGATAGATAGATAGATAGATAGATAGATAGATTAAAGATAGCCTACATATATAAATACATAGCTAGATTATAGATGCATAGATTATAGATACATATCTAAATACATATATTATAGATAGGCCTACATATTATATATATATACATATCTAAATGATAGATTGTAGATACATATATCTAATTACATAGATAGATTAGAGATACATATAGATAGATTTGGATAGATAGATAAAATGGAGGCTCCCCAGAAGAGATGCCGTACATCTGTGGTGTGGGAGCATTTCCATTTAGAAACCCCAAATAAAGTGAGATGTGTGTATTGTGATCGGCAGCTAGCCTACTGCAACAATACATCATCCATGATGCGCCATTTGAGGAGCACTCATCCTGCCATTTTGCAGGGTGCAGAGGATGGCATTCCCCCTGTACCTAGGCCTGCTACTGACACTGCTGGTCCATCTAAGCAAGGTATGCATAGATGTATCCATCACCATCAACATCACCATCAACACCAGTAGAAACACAGGCCATTTTATGGGAACTTTTTTACACAGGCCATTTTTATGGGAAGAAAAATATCTTTGCATGCCAGCAACAAGTGTCCCTTGTGAGAGGATTTTTTCAAAGGTTGGAGAAATTATCTGTAAAAAAAGTAGTAGGCGAAGCCCTTCCACAGCAGAAAAATTTATATTTTTGAATAAAAATATGTAAAAAAGTGAGACATTGTGGCTTGATTTATTTTATTAATATTCATTTTGCAGGACCAAAACAACATTATGAACAGGGAGGAGCCAATAGGTTACAAGATTCACATATTAGAAAAGTACAATAATAAAAAAACAAAAAATTTTCATGGCTCGTCCAGGTTGTTTCAGATCAACACCTACAAGTGACCACTAGGTGTCACCGTTGAGACGGGTGTCGGATTGATTCGAAGCCTCGAAACAATACGGGACATTTGCTTCAACTGTTTCATTGCTTCCCGAAGCCTCGATCTGCTCATCACTACCTATATGTGTGTGTAATTATATATATATATATATATATATATATATATATATATATATATATATATATATATATATATATATATATATATATATATATATCCAACAGGTTTTCTTTTCTTACTGGCTAAATGTTTTGTGCCCAAGTTTTAAAGACTTATGAATACATTTCTCTCTGGTTTTGTTTGGCTGCTGTGCTGTATAATTACAAAATAATTACAATAATTACAAAAGCACAGTATACATTTTAACTGGTAAGATGAATCTGAGCTTAGTAATTGGCCTACAGTATATAAGCCTACATTTGATTTACCCCAATACAATAGTCCCTTTTGTAACGCTTCTGGACTGTAGAAAGCACACGACGAAGGATACGGAGAAAAAACAGGTATTTAATAGAAAACTCAGGGGTTTCATCCACGTTCACACAAACAATAGTCGACACTGAATACTAACAAGAAAGGTATTTAAATACACAGAGGAATGATGAGGACAACAGCTGAAGACGGTGAGTGGTGATGATGTTGTTGGCAGGTGCGAGTAATGGTGAAGGAGGTGCAGGTGTGGGCCAAGGAGGATACTGGGAACTGTAGTGCAGACTGGGACTAACACAAGACAGTGACGATGACCGTGACAGAGACGATGATAATGACAATGACAAACACAACTAGGTGGTGACTGTGACACCTTTACAGTTATTGCTATCATAAAAATACACTTGTAGGTTTACAATTCTAAATAAGGCACATCTAATGTCCAAATTACAAATATTTTAGCATATATATATATATATATATATATATATATATATATATATATTGTATGTACTTTATTACGTCTTTCAATTCAAACACAATTATACAAATGTATACAGTTCCTTTAAAGATATAATATTTTTCACCAATAAATATTCCTTATTTTTCCTTCTACTTTTTTTCTTTTGTGATACTACTCACCAACACATAGCCTAAAAAACACATAATTAGAACAATAACCAATAAGTACATAGTTAGACACTGAGAACAAAGTGTTCTCCAGATGTGATTGGTGCTAATGGGGCCAAAGGGGCAATAAAATGATCTGGAGTGCCTGAAGAGGGAGGTCTGCTCAACCTGCGATTTCCTGTTGTTCAATTGTACATGTGCTATTGTGTGTTTGCTACAGTTAGTGGTGGGCAGATCGAGGCTTTGTGAAACAATGAAACAGTTGAAGCAAATGTCCCGTATTGTGTCGAGGCTTCGAAACAATCCGACACCCGTCTCAACGGTGACACCTAGTGGTCACTTGCAGGTGTTGATCTGAAACAACCTTGACAACGAACCATTAAAAAAAATGTTGTTTTTTTAGGGGCCAAGCCCCGAAGGGGCTGAGCCACCTATTGTATCTGTTAGTTTTCTTCTTATTATTCCGCAAATGGGAGTCTATGGCAGCCCTATGAACCATAAGTAGGAAAATGATGAAATTTGGCACACTTGTAGTGATGCTAATGAATAGTAATTGGACCAATTTTTGACCCTCTAGGACCAACTCTATAGCGCCACCACCAGTTCAAAAATTCAACATTGAAATGGTTATAACTTTTGAACGCTTTGATCTAGAGACATGAAACTTAGTCCACCTGATTCCACTCATCATGCTAATCACAACCAATACCTTACATTAAGACCCTGCCCATTACAGTAGTGGCCATTTTGAAATGTACAGTATTCAGTTTTTTCGCTACTCCTCCTTCAAATTTTGTCCAATTTTCTCCAAACATGTGCTCAAATGATCTTCGGACTGAGCCGCATAAAAGTACTGTTCCCGATTTTTTTGTTTTGCTGAAAAAAAAAAGTTATGGTGTCGCAAACTTAACGAGGTCCACCCAAAATTGGCTAAGAGGCTGTATCTCGGCCAAAGTTTGATCAGTCGAAACGAAAATTGGTTCACTTCATCGGAAGCATGTGTTGAGGTTCCATGCCAAAGTTGGGAATAGCGCCACCTATGGGTCATGAGATATGAACAATTGCTATTTTGGCCAATAACTTTTGAACAGTTTGTCAGAAAATCATAATTCTGGTATCTATGGATTCCTTGCAACATGCCGAATCCGTGGATATCGATTTTTCCATGATGGGATGTACCACATGTCCGCCATTTTGAATTTTGTCATAATTTGCAATATCTTTTAAACTATTTGAAATTTCTTCACCAAATTTGGTATGCATCATCATCGGCATGGCCCGAAGGTACCTGAGAAGTTTGATCACAGCGCCACCTAGTGTTCCAGAGATATCATTGTTTTTTGAAAAAACGCTTATAACTTTTGCTAACATTGCTTGAAATTTGATTTCTTTATGTCAATATATTCCTTGGCTTATGCCGATTTCAACGATATCTCATATGTTATTTTTCAACAATGTGACTGGCCGCCATATTGGAGCAAATGTAAAACAGTTTTTTTGCTACTCCTTCAAAATTTGTCCAAAATTTTCCAAAATTTGCACAAACGATCTTCAGGCCGAGCCGCATAGAAGTACTGTTCAATGCATTCCTTGTGTCATATTGAATCCGCAGATACCGATTTTTACAGATACCAAAATTTAGTATGGATCATCAACACCATGTCCTGAAGGTACATGAGAAGTTTGAACAGAGCGCCACCTAGTGTTCCAGAGATATACGTTTTTTTTGCCAAAACGCTTATAACTTTTGAAATCATAGTTAAAAATTTGATTGCTTTATGTCATTATATTTGTTGGTTTATGCACTTGAACTATGGACCTTCTGCATACACAGTGGTGCAATGAGATGAGTGACAGACTTCGGACACAGAGATAGTGGGTTCAAGCCCCATGTTATACAACATAAGATGATTGTGTAATTTGGAGCCAATTGCTGCAGTTCTACCTTCAACAACTTAAGTCTCTGTAAAAGTAAGCAAATGCTGAGTAAAGCAAGAGGCTATAACTTTGAAGATTGTTTAATCAAATCCAATGTGTAGCAATCGTTAAAACATGTGAATTGTGCAATGTTCAAAAGATTCCTAGTAAAAAAATAGATTAAAAAGTTCGCCGAGATAACCTTTAAGTTGGCTTGTGAAAGTTTGGACCAGAAAGTTTGAAGAAGGTTGAAGTAGTTTAAAGTTTAAAGTAGTTTAAAGTAAAAAAAAAAAAAGAAAGATTAGTTAGAAAGAAAAAAGAAAGAAAAGTTAGAAAGAAAGAAAGAAAGATTAGTTAGAAAGAAAGTTTGGTTAGAAAGAAAGATTAGAAAGAAAGAAAGATTAGTTAGATAGAAAAAAGATTTGTTAGAAAGAAAGATTAGTTAGAAAGAAAGATTAGTTAGAAAGAAAGATTAGTTAAAAAGAAAGAAAGATTAGTTAAAAAGAAAGAAAGATTAGTTAGAAAGAAAAAAGATTTGTTAGAAAGAAAGATTGGTTAGAAAAAAAGAAAGAAAGATTAGTTAGAAAGAAAAAAAGATTAGTTAGAAAGAAAAAAAGATTTGTTAGAAAGAAAGATTGGTTAGAAAAAAAGAAAGAAAGATTAGTTAGAAAGAAAAAAAGATTTGTTAGAAAGAAAGATTGGTTAGAAAAAAAGAAAGAAAGATTAGTTAGAAAGAAAAAAAGATTAGTTAGAAAGAACAAAGATTAGTTAGAAAGAAAGATTAGTTAGAAAGAAAGAAAGATAGATAGATTAGTTAGAAAGAAAGAAAGATTAGTTAGAAAGAAAGAGAGAAAGATTAGTTAGAAAGAAAGAAAGATAGATTAGTTAGGAAGAAAGAAAGATAGATAGATTAGTTAGAAAGAAAGATTTGTTAGAAAGAAAGAAAGAAAGAAAGAAAGAAAAGAGAGATAGATAGATAAGTTTATTAGTACATTGAATGGTAGTTTAATTGAGTCTAGGGCTTCATGGAGTTTAGATTTGAGTTTTTGTGCATTACTGGGCCACCGTAGCCTTGGCTCAATTTGAACATTCTGCAATGAAAGTCTATGGGATTTTTAAGGTTTTTAATATTAATTTTTAAGAAAACTGAAAGTCAAATCAGTTAGAAAAGATATAGTAACTCCAGTCAGAACAGTCTGAGTCTCTGAGCCGAGTTTGGAGTATGTAGAGTTAAAGCTCTAGGATGAGTTAGAGTCAGAATTTTTTTGTTAAGAAGAAAAAGAAGAAATATAATTCAGTAAGTTGGCTCTCACAAGCCAACTCAATAAATCATGTATCCAAACAAGCCAAACTGCCTTCTGCATCTTGGCAAAAACATAAATTCCCAGTGGTGCAAATAGATGAGTGACAGGTATCTGACCCAGAGATAGTGGGTTCGAGCCCCTTATGGGACAACTTTAAAATTGTGTATTCAATTCCATTTCTATCCAGATAAGCATTGTTCTAATCTTTCTTTTGGGATTAGAAATGTGTGGTTTTGTTCATTCTATGTTTATTCTCACCTGAAGTCTTGAGTATCCAGAAAGGTTTGTGATCAATTGAGCAGTCATTGACTTTCAAGTATTCTGATTGCAATGTAAGCAGTTACATAAATTGGTTGTTTTCTTCCTATATATGGTCGTATACTCTTTTTTTTTTTTTGCTTCCATGTGCTAATTCTCATCTTCATATATGTGTTTGTGCATTGTGTGTAAAGTAGTGAACTGGAGAGCAGAAGGGTATGATAAGATGTTTGTGGTGGTCTAAGTAAACCTCTATTTTTTAAAATTGTGCTGCCTTTTATACATTTCAAGTTAAATACATAAAGCTTCAAACAGAACACAAATGCCTATTCAATTGATCAACCACTGGCAACATTTTATTGCAAAGTATATAGTAAAGAAAACTTTCAATACCATACAAGAAATGATTTGACCAACTCCACAATATTAACTGATCTGACATTAAACATTTGAATGTGTACATATGCATATCTTTTAATTATTTTAAGTCCCATAAACATTAGATTTACTTAGTGACTTGAATATCAGTTTTTCCTTCTCGTCATGTGGACAATAAATAAAAGTTATTTTATCATAATAGTAAACCATAAAATCACATTAAAATACATGAACATTTTTGTATTATCTAACATTAAGAATTGTTTTAAAAAATAAATTGTAAATAGAAGTTAAGTAGTTACTACATGAATGTTAAATTACAAATAATTACTATTCTAACAGTAAATTATTTGGATCAACAGACTATTTAAATTAGTTTAGGTATATTGCCAAAAAGACTAGTAAAAGCTAACCTAAATGAATTTACATAATGTATACAATTATTTATTCTCAAATAAGCAACAAAATGTCATTACACATCAAACAATACACTATCATTATACACAGAGCTGCACTCCAGGTTTATTGCTGCTCCTGATGCTTTGAATATTTTCCCAAAACAATCAGAGTAAAGCTTAATTAAATTCAAGAGGCTTAATTTCTCCATCCCTAGCAGGCATTATACAAGTAAACTTACCTTTCAATTATTTCCAGCAGACTATCAGATCAATTTCTTGCCTCCACTAAACTAAGGCTTTCTGTACACCTAAAGTCTTTGAAAAGATTTAGAAAAAGACTTTATAAGATTATCAGCTCACATCTAAAGACTTGGGTTCACAGTTTTTAGTCTCAGACTAAAGACTTGTGATAAAATCAAACATGTTTGATATGAAAGACTAGAGAAAGACTGGCATAAATCGGGTCGCCGACTGCAGATTATCACCTCACATTTAACGATCGAGACGACGGGAGCACGCCGAGACTCCAGTACGATTCCTAAAGACTGACGGTCTTTAGTCTGGGACTGTGAAAATCCTTTGGTGTACGCCCGGCATAAGCTTCCCAATTCTAAAATGATTAACTCAGAAATTTGATGAATGTACTAATTCCTGCAATCAGCCTAATTGCCTAATTGAATCGTTTGTTAATTGCATACCAAGCATTGTAAATTTCTGTTCTAGTAGGCCTAATCTACTATAAATCACACCACTTGCAAACATCTTTTTCATACAACAGCAAAAATGAACAAATATTTAAATAGACCAGAGACCAGTGAATCTGACAACTGCATTTATGTTTACATTCATGCAGTTTCCAGAGTTCAACTGTCTAGAACAAACTCAAGGTTTTTTAATGCAACTTTGCAAACAGGTCGCAGTGAATATCACCAAGCTGTCATCTTTGCGACATCAAACTTGGACAACATTAGCATTAAATCGGACAGCGGTTAAACTGTCATACACAACAAAAAAGCCAAGTAAGTGGTAGTCTAGCTATTTAATCCTGTTTTCTATCTGATAAACTTTCAGTAATCTTATTCCTTTCAAATTCATTGTACAAACAAGCCCATATCAATTCTCACTTTTTTCGTTCTTTAGGCCTCAATAATTCTGAATATTTCATTCAGTGTGATCGGAGTACTGCTGTGGAAGTCACAACATCTACATTCCCCACAAACCACCAAAAGAGACAGAAAAACTCACTGTAGAAGAAGCAAAAACTCTGGGATCACGACAATTGGTAAGCTGTTTTTTTTTTTTTTTAACCTTCTCACTGTGTAAATGCAGGGTTGTTTACTTGTTGTAATGCTCTGGAGAGTAGTACAATCACATATTAACCCTCTGTAGATTGTGCAAAATCGTTTTTATGGGGAGAAAAACATTTTAAAGTAGCCTGACATTCTAAAAAAATGCTAAAATGTGAAAGATTTTTCAGATGCACAGGCAAAGATTATTCTGCTTCTCGGTTATCTTTGCTAGATGCTTTACAAATATGATTAATGCGTTTCAAATTGGTTAATGTGTGAAAGTTTGGCAATTTCTTATTATTATGACCATAACAGCAGTTGTATACATTTCCCTTGTAATCATGTTTATTGATGTATATTTTTGATTGTGCATGTACGATTTTCTTTTAATTTTCAGATCACTAAAATATCTGCAACAGTATGCAAGCTAAACAACGCAACAAATGTAAAGGCCTGGGGTACAGACTGTGAGATCCAAAAATGTTCCTTGCAAGATCCATCTGGAGAAATTCAACTTACTCTTTGGGAAAACCAAGTTTCAAAACTGCAACTAGGTAACTCCTACACCTTTACCAATCTTAAAACTAGACTGTACAACAGCCTTAAGAGCCTCACAACAACCATGGAACCTATTGCACAGGACCAAGTTTTCCCACCTGGTCAAGGCCCTAAAATCAGTAAAGAACCCTCTCTACCTAATACAGTGGTGAGACAAAAGCCAATAGGGGTGCAAATAAACATTAAAAAACAATGTCCAAAATGCCACAAATCACAAGAACAATTCAACATCAAACAGCAATTTCACCGTTGCCCAACTTGCAAAATTCTACGGAACACAAAAAGCTATATAACAAAATGCAATGGAACAATTGAGATAAATCAAGACCGTCAAATAACTTCTCTTACGGTTTCGAACTCAACTTTGTCAAAATTCATAGCACCAGAACTTGACCTGTCAACTTGT
This sequence comes from Siphateles boraxobius, assembly GCF_051911475.1. NCBI lineage: Eukaryota > Metazoa > Chordata > Actinopteri > Cypriniformes > Leuciscidae > Siphateles > Siphateles boraxobius. The sequence goes on from NW_027508733.1 coordinate 29,499,846, forward strand.
GATTCACAAGATGTAGAAGAACTCTTTCTATCCTCAGATGAACTGACTTTAACATATAATAACTGTTTGGAAGTCACCAATATTGAAAACGCTTCATCCGCTCATCCTAGTGATGAGGATTTATTTGAAGCTAATATCGATGAAATCAACCCTGTCCTCTGTGTCACAGAGACACAAAGCACTCCAGAACCCAACTCTCCAGTTAAAAGACCATCTGAGCCAACAACGCCTCCTATTACACCAGCTAAAAAACCTTTGACTAAGAAGAGTGCTGTAAAAATAATACAAAAATGACTTTGTAATGAAATGCACAACTAAGATGGTTGTGTGTGTGTGTGTGTATATATATATATATGTGTGTATATAGGACAAGGATTTGTTGAATTTTTAGGTTGTGCAATGCCACTGAAATATGTACTTTTTTTCATGGGCAATGTTACCTTTTTTCAGGATTGTAATTCCATTGAAATGGGTTTTTTTTTTTTTAAATGAATGGCAAATATTGATTTAAGTCATGTTTTCCAAAGCTATTGAAATTAGGTTAATTTTGTCCATTATGTTCTGAAATGCTACTGATTTATTTATTTTTATGGCAATGCTTTGTTAAATGTTGTTTCATGTCGTTTTTTTTTCTTCAATTTTATTAAAGCAAATGTGTCAATTCTTGGAATATGTGACCTTTATTGCATGGGCTTATCTTACATTTGGAAAGTTGCGTGCATTCTTCTAGCCATTCTTAACTAGGCACTAAGTTTAGTTTCACAAACCATACTGGGAAAAGCAAGTAGTGTAACCATAAGTGTCATTGTGAATAACCAAAGAAACGGTTAGTATTCTTTTCCATATAGATTTAAATATGCAACAATAGTGCTTTAAAATCACTTCTTAAAAGGCCCACTCTAATTTGCTTACTTTATCCAATGTGCTCAAAGGTATTTAAACTAAAAATAACTTATTTTTAATTCACATTTTTATCACCTCTCACAATATTGTTTCTAGGCGGCATTAAAAAAACATAATTGTACAAGACATTATCAAAGGTGACTGTCAAAGTAATGTACTTATAGCAAAAATATAGGTTACAGTTGCATATGGCAGTTAACCCATGTAATTCCAATTTCTTTTCCCTGAGATAACATGTATGAATTTATAAGGATATTAAACAATCTTTATCAATTACGTCAAAAAAATATATCAAAGTCCATACAAAAAACTTGATTATTCGTCAGGTCACAATTGTGACCATTAGCAGAACAAAGAGAGGCTAGGTATATGGTGTTAATGGATTTATAAACTGACAAACTTCTACAGTTTAAAGACCAGGTTCAATAATTGTTTTAAGCTTTAGTTAATAGTGTTGTATTACATTAAAGGCACACTATGCAAAATTTCCATTTGTGAAACGGTGACCCCAGGAGTCGCTGTGGAGTACTTGTATTTTTTCTGAGCATTAACTACCACAGATTAATTGTTCACCACAAGACAAGTTATATGTGCTAACAAAGTTAATAGGGTCAATTTTGATTTCATGTCAACTTTAAAACAGAGTTCGCATCTTCTCTTCACAGAAGTTAGCATCATCTGAAATCCTCATACAAGGCTAGATCCAAATTGGAGATGACATAATATCTAATATGCCCATGACAATTTAGAAACTGAAAATAGAACATAAAAATATGTATTAGATCTAATATAACAAAATGACAAAATAATAAAATGCATTGCGTGAATTCTTGTTTAAAGAGATGTGTTTAATCTACATTTAAACTAGGAATGTTTGTCAGAATAGTGAACATTATCAGGAAACCTGTTCCAGACTTTAGGACCCACATGCAAAAACAAAACATTCTCTCCTTTAGTGCAGTTCAATATCCTAAGTAGTAACAAAAGTCCAGAATTGTAAGATTCCTACAAGAACCTGTTAATCTTAATAAATCGAGATGAGGAACATCAGTACAAAATCAGTTAAATACGCTAAATCTAAACCATTTAGAACCTTTAGATGATGACAAAACTTCGTAATCAATACAGAACTTAAGTAATAATTGTAAAAATGAAAATATGTTGTAATATAATATTTTATTAATCTATACACTGCATCTTGGACTAACTTTATTTATTAAAGGTGTAGGACAACCACCTAACAGTGAATCACAATAATATAAACTAAACTCATTAAACATAACATGCCGTCCATTTAAATACTAAATCTTCATTTTGAGTTGATTCTCATTTGAACTATGGAACTTCTACATCTATGGAAACACATGTCTTCCCAGGGGCTCAGTGAGATGAGTGACAGGCATATGACCCAGAGAGTGTGGGTTCAAGTCCTTTGTCTTACAACTTTATAAAGTTGTGTCATTTCAATTCCTTTATCATACTGAAAAGCATTGTACTATTCTTTCTTCCTATTAAATATAACGTGTGTTTCATTTATATGCAAAGTTTTTATTTTGAGTTCATTCTCTTTTTAACTACTGAACCTTAGCAGCTGGATGAACTCATTTCTTCTGTGAGGTAAGAAGTTAATAAGTAAGAATACTTTGGGTATTAAAGTTTCTTTTAAAGTTTTGAAAGCAAAGTATTTTTAAGTACTTTTTGAACCCATTGAACCATTGAAGGCTTGGCCCCGTAAGGCTGCTTGCAGCTTTAATTATTGTTGTATTTTTCTAATATGTGAAGCTTGTAACCTGTAAGCTCCTCACTGTGCATAATGTTATATTGGTCATGAAAAATGAATATTAATAGAAGAAATCAAGCCACAATGTCTCAATTTTTTATAGATTTTTATTCAAAAATATAAATTTCTCTGCTGTCGAAGGACTTAGCCTACTTATTTTTTTACAGATACTTTCTCCAGCCTTTGAAAAAATCCTCTCACAAGGGACACTTGTTGCTGGCATGCAAAGATATTTTCAGCAAGGACATACAAATGAGGAAAGATTACTGCTCTCTCTTTCCAGGACACTAAGTTAGGGGATCATGAGTTGTGGGCAAAAACGCATCGTTGAGGTATTTTTTCACTTCCACTGTGGCATCAGCTGTAGCATTGTGTATCGTCTGGGTTTCACGGATGCGATTATCAAAAAGTTCCTATAAACTGTCCTGTGTTTTTACTGGTGTTGATGTTGATGATGGGCCTGGGAACAATCTACAGTAGCCTACATTGTTAAAAGCGCTATTTAAATGAAGATGACTTGACTTGACTATATATGCATCTATTAATCTATCTGTCTATATATGCATCTATTAATGTGTCACTATATGTAGTATACTCTGTCCGTCTCTATAGTCAATGTGTAAATTTAAATGTAAGCCTAAATATAACTAAACAAATCTCACTATAAATGTCACTATATCACCAAAAATCCGCTATCTCAAAATCATACTCCTCTCACAAAAATCCACGAGGTCAAGATGTGTTGATTTCACTTTTATACAGATGTGTGATTGTGTTGTCTGTTCTGTTCCCGACCCTGTCAATCAAACGCTGATTCGGCGGACCATGCCACCTGTCGAAACACTTGTGAAACACTCCGAAGCTTCATTTCGCCGTAGTCACGTGACATGGGTGTTTTGAATCACGTTTCAGATCAGTGTTTCGAAACATCTGCGCTTCGGGATCTCGAAAAGCTTCGGAACGTAAGTTTCGCGTCAGCCATCCCTCGCTACAGTGTGTTGTTACTGCTAGCTTGCTTGTTGATCTGCCTGTTGTGTGCAGTGTGAATCTTGGCTTTGAGTTGATAAGTGGCTGTCAATCTCATTTCCTTTTTTGTAGGCTATATTTTGTAAAGTATTGTAAATATTGTGTCCACATGTGGAAGCTGAACGGGGTGAGTGCCGTTCCTTTTGTAGGCCTAAATGGTGTTTTCTCCTGTTTTTCATTAGATAGGGAGATAGGGCAATTTATTGTATCTTTGTATTTTCTTTTGATAGGGAATAGTTTGTTTGTTGTTTTGGCCTTTGCTCACCTCTAAAGTTGTGCTTTCATTTGTGGTTCTGTAAATAAAAGTGTACAAAGGATCTTTGGTTTCCAATTCCAGTTTATGTTGTGGCCTCACCCTAGACGGGGCCGTAACAATATCAAACTCTTATAATGACACATAAGTCCTAGTAAGTTATTCAAGTAATATTTTATAAATATCAAAATTAAATAAGTAAATAAATAAAATAACAAATAACCAGAATTAAAAGGGAGGGAGGGTTATATAAAAATGTAGTTAATGTAGTTGTAGCGTCTGGACCAATCACACACACACAAATTATTAATTATATTTAACCCACTCACTCTCCTAAACTCACTCTCCTAAACTCACTCTCCCAACAAAGGTCTATGTAACTTCCCCCTAAACTAACATCACAATGAAGCTAACACCACTGGCAGAACTCAATGTCCTGTTACATTGATACACATTTTTACGACCCCAAAAAGGGAATTCCTGAGAGATGTGACTCTTAATGAATTATTATTGTGAAGGTGAAAAATAAACCCTGCTAATCCTATATATTAGCAGAAAATCGTGCTAAAGTTCATGTATTTCAGTAATTCAAATTAAAAGGTGAAACTAATACATTTAGTATATAACTATATACATATACATGATCATACTTTTCAGAGGGCTGACATTTCTGTATTTAAAATTCTTTCTTTTATTGATTTCATGTAATATTCTAATTTTCTGAGATTTTGAATTTGGGTTTTTCATAAGCTGTAAGCCATAATCAAATAAATTATATATTTTGCACAGTATTCTAATTTTTCGAGTTTCACCTGTATGTATGTATGTATGTATGTATGTATATATATATATATATATATATATATATATATATATATATATATATATATATGTATATATTAGGGGTGTGCAAAGCAGCCGGTATTTGTATCTGTATTTGTATTTGTTGAGGGGGAAAAAGTATTTGTATTTGTATTCGAGTAAAATCCAAAATAGGCGTAAAAATCTAGCTTTTTTGCGTTACACTTCTAATTTACGTTATAGTGTAAGTATTCTTTAATTATATAAATCCAGCAATGAACATGTAAAGGAACGTCATTGAAAAGAAAATAACATAACAGCCATTACCTCATCCATGGTTAAACCAACAACTAATAAAATACCATTGTGAACATTATGAATCCCACCACCACCCGTCCTTGTTGGAGGACGCTGAACAGACAGGGATAATGTATAGCGAGGCGGTTGATTATGAGCCTGACGCGAAGCGGAGGGGTCTTGAATCAGCCTGAAGGGTTTGTATTCGCTATAACAACCACCTCGCTATACATTATCCCTCTTACTACATGGCTACCTACCAAATAAATCAATAATTTGACTCAAAATATTGATTTAAAAAGGAGTTTATTGATTTAAAAACTATTGTATTGCTTCCGCTAAAAAAAATAGTCCGTTCCGTCTCTACGTTTAGAATCCATGGCAACGCTCTGTTTTTCTTGGCAATGGTGTGTTATACTTAGCAGCGGTCTGTTATTAAGAAATAACCATGGAAATAACAGACCGCATTCTACATTAGAATTCAACCAAGCCATGTAATAAAACAAATAATTACGGAGCTAACAGAGCTACGTAAACAGAGCGAACATGAGAGCAACCGGCTGCAGACGTCAATAATGCAGCGTAATGAAATAATCTCCCGATCAAACTCCACTTCCCGAAAGTTATAAACTGCCTCCGGAACCCAGTTAAGGTACAAAAATCTATTCAACAAAAATAGTAATGCAGTTAAGTGTTTTTTCGCTCAGCCGAGCCCTCTCTGTTGCTGTGTGGAGCAGCCTGTGTCAGTCACCTCTTCCTGAACGTCACTCACTCACTCGCGAACTGCGGTCTCGTGAGGAAACGCAGCTTTTTGATATAAAGTTTTTCTTGTTCCCGAATACAAATATTTTCTAAAGTATTTGTTCGAAATAAGTATTCGTAAAAAACACGTTATTTGTGCCTTTCCGAATATCGTATTCGGGTTCGGCTCCACCCCTAATATATATATATAATTATTTCCATTACACGAGAGTAGATGTTAAAACTTCATGCTGATTTGTACTCGGCTTTCTCCAAGATAAGCACCAACTAAGACGTAGCTTTACATTAACCTATGCTTCTCCATCCATTTACTCTTCTTTCCAAATGGCTATGTGAATCTCCTTCTGTCTGGTGTTAATAGCTGCAGTGTATTTGCGCGTCAGCACACACAACGGTTGCAACCACAGTGCGGTCCCCTCATGACAACCGTCTGGATTGAGCAGAGTAGGGGACATCTCTAGGGTCTTCAAGTGGGCACCTATCGTCCTCAGTGTTTCGTCGACTAGCCCACGACACCTCAAGAGGGCTCGACAGTGACTCTGGCGTCCCAGAGTCTCCCCCCCCCCTCCATCCCCCACTCAACTCAGCCCAGCTTACTGACCTCTACATCCCTCCTGCTGCTGAGGTTGCTCATTCCTCGTAGTTCACATGTGACCTAACCACAATCTCTCACAACCTCTCCACAACCCGACCATACGCGCCAACCCATTTGACTGAGGCTGTCGAGCCCCACTGCGGACGTTAAAGCGGTCAGTGGCAACGGTTCCGTATGGCATACCACCGCAAAACACAATATATGTCCAAACACCAATCCTCATTCACACAAAATACACAGGAACGTAATAACTGTGATTACTATGCAAACTATAAAGATAAACCAACAGACTCTTCAAATTTTCAAGAATTTTTTGCATTGCGGCCTGTACACAGCCAGCCATACTCTATCCGTCTCAACCACAGCCAGTTGCTGCTCCTCTCGGCTACTTCAGATAAGTTCTTTACTGTGCGACGCAACTCTTGGCCACTGAATCCGACGTCTCTGAGGAAACGGGTTGTGGAGTGTGCCACAAACTCTCCATCCTCGCTGTTCTGCTTCAGTGGCCAGCTGAGCATACCGCAGTTTCTTCCTCTCATATGCCTCATCTACAGCATCCTCCCATGGCACTCTGTTAACTCTATCGGTTGAACAATGCGTGCTGATCCAGACCACAAAACAATATCTGGTCGGAGGTTAATGGTAGCAATCTCAGGTGGAAAAATAAGCCGTTGATCAAGATCAGCCAGCATTTTCCAGTCCCTAGCAGCTTCCAGTTGTCCTGAGCGAGAATTGGTTTTAACACCTTTTCTTGGTGGTTGCTCGCCTGGGCGGAGGAATATTGTCTTCTGCGTGTAATGTTTTGCTAGAACAGGTGGCAACTTAATGGTCATGTTACGCTTGTCTTCCAATGCTAAAGCCAAACATCGGAGTACTTGGTCATGGCGCCAAGTAAACCGACCTTGGCTAAGAGCCACCTTACATCCTGTCAAAATGCGCCTTAATGTTGCAGGTGATGAACACAAAGGACAAGAGGGATCCTCTCCTACCCAGAGGTTTAGGTTCTGCGGTGACGGGAGAACATCATATGTTGACCTGATAAGGAAACTGATCCTACTCTCTTCCATTGACCAAAGGTCTTGCCAGCCCATCTTGCGTTGTTCCACACTCTCCCATCTCATCCACTCTCCCTGCTTGGGAATGGCCTTTATACACCTCATCCTCTCCTCCTGCTTTCGCACCTCGTTGACTACGAGCTTCCTCCTTTGAGCTGGGGCTGCCTTGTGCCCAATTTAGGAGGAGCTAAACTGACCCCAAAACCCCCTCTTCCATGCTGTACCTGCCCCACGATGTCACCAATTTGAAGGGCAGCCTTTGCCTCTTCCACAGATTTCTTTGATGAGCACTTTCTACCAGTTTTTAACACAGGTGCTGCCTCCCTTACACATTTGTCGCGTGACTCTGCTAAAGTCATTTCCAGTCTGACCTTGGCGCACTTAAACTCCTCGGTTAAAGCAGAGACTGGCAGCTGCAATACTCCTTTACTATAAAGTCCCACTCTGCTGAGGCAGCGTGGAACTCCCAACCATTTCCTGATATATTAACTTATTAACGCTTCCAGCTTATTCACTGTTGTCAAAGAAACCTCATACACAGTCAGTGGCCACAGTAACCTCGGCAGTAGACCAAACTGAAAGCACCAGAGTTTCAGTTTGCCTGGTAGAGCACAGCTGTTTATGCTCGTCAACCCTTCCACTGCTTGTCGTCTAACTTCTCCCACTCGAACTGTGTCCTTTAGATCCCCATCGTACCATCTCCCAAGACTCTTCACTGGCTTCTCAGAAACTCTTGGTATTGCCTCACCATTAATGTAGAATGTTTTATCTACCACCTTTCCTTTAACTATCGAGATGCTCCTTGATTTAGAGGGCTTAAATTGCATTCGTGCCCATTCAATGTTATCGGTTAACTTGCCCGATAACCGATTAGTGCAGGCTACTGTTGTAGTCATGGTTGTCATGTCATCCATGTATGCTCTGATTGGGGGTAGTCGCATCCCAGAAGCAAAGCGCTCTCCTCCTACTACCCATTTTGATGCCCTAATGGTAACTTCCATTGCCATGGTAAAAGCCAGTGGAGAAATTGTGCATCCTGCCATTATTCCAACCTCTAAGCATTGCCATGTAGTGCTGAATTCTGGAGTTGAGAAACTAAATTGCAAATCTCCAAAATAGGCTTTCACTAATTTGTCATCGAGATCGGTACCCTGAAAAAATCAAATGCTGCCCAAAGAAGCTCATGTGGCATTGAACCATATGCATTAGCCAAATCCAGGAATGTCACATGGAGCTCCTTCCTCTCCTTTTTAGCTGATTGAATTCGTTGCCAGATAACATTGATGTGTTCTAAGCATCCTGAGAACCCTGGAATGCCCGCTTTTTGAACTGAAGTGTCAATGAAGCCATTCTTTAATAGGTAGGTTGACAATCTATGAGCAATAATGATGAAGGAAATCTTAAACCTTCCATGTTTAATAGTGAAATAGGACGAAACTGACTGATGCTTGTAGCATCTTTTTCTTTAGGTATAAAGACTCCACCGGCTCGGTGCCATGCTCTAGGTACAACCTGCTTTTCCCATGCCACTTTTATCAATTTCCACAGAATTTGTAGAACTCCTGAAGCACTCTTGTACACTCTGTACGAAACTCAATTGGGCCCTGGAGATGATGAAGCCCTTGCCTTTCTCACAACCTGCTCTATCTCTTTCCACTTAGGTGCACAGACCTCCATTTGTTATTCTGGTGGATTGATAGGTGGGATGTCTGACGGAATTGACATAGGCTCATGCCTTTTTGCATATGTATGCGTTTCCTCCAAATATCTCTCTAGCTCAACCCTAGATGCTTTTAAAGTGCCATTCTTCTCACTGGTGAATAACTTCTTTACGAATTTGAATGGGTCTTTATAGAGATTAGCCCTCGCACGCTCCTTTTTGTAGCGTTTCCGTAGGCGCTCAGCTCTGCGTAATGTTGCAAGCTTATCTTTTATGGCCCTTTGTAAGAGATTGAGTCCCTCCTTCTGACCTTGTTCTGCTCTTTTCCATTGCTTCCTCAGCTGCCTCCTTTCTCTAACTAACCCTTCAATTTTCTGCTGCCGTCTAGACATATATATATATTAAATGTGGCAAATGTGATGTTTTAAGAGACTCAACCTAATAAATCTTTCCACTGTCAGGTCTAAAGTCACTGGACTGATATGGAATATTAACAGATTCTTTATTTTTGGGAGGGGAGGAACTGTACAGTCGGAAACACAAGGAAGTGAACTGTGGAAATACAAACTATTTGATCGACCTCTTCCCTAAAGAAGGGGTTTAGTGCGTGATCTGCCATGTAGGAATAGTTTCCAGTGGAGGTTCGGTATGTAATTTGCATGTCTTCACTTATTCATTCACAAATTCACATCCCTACGCGAGGCGAACTATTCTCAAAGACTTACTTTTAGTCATTATTTGGGTAGCACACATATTCTGAATGCCTTCGGGAGAATTCAAATGAACCATTTTAATCTAGATTAATCTAGATTAATTCCAAGATTCCAGTGAGATTAATCTAGATTAAAAAAATTAATATATGCCCACCTCTAAAAATAACTAACTTTATCAGTATGAATATAAACAATTAACATGGCTGTTAGTACTCACTATCAAGCTCGCATATCGATACTGGTAAAGTTTAAAATATTTTACTAGCTCGTAACGAAATCAAACTCAATATAAGGCAAAGCTATAAATAGCTTCATTGATACACGTTTGCCGTTACTATCAGTTACACTGTGATGAAGTTGAATTTGTAAGATTCATAACATAAGATTGTTTACAGATAAACTGCGTAACATACACTCAAACACCTTCTCACAACTGCATTGCAGACACAAGATAATGTAACACACACACACACAACATATATTGTATAACACATACAGATACAACATAAAGAAATAGGTAAACATATGTAGAGCATATAACAACAAACCAAACGTGAAAAAACGGAGCAGGTAGAGTTCACGGTGAACATAGGAACAAAGTTTAGGCAGAGGGTAAAGCTAGGTATAAAAATAGATACCCTAAACTTTTTAACCTAAAGTTAGATTTGGCGAAATTAAACAAAACAGCTTTCAACTGCAGATAGGCCTATTGCTTATTTATTGTCTCAACCCTGACTCACTAACAGTAACGTTATACCAGTCGACTCCAAAGTTACACTGTCATAGCTAAGCCAGTGTAACGTTAGTTATGCTAATATAGCTACCTTTGTTAGGTAGCTATATTAGGTAGCTACGTGTGCTAGTGATACATGCTTCATGAAAAAATAAATGCCATCAAAATGAAAACAGCAAGATTACCTGTCCAGCAGAAATAAAGCCATCATGGAGTCACTTTTCAGCCCCTTGAGATCCCTCAGTTGTCGCCACCGCTGGAAAGCCACGCCGATATTGACTCTCTTATGATTTCTTGATTTATCCAAAGACTTTTTGTTGATAGTCTTTTCAAATACTGTCTTCCTTTTTTTAACTTGTTTGACTTCGCTGCCTCTATATGCAGGTAACGTTACTGAGAATTTTGACTGTTCTTTCTCTGCCATAATTGTTATTACTAGCTTCCGTGCCTCTTCAAACGGGTGTGCGCATTTGGGCTGCTCCTGTATCAGCAGAGGTGGTATCCATGGTAGCGAGGGAGAGTGACAGTCGCCCCAGCCAATCATTTCTTTCGTCCCGAATGGAATAATGAGCTGTTTTTATTACAGTCCTGAGAGGACTACAGACACTCGATTTTTATAACTTCTTTTCCAGAGTACATTTGTACTTTGAGTACATTGTAATGTTTCCTTAAATTTTAATTATGCATTGATATATAAAGACAGTTTAAACAAATTTGGAAAAAAGTATTTTTGGGGAAAATAATTTTCTACCTACCCTGCCTTTAAATCAGAAATAGGCCTATATTTTCTTTTATTTTGGGGTAAACACATTAGGACACTTAATTGTATAACTATATATTTGCATTAGATGATAAACTATCAAGTCAAATGAGATTTAACGTTAAAAAAGAAAAAAGGAAGAAATCACAAGAACCGATCAGTAAGTCATATTTATTTGTCATAAGGAGGGTGAGTACTGTCCTCTGGTGGTCAATAACAGTATTGCAATATTGTAAAAGCAACTCAAGGACATGGACATCTATGCAAAAGAGGAGTGGTCCAAAATCCCAATGGAAATGAGCAAAAAACTTGTCATCAATTATAAAAACCATTTGACCGCTGTTATGAAAAATAAAGACTTTGCCAATGATTATTGAGAAAGGGTATGAGTAATTGTGGACATGTAATGTTTTGTCAAAATGTAAAAAATAAGGAGAATAGCTCCTTATTTTTTCATTAATTCATTATTATTCATTAATATCTCTAACACAATGGGCCCTATTTTAACGATCTGAAACGCAAGTGTCAAAGCGCAAAGCGCAAGTAACTTTGTGGGCGGATCCCGGCGCTGTTGCTATTTTCCCGGCGGGATAAATGCCTCTTGCGCCTGGCGCAAATCTAAAAGGGGTTGGTCTGAAGTAGCTTCATTATTCATAGGTGTGGTTTGGGCGTAACGGGAAACAAACCAATACTAGCTTTATATCACATTCCCTTTAAGAGGATGATGAACGAGGTGTGCTTTTTCCATGGCGCAATACTATTATAACGGCGCATTTACCAGGCGCGCTTCAGAATCAGTTCACAGCCGAGGAGATCGATGTTCTCGTCAGGGCCGTAAAAGAAAGAGAAGTGACATTTTTGCGCCGGACAAGTTTGCGCCGGAATACGCCTCCTCTTTGCGCTGAACCGCCCCGGGGAGCGCAAGTGTATTTCTTAGTTAACCGACGTGTGTCTGTGGAGGGAAAAGTCCGCTTTGCGCGGGTGCAAAATAGGAATGACACATGCGTCAGTGTACAAAGTCATTTGAGCCGGGTGATGAATGCCTATTTTTTATATACAATTTCTCCATATTTAAAAATTCGGCCTGGGTATGAATAATATTGAGCACAACATGTACATGTATTGTCATTAGTTTTGTGTGAGGCATAGAGTTAAACGGACCGAAACTAAACTTGTCCTCCATAGCTCCTAAAGTTAATTTACACTTGTATTGAGTTCACAACCAACAATGCAAACAGACATGTGAGAACGACACTCGGTTACTAACGTAACCTCGGTTCTCTCTAGATGGGGGAACAAGTGTTGCGTAAGCTAGCTTACGGGAAAACCTCTTTTCTCGAGAATCCTGAAGCCAAAAAAAATCCTTAATTTTGCATTAATTTAAAACGCATTGCTGCACAGAGCAGACCTAGGCAATACAGCTCGCGCGCTTATTGGTTGCTCTGCGGCAACTGCTGCAGCCTATCGATGGACTATTCGTGACGTAAGCACCAATGAGGGCGCAGGCGTCCTCGCGCGTCACGTCCCGCCAGAATGGGCGTGGCTTATGTCTATATAAGCCGAGTCCAGATAGGATGTTCTTTGGTTTTTCACACTGAAGCGAAACCAGAACGTAGCACAAGCACGGCAGGGTTACGCAACACTCGTTCCCTCATCTAGAGAGAACCGAGGTTACGTTAGTAACCGAGTGTCGTTCTCTTACGAGAGTACTCTTGTGTTGTGTAAGCTAGCTTTACGCTACGGGAACCCAATGCAAAACGCCGTGCGTGCTGAATTGCCCACACATGGCCCCAAGGGTGTGCACCCGGGGAACCATACTAGTTAGTGATATTCAGACCAACGAGTAGTGGGCCTAAAATATATCATAATCCTATAGTTATAGGAACAAGTACTTAGCACATAATGACAGACAGTAGGGACCTAAGTCGGCCTGAACTGTATTGCAACTGACTATTATAGCCTGTAAGTCAAGCATTAGACAGAAAATAGCTTAGCCTGCAGCGGAGGAACTTCCAGGTTGTAAAACCTTATAAATGTAGACGGGGAGGCCCAGCCTGCCGCCATACAAATATCCTGGAGTGAAACCCCACTGGACCAGGCCCATGAAGGGGCCACGCCTCTGGTAGGATGGGCACTGATGCTTAAGGGGCATTGAAGGCCCTTAGACCTATAAGCCAGCGTGATAGCGTCACCTATCCACCTGGAAAGACTCTGTTTTGAGGTGGCTAGCCCTTTGGTACGGCCACCAAATGAAACAAAGAGCTGTTCTGCCTGCCTGAACGCAGCAGACCGCTCGACGTATATCCTCAACGCCCTGACCGGGCAGAGGAGATTAACGTCGTTTTCACCGTCAGACCCAGGTAGGGCTGACAGGGAGATGACTTGCGCTCTGAACGGAGTGGAGAGCACTTTGGGGACATAGCCGTGTCTTGGTTTGAGGACGACTTTAGAGTCGTTAGGCCCAAACTCAATGCACTACGTTCCACCATCCTTTTTGGGAACAAGGAAATATCTGCTGTAGAAACCCGAAGCGCTCTATGTCAGAGGGACGGTTTCTATAGCTCCCTTTCCCAGCAGTTTCACTATCTTGGCACGAAGTAGATGTGCTACTTCGTTTTTTACCGTAGTTTCAACCCTGGCCAGAAAGCGTGGGGGTCTGCAAGCGAACTGCAGCAAATAGCCTCGCTTTATAGTGTTCAGTACCCACTGTGACACGCCCGGGATCATTTCCCATGCTTTCATACTTAAAGCTATGGGGGAGAATATATCTGGGCTCTGGCCGCTGCGTGTGTGTGACACATAGCATGCGGTGTTTGCATGTGGGCACACGTACACACACTACAGGAGGTTTAAAATCCTAATCGATTGTGAAATCTGGTTGCAGCACACACTTCAGGAGAATCTTTGCAGATTTTATTCCCTTAAATATTAAACATGCACACACTACAAGATTTGAAAATGGCAGCGCATCACGCACTGCAAAATGTTATTAAGATTATTGTGCCAGAGGATGCGTGATCTCACGCAGCAGATCGGAAGCTGAAAAGCAGATGTAAACAAAATGTATACTGAAACACGACAACTTGCTGTATCAATATTTATTGTTTGTTGTGAGAAAAAACAAAAGCGGAAGATTGAAGTGTGAATAAGAAAATGGTTGGGGAGACAGGATCAACATGGATTATCAGTTCTTCAGCGAGAATTGGAGGTAAGAATTTAATTGCCTGTATTTCTATCTGGTAGTGTGCTAGAATTATTTTTCCCATTATAACGCTAATGGCTGGCTAGTCACTCGTCCATATTGCAATTTTAAATTCATTAGCCAAATAGTCAGGGTGATACTGAAGGCCTGGCGTGGGCTTTGCAGAGCGGTGTGGATACGGTGGGAGTGGGACAGTGGTGAGGGAAGCAGGAGCCCAGCAGAGCCAGAGGGTGGAGGGTCGAGGCACAGCAGCTGACTCGAACGTCTGAGGCTGAGCCAGAGCGACACTAGATCAAGGTGAAGCCAGAGAAATGAGGGAGCCCGGAGGAACCTGAGGAATGACAGTCAACGGTGGAACCGAGGGGGCGTTGAGGCAAGGTGGACCCGATGGGTTAGAGGCCGAGGTTGAGTCTTGGGTTTGGAGGCTTTACGGGAGCTGAGGGATTAAAGAGCCAAGGCGTAGCTGATGACTGGGAAGCACCAGGCAGATCCGTGAAGCAGAGTGTAACAACTGGAAGAGCTGAGGGGCTAAAGGGATACAGCGAAGGCGATGAACCAGATGGCTCTGACAGTGGAGGAGGGAGAGGGAGGCTGGGCAGGACCATATACAACAAATTTAATCAGCCAATCAGATTTCGATTTGACTGCACTGGGGTCATCTAGCAGGCGTACAATAACGTTGGCATTTTCTCATGCTTTGATTGGGTGGTCAGAGCGCAGTAAGCGTATTACTGTATTCAAAGCTTGCTAACCACATCTGTAGAGAACTGCATAAACTAAAATACATTCCTGTAGATTTAATAGTTTTTCAACCCACAAATTAATGTTTCTTTCCCTCCTCGACCCCCAGCAGGTTCAATACTACTGAAAAAAATCCCTTATTCAGCCTTATTAGGATGGATTTTGTGTAAAACATAATCAATAGTTTTGGTGAGTATAATGCTGTTTTTTCAAACATTCAAACTATTGTAACGTCTGACTAGGGACTATTGTAACCCTCGAAGGACAAGATAAGGGAGGCTCCGTTTCTGAACTTATAATCGGAAAGCAAGAACCACTGTACACTAACGCACACGCCAAACTCACTCGTTTCTCTCTACCCGCCCTTTTCCCAACTCACCGCATTAACCTTATAACTGCCGGTGCAAAATAAAAACAGCAATTTCACAACAATTATAGAGAGTCTATGCGCTGCAACGCTATTAAAACTCATTAATTTACTGAAGGCCTATGTGTGAAATGCACGGCCCGCCACTGTGTTTGCACCATTATTTACCGCCCAAAAACCACATCTTAAACCAGATGCTACCTGGTAGATTGCGGTGGTCATTCTGGAAATTATCTTATGGCATCTGTGTACTTTAATCTGTGGGCCGTCAGTAAATCACGCGCAGAACTTTTCACTCCCATCGCTGCTGTTTTGGAATTGCGCTTTCACGCTAATTTGCCCTGTTTAGTAAATATGCCCTTAAAACTAAACAAGACGATGAAATGAATATAACTGTGACAGGTGAGGAATGAAGCTTGCGCTTAGGTTGTGTGAAGCTGTTAGTCTGATATGTCTGTACACGCAGAAACTGCATATGGAGGAGAGCAGCACTGTTATCAACTCTTACTTCAAGTTACAACTAATAGCTAACATGACACATGTTCATTCTAAATGTAACTTTCTAGAGAAAGTGAAGATTATGAAAAAAGAAGTTACTTGTCACTGCACTGATGCCAGATTAGCTACATGGCTCAATGATATTCTTAATGTTGACCCCCACAGCCCACGAGCAGACATAACCACAATCAAGGGAAGTTGAAGTTAAATTTTCTCTGAACACACAAGCAGTTTCTATTCCATTTGATCATATCCTGAACTAGTTATATATAATCTTTAATTGTTAAGTTTTTAGGGAGCATTCAGCTAAAAGCATAATGTGAGCATGTTTTTTACAGTTGTTGTCTTTTTTACTGCTGTGTGTAAATAAGTGCAGTGTTTCTCCACTGGTTTACTTCTCCACTAAGTGCAAATAGTCCCTCTTGTTGACAGAGGCTTTACTAACTCTGACCTCCATTGTGTCATTGAGTCAGACAAATTACAAATAATGCTACCGATACGAGTTTGAAGCTGCCATTTACCAAACTCAGTCTTTTCCCATCGCATATCAGCTCAGAGAGGTGTTTATTTTAAATACAAATTCCACAAAAGTGGAAATAAAGTGCCAATAGTGGAGATACTGTGTTTAATGGGTCGGGTTAGTTGTAGGCGTAGAGCAGGGATTTCCCAACCACATTCCTGGAGCCCCAAACACTGCACGTTTTGCATGTTTAACGGCCTCAGGAACGTGGTTGGGAACCCCTGGTGTAAAGAAAGTAATGTCAACTACAAGTAATATCCCAATAAAGCAGCATCTATTTATGAGTTTAATAAATATATTCATATACACTTAATACGTTGTTATTATTGTTTTATGAGTATGAATAGCATCTAAGTGCAAAGAAAATAGTGCCATTTTCACTTAGTGTAAATAAGATCTATCTCTATTTTCAGGTAGTGTAAATAAGATCTATCTCTATTTTCAGTTAGTGTAAATAGCATCTATTGCTAAGAAAATGCAGCATTGTTTTTACAGGTTTGCCAAGAAATATATGGTCTATTTTAGCTCAGAAGTTGCTAGAAGAAAACTATAATTTTCAGCAAAGCTGTCAAGTCTGTACTTCCTGATTCTACAACACAAGGGTTTGATGGTTTTGCTGAGCTTTTCGAAATAGTCACGTGAAACTGAGTAATTAAAGGGGTTCAAGTAAAATCTGTTTATAGCGTTTAGTTTCCGGCAGAAAGTAATCCACACGTCTTCACTTGATAAATGTTTAAACCACCTGTCTATATGGAAAGTTTTATGTTTGTTTCATTTATCAACTGACCAAACTAGTGGAACATTTCATTTGCACGAAACCACACTGTATGTTAACCACAGAAACAGAGCAGAAGTCACCAGTTTAAGTATGTAAGAACCAAATTATTTAGAACAATTAATATGCAAGCAAAAACTATATAAATAAAATAAAAATATATATTTATTAATCGTTGTTCATGTGATTTGCACTCTAGTTCTATATGCCAAATTTCTTTAACATACAAATACACACACACACATAAAGTAGCTCAAATTTTCATTTGTAAAAAGTTGCTCTAATGCACAGAAACCACATTGGCCTCTGGTTTACTGCAAGCATGAACATCTCAGAGCAGCGGCAAGAAAAAAATATAAAAAGATAAAAAGGTCTAGAGACAATTATATCAGAGAATAGCACTGTATTAATATATACAACACTGTATATATTTACATTAAACACCAGAAAAAAACACTAATTTTGTTCATTAATGGGATCTTGCTTTACATTGACATTGATTTGAGAAGCATTAAAAGTATAACAAAAACAATTTATTTTAGTTTAATAAAGAAATTCATATGCAATTTAGATTTATAATGGATAATACTTCATACAGCTTTTACGGGCTGAAGAAAAGAGTAGGTGGTCTGATCCTGGCAAGGCCGGTTTCGTCTCGAGCGCTAAAATAATGTGGGTTAGTGTTTTGTGGGTCATTTGTGTTTTGAGTTGCAGTATTTTGAGTTTTCTTTGAAGTATTTTTAGATATTCTAATTGCATCAATGCAGCTCTTTACTAAACCTGAAACAACAGTGAATGCACATCACTGAGACACTTCTCGACAGTTTAAACTAAGAGCAGATATGATATGGCTGAATTTGTGTATTGATTAAGAGTTTGTCTCCATGTAGTAAATTCAATGAAATTTTACACACCTATCACTGCAATGATCAGAAGCACATTCAGTAGGACAGATATGATGATGGTCATATTTCTCCATGATATCTGGTGTTGTGGAGCGTCTGTAATATTCTTTTGGACGAAGTCTGTAAAAGGTTTGTAGTTCAATCTTTATTCAGTTTCAGTCTTTAACAGAACAATAAAACTATTATTAGTTCTTCATTCAGTATATTCAATATGGAATCCATCATGTGGTTTATAAAGACGTGATATAATAAAATAACTTACCGCTGATGTAGATTTTGGTGCCGTTGTTGAATTTTAGTGGTTCACTAGTTTTCACACAATAATAAACTCCTAATTCATCAATGGTGATATTTTTGATGAACAGACGACTGTTAGTTTTCACTGAGTATTTTTGTTTAAAGCTGCTGTTTTCATATTTACCTACTTCATATTGAGCTCCTTCATTAGTATGTGTATGTGTTCCTTTTTCACATCTGGGAAGCCAGAAGTTTACTGAGAGTGACAGTTCTCCCCTTATTAGACATTCTCTGATAGTATTTACCTTGTGTTTTTAAAGCACACGCAGTGAACAAACAAGGTTCACAACACAACGGAAATGCAACTGGGTTTTATTCTGTACATTTATGGCCAATGAAGTCAATATAGTCTATGTTTTTACTTTATTGTCAGTAAAAGTTTTTTTAAATCGTGGTTTTCTTGCTCAACACTGCTCTCTTGTGGTCAGGAGGCATTTCCTTTGTGCTGTGGATTCATTTCTTTGTTTCAACAGAAGTAAAAAGAATTAAAAAATCATAGAACAAAGCCATCAGGAAACATGAAAACATTATTTCTGGACACATATTTCTGATTCTAGGACATATTATGAAAATGAAAATCTCACATGCATAATTGGGTATTATGTTTTTTTTATATTAATTGCCCCTAAACAGCACATGATGAATAAATCAATATCAAGCTCTCAGTCGCACTGTTGGCCTGAATATCAGCACATATTCATAATTATAAGCATATTTATAAGCTTTATACATTAACCTAGTTGAAGACGTGTAGTGTTACTTTATATTTTCATGTAAGATATCAGTGTTTGTGTTGAGTCTTGAGGTTGTTCGAAATCCATATCTTGAAGATTTTGTAGGTCTGTACGTTGAAGTCGTCTCCGTTTCTTGCATGAACAAACACCTTTAATAGTCCTTAAAAGTGAAATCAGATTAAATTAGTAATTCAGACAAAAACATTATTTTATTCACCCACATTTCATGGTTTTGTTCTTTCTGTAACATAATTGTAGTCACTATAAAGAGCTGTAACTGCAAGAGCTGTTAAAATATTCTTTAAAAAATGTAAAATAGCATACAGATATTATAGTGAGAATTCAAGAGCACAATGTCCACGTTTGGAGACATACATGTATAATTTCAGCAAAGAGCTCACCTATCGTGATGATGATCAGAACAGCATTCAAGAGCAGATATGA
Organism: Siphateles boraxobius; assembly: GCF_051911475.1. Classification (NCBI taxonomy): domain Eukaryota; kingdom Metazoa; phylum Chordata; class Actinopteri; order Cypriniformes; family Leuciscidae; genus Siphateles; species Siphateles boraxobius. Next base: position 29,519,667 of record NW_027508733.1, read on the forward strand.
AGATAATAATCTGCCGATGTGTCTGATTCTTCTCAATGTTCTTCACCGCTGTATGATTCTGGATCTCTGGAGTCGGTACTGTGTAATCATTGAAGGGGTTTAATATTAATATTGAATATTATTTGTCTAACAGTGATTAAGTGTTTAGCTTGATGATCACCGTATGTTCACTCACCAATGATGTGTAGTCTGGTGCCGTCGCTGTATTTTGGATGAGCGTCTGTGGTCACACAGTAATTGTCATGGCGGGGAACAGAACACAGGAAGCAATAGCAAGTAACTCAATTTATTAATGACCAAAACAATGACACGGGCGTGGAATGGTAGCGCAGGGACTTCGATGGCCAGAAGTGATGACAGGAACCGTGAAGTGGTGAAACACAGAAGACGGAATCCACACAACCCAAACGATAATCCACAACGAAACGACAATCCACGAAGAACACGAACACCGGACGAGCGGGATGACAGGACTGGAACACCGACACAGGAGACATCAAACAACGATCTGACAAAGAGGACAAAAAACGGTGAGTATAAATAGGGTGAGGAAATGGACTGCAGCTGGTGGTGATATGATGATCAGCTGGAGCGGATCAGGTAATGACATCACACTCACGCCCACAACGCACGTGCATTCATACCACAACATAAACACGAGACGAGAAGGAACCAGAGAATAGTATACCGTGACAGTACCCCTCCTCCTAAGAACGCCTCCTGGCGTTCTCAGACTCCCTTACCTGTCGATTGTAATCATCGATAAGGGAGTGATCCAGGATGTCTCTAGCAGGTACCCAACTTCTCTCCTCCGGACCGTAACCTTCCCAGTCCACCAAGTACTGGAATCCGCGTCCCCTCCGCCTAGAGTCCAGAATACGGTTGACCGAATAAGTGGTTTCCCCATCTACGAGTCGCGGCGGGGGGGGAACCGGGACTGGCGGATTAATGTGCGAATGAAACACGGGCTTAATTTTGGATACGTGGAAGACGGGATGAATCCTCCTGTACGCCGGAGGTAAATTGAGGCGGACTGCCACCGGACTAATGATCTTGGTGACAGTGAACGGGCCAATGAATTTGGGAGCAAGCTTATTGGAGACGGAGCGGAGAGGAATGTTTCTGGTAGAAAGCCACACTCTTTGACCGACGATGTATACGGGAGGCCTTGACCGGTGGCGATCGGCCTTGGCCTTGGTGCGCGCCCCCACCTGGAGTAGAGTCTCACGGGCTCTAGTCCAGGTACGGTGACACCTCTGGACGAAGGCGTGAGCAGAGGGGACCGCGACCTCGGATTCCAGACTGGGAAAAATAGGTGGCTGGTAACCTAAACTACACTCAAACGGAGAAAGGCCCGTGGACGACACCGGTAACGTGTTGTGGGCGTACTCCACCATGGATAGTTGTTGGCTCCATGAGGAAGGATTCTTGGAGACCAAGCACCGCAACATCCTTTCCAGATCTTGGTTGGCTCTCTCAGTTTGGCCATTGCTCTGGGGATGGAACCCTGAGGACAGACTAACCGTCGCACCCAGTAATCTACAAAATTCTCGCCAAAATTTGGACACAAACTGGGGTCCCCTGTCGGAGACCACGTCCATCGGGAGGCCATGTAAACGAAAGACGTGATCTACGACAGTCAACGCTGTCTCCTTAGCTGAGGGTAATTTGGGTAAGGGGATAAAGTGAGCCGCCTTCGAGAACCGGTCCACCACGGTCAAAACGACTGTGTTACCCTGGGAGGGCGGGAGGGCGGTAATAAAATCTAGCGCGATGTGGGACCAGGGTCTCGAAGGGACTGGCAGCGGTTGGAGTAACCCATCTGGAGGTCGATTAGAAGTCTTACCAGTGGCACAAACTGAGCAAGCCAAGACAAAACTGTGAATGTCACGAGCCATAAGTGGCCACCAAAATCGTTGCTTAACCAAGAAACTGGTTCGGTTGACTCCTGGATGACAAGCCACGTTGGAGCAATGACCCCACTGAATGACGTCGGACCGTAATTCCTCCGGCACAAATAAACGATTCGGTGGGCAACCGGGCGGAGGCGTTACCCCTTCTAAGGCCGACTTGACCTTCGATTCGACCTCCCATGTGAGTGTGGAAACAAATAGGGTTTCGGGTAAAATGCACTCGGGAGTAGACGGGCGTTCGGAAGGCTCAAAAATACGAGATAATGAATCGGGTTTGATGTTTTTAGAACCCGGGCGGTACGAGAGAGTAAAATCAAAACGGCCGAAAAAAAGTGCCCACCGAGCCTGCCTGGAGTTCAATCTTTTAGCCGTTCTAATGTATTCTAGATTCTTATGATCAGTCCAGACGATAAAAGGTACCCCTGACCCTTCTAACCAGTGACGCCACTCCTCCAACGCTACTTTGACTGCCAACAACTCCCTGTTACCGATGTCGTAATTACGTTCGGCTGGGGACAAGCGATGAGATAAAAACGCGCAGGGATGCATCTTGTCGTCTGTAGAAGAGCGTTGGGATAGCACTGCACCTACCCCCACCTCTGACGCATCAACCTCCACCACGAACTGACGTGAAGAATCAGGGGCAATAAGGATGGGGGCTGAAACAAAGCGGCCTTTCAGTTTGGCAAACACAGCTTCCGCTGTGTCTGTCCACCTGAACGCCGTTCTGGGGGAGGTCAAGGCAGTCAGAGGTGCGGCTAGTTGGCTGAAGTTGCGAATAAAACGCCGGTAGAAATTGGCGAAGCCCAGAAACCTCTGTAGGGCCTTACGGGAATCTGGGCTTGGCCACTCGACCACAGCCTTAACCTTTTCAGGATCCATACGCACTCCTTCAGACGAAATGATGTGCCCTAGGAAAGGAACAGACTGTGCATGAAATTCGCATTTCTCCGCCTTGACAAAAAGCCCATTCTCTAGCAACCTCTGAAGCACTCGTCGGACGTGCTGCACATGTTCCTGGAGAGAAGATGAAAAAATCAATATGTCATCCAGGTAGACATAAATGAACTGATCTATCATATCTCGCAGCACATCATTGACGAGTGCCTGGAAGACCGCAGGGGAGTTGGACAGCCCGAACGGCATGACCAAGTATTCAAAGTGCCCCCTGGGGGTGTTAAACGCAGTCTTCCACTCATCCCCCTTCCTAATGCGAACCAAATGATATGCGTTACGTAAGTCCAATTTCGTGAAGACGGAAGCTCCCTGTAACCTCTCGAAAGCTGAAGACATCAACGGCAAAGGATAAGTATTCTTTACCGTGATGTTGTTCAACCCCCGGTAATCGATACAAGGTCGCAGAGAACCATCCTTCTTCCCCACAAAAAAGAACCCCGCCCCCGCTGGAGAAGAGGAAGGGCGAATGAACTTGGTTGCTAGAGAATCAGAAATATATTTCTCCATGGCCTCCCTCTCAGGAACAGACAGTGAGTATAACTTGCCCTTGGGCGGAGACTTACCTGGCAGTAAATCTATGGCACAGTCATAGGGACGATGCGGAGGGAGAGAAGCAGCACGAGACTTACTAAACACTTCCTTCAGGTCCAGGTACTCCCTGGGCACGCTAGACAAATCCCCTGCTTCCTCCTGAAACATAAAAACAGGCACAGACGAACAAGCAGACACAAGACAGGACTTATGACATTCCTTGCTCCACTCCAGCACAGTTCTTTGCTGCCAGTCTATACGGGGGTTGTGGTGGATGAGCCAGGGGTGTCCAAGAACGATGGGTGCGAGGGGTGAATCCAGTATGTAAAAAAAAATAGTCTCAGTGTGGTTGCCAGATGTGATGAGGGTAATATCTTCAGTCGTGAGTGAAATAGTGGGAAGTTCTTGACCATTAAGTGCGTGTACTGCAATCCTGTGAGTGAGGGGCTTGAGGGGAATCTGAAACTTGAGTGCAAATGATTTGTCCATAAAATTACCTTCAGCCCCGGAGTCCAAAAGTGCTCTACAGTCGTGCTGGTGGACTGACCATCTTAGTCTTACCGGGAGGAGGGTAGATGTGGATGAGGTCTTCTTGGCGGAGATCCCACCCGATAGTAGCCTCATACTTACTATCGGGCTTGACCTTTTACCGGGCAGTTGTATGCGAAATGTCCCGTACCCCCGCAGTAGAGGCAAAGGCCCTGGGACCTCCGCCTTTCCCTCTCCTCCCGGGAAAGCCGAGCTCGCCCCACCTGCATGGGTTCGTGATCGTAGACGGGACTGACCGCGTCCCTGCCGCTGGACCTAGGACCCTCGGCTCCTTCCGGTGTGCGGGTGAACGACCCTCTTCGCTCGACTCGTGAGAGTCGAGCGTCCACCCGCAGTGCCAGCTCGATTAGTCCATTTAAAGATGTGGGGAGGTCCAGGGCGTAGATCTCCCTCTGGACGCGGTCAGCCAACCCATGCAGGAACATGTCCCACTGCGCCTCCTCGTTCCATCGACATTCGGCCGCCAGGGTCCGGAACTCGATGGAAAAGTCCGCAACCGACCTCTCTCCCTGATGCAGGTCGGCCAACACCCTGGCGGCCTCTCTCCCCGCGACGGCGCGGTCGAAAACTCGTCTGATTTCGGAGGAGAGTGTCTGGAACGAGGCGCAGCATGGGTCTTGGTTCTCCCACACCGCCGTTCCCCATAGCGCCGCCTTTCCCGTCAGAAGGGTCAGGACGAACGCTACCTTGGCCTGTTCAGTCTGAAAAGTTCTTGGTTGTAGCGCAAAATGCATCGAGCATCGTGTCAGAAAGGCTCTACAGTACCTGGACTCCCCGGAATAAGCCTCCGGAACCGGTAGGCGGGGCTCAGACTGGTGGTGGAACTCTGGTGGTGTGGGGGGAACGGCTGGTGCGGGTGGCGCAGTGGGAGCTCGCATTTGTTGGATCTGCTGGGTAAGCTCGGACACCTGCGCCACCAAAGATTGTACCGCACGACCCGTGTCATTCAAATTTCTCTCTTGGGAATCCATCCTACGTATGCTGTGCCGAATGAAGTCCTCCAACGAAGACGATGGTGCACTCGCTGCTTCCATGGTTTGGTCAGATCGTTCTGTCATGGCGGGGAACAGAACACAGGAAGCAATAGCAAGTAACTCAATTTATTAATGACCAAAACAATGACACGGGCGTGGAATGGTAGCGCAGGGACTTCGATGGCCAGAAGTGATGACAGGAACCGTGAAGTGGTGAAACACAGAAGACGGAATCCACACAACCCAAACGATAATCCACAACGAAACGACAATCCACGAAGAACACGAACACCGGACGAGCGGGATGACAGGACTGGAACACCGACACAGGAGACATCAAACAACGATCTGACAAAGAGGACAAAAACCGGTGAGTATAAATAGGGTGAGGAAATGGACTGCAGCTGGTGGTGATATGATGATCAGCTGGAGCGGATCAGGTAATGACATCACACTCACGCCCACAACGCACGTGCATTCATACCACAACATAAACACGAGACGAGAAGGAACCAGAGAATAGTATACCGTGACAGTAATAATCTCCTAAATCATCAATAGTGACATTATTTATGAACAGGCGATGATTACTTTGCACTGAATATTTCTGCCTAAAAGCTTTACTGTAGTGAAAAGCTGAAGTTGTGGAAGAGAATAATATCAGAACCGGAGAATCTGGAAGTTTCAGTAAAAACCAATAAACCTCCTTTACACCAAAATCACAGTTTATAGTCACATTTTGACCCAAATCTGTTAGTTGATCTGTTAAAGTCTCCGCAGCTTCACACCATATGAGCAGATCTGTGAAATAAACACCACACACACATAATATGGATTATTATTATGTCATTAAACATTATAAATGATCTTACACAATAAAATTTTCATAAAGTACAATTAACTCACAGAGGTAAAGCTGCACAATCTTCATGATAAAACACGTCTTTCTTTCACACGACTGTAGAGATGTAACTTTACCTCAGAGCTTTCAGAAGAATAGGGTGATGTAACCAGTCAAGAGGAAGTTAAAGGCAGGTTTGCTCTGGCCACACGTTTAGTTTGGTTGTCTATTTATTTAATATTCAACCATTGACCTATACATCATTTCTTGTCTTTAAAGCAAAATATTTATCTCTAATTCACTGCAGCAAAATTACCCAAGACACAGATAACATCCCAGTTTTCTTTTTTTCAGTCAAACACAAATATGATGTTTTCTTCAACTGTATTCTCGTTGTAACTCATGATTATTAACTCATAAGTTTAGATGAGGTTTTTAGTTTCTGTCTCTTGACACCATAAACAATATTTATCCTCGAGGCGAGTGAGTACTCTATGTATTTAAATTAATCTGGATTGAATTTCTATTTGCGTAGTACTTAGTATTTCTTTTAAACTAGAAAATAGTAGGAAGTGTTAAACTTATTTCTAACATTTGTTATACAATTTATTAATCTTTGATAATGTTAGTTAATACAAATTCAGCTGTTCATTGTTAGTTCATGTTAGCTCAGGTTCATTAAATAATATTAACAGATACAGATTGTGTTTTTAATAACGTACTTCAATACATTTCAATAACAATTAAATTAGCATGAACTAAAATTAATAACTGCTGTAGAAGTATTTCTTTTTTTATTGTTAGTTCATGATAACTAATGAGGTTAACGTTAACAAATGATTATAATTGTAAAGTGTTATCGTGGTGTTTCATGTCATGTTCACTTGGTTAAAGTTTAAACCACTTGATGCATGCGAGTGTGTGTGTGTGTGTGTGTGTGTGTGATCGTGTTGTTCATCAAGTGACCAAAACAGTGGAACATTCATTTGCACAAAACCACGCTTGTTGATGTTTAGGTTTAGGCTTGTTGAATAACTAAATTTTTTGCTGATAAAAAAAAAAAGCTGCTTCAGCCCCAAGAAAGCTCATTTGTCATGTGGTTAACAACTTTTACTGCTGAACATGTCAGCGCACTTATAACAGAGAGAGAAAAAAAACATTATATTACTATATATAAGCAAGATCTCCACTTAAAACAGTACCAGCAAAAAGTGTTACTTTAATACAAAGCAGCAAACGCTGCTAAAACGCATATAAATAAAAATTATATATGGAAATTATAAATTAAAATTCACACATATAAAACATAATAACAATCCATTTTATTTTGTAAATAAAAAAGCATATGTAGGGACACTTTGTATTCATAATGTGTATCACATCCTACATTGGCTGTAGACAGTAGTGCTCTGCTCCTGACTAGACCTGGTGTTACTGGAGCACATGAAGAAATCAACTTCAGCACACTGAAAGAGGAACATATTATATATGAATGGACATATACAGTATTTTAGACATAATGTACAGTCAGCTGGTCATAAACATTTCAGATCATTTAATGAATCTTGTGCATGCAGATTGAAGTTGCACTGTAAGAATCACCAGGATAATAGAAGACAAAATAAGATAACATATATTAATATTGAAGATCTTACCTGTGGATTATTTGAGTTTTGAGCTGCAGATTTTCCAGTTGCATCAATGAAGCTCTTCACCATACCTGAAACAACACTGAATATGAAACATCTCTGAATACACACATTGTAACAGTCCAAGAGCTGATTCACAGAGAATGTGTTTTACTGTGAAAAATGTGAGATGCAGAAAAAAGTGTCTAGAGAGATGTGGTTTTTTAAAGTTTTTAGGCATTTTTATAACGCCATGTCTCGCACGAGACGCTGAAAAAGAAGACAAATGTGAGCGCAACGGTTAAACACGTTTAGTGTGTGTTTACATTAAAATGAACAATGCAAAAGTATCGCAGTGGAATAGAAAAACACGTTCTGTGTGAACCGATATATTCTGTAGATCTAGAGTTTGTCTCCTTGTAGTTCACTGACACTTTTACTGTAGTAAAACAAGAACAAACCTATTAATGCAATGATCAGAAGCACATTCAGCAGGACAGATATGATGATGGTCATATTTCTCCATGATATCTGGTGTTGTGGAGCGTCTGTAATATTCTTTTGGACAAAGTCTGTAAAAGGTTTGTAGTTCAATCTTTCAATTTCAGTCTTTAACAGAACAATAAAACCATTATTAGTTCTTCATACAGTATATTCAATATGGAATCCATCATGTGGTTTACAAAGACATGATATAATAAAATAACTTACCGCTGATGTAGATTTTGGTGCCGTTGTTGAATTTTAGTGGTTTAGTTTTTACACAAAAATAAACTCCTAATTCATCAATGGTGATATTTTTGATGAAAAGACGACTGTTAGTTTTCACTGAGTATTTGTGTATAAAGCTGCTGTTTTCATTTTTAGGTCCTTCATATGTTCTGCTGTAAGAGCGTAAGATAAACATTGGTGGATCCGGTAATTTCAGTTTGTACCAGTAAATCTCCTTTATATCAAGATCACAGGTTATATTCACATCAGATCCTAAAGTTACTGGTATGTTTGTTAGACTCTCTGTGGCTTGATACAACATGAACAGATCTACAGTATGACAGAAAGAAAAACACATTGATTAAGATATAAAATCAAAATAAATCTGACTCAATCAAATGTGAATGAGAAACTCACAGATCTGCAGCTGTATGATCTTCATGATCTGATCCAGATGAATAATATCTGCTATGATCATTCAAACATCTCGTACTGTGAGTGGAAACACAAACCTCGACCACACAGAGTAAAGGGGAAGTCAGAGCTGCTTCTCTGAGAACATCATCATTCTTAGTGCTTTAAATCAACAAGTAATTAGAAGATACAGTGTGTGTAAATACGCTAGTGGGTTATAACCCTCAGGTGCTCCTCATTTGAGTGTAGCATATATTATCGCTCCTCATCTGCATTGTATATACAGTATAATACATAGTATTATTTACATATATTAAAATGATTTATGACTTTTTATATTCGCTGTGTCATGAGGAGCATGTCTGTGGCTGCAAACGGGACTGTAATGTTTATTTCTCTGGTAAATCTTTGAAGATTAGCTTTGTTATGAGCATAAGAGTAGGACTAACAGTAGCTATGTTCACAATTAACAATATAAGCAGACCACACAATATATTTAAATTAAACTAAATTCTGAGACGACTTTTTGCATTATGAAAAAGTGGAAACTCCACACATGTGTTTGTTTTGCCACTACACCTCTGAACACACAGCCAGACAAACATGCACATTGATGGCTTTGGTTTCATCTGTTCATAAAGTTAAAATCAGATGTTCAATCTGAGCTCAATCTGATATGTCAGCCGGTAGCAAAAAATAAATAAATAGAATTTAATATGGTTTTATAAAAGATAAGTTTCGTTAAGAGAATTTTTATATGCTTATATAAAAGTTAAAACTCTGGTGAAAGGGATCTGAGTGGTGGATGTGAGAGAGTCTGATATGATAACCCTGTGACAACTGTATGGGATTTGGCGTAAGACAAAATTTGTAGTCCATTGTGATAATGGTCAGAGTAAGGAAGGAAGAAGACAGGGTCGACTTATGAAATCCACACGAGTCTCCAGTCCAGTCTCACGCTGCTCGCTTCCCGGTCTTCTGTGGTTCCCTTTCAGTCAATAACGTCGGACGTAGTCGAATTTGACTGAATGGGGGATCGCGTTAGAGAGCCAATTGACTGCGAGTACTATTGAACGAGCCAATGGAATTGCGGTGCGTGATTCGCATCACACACTCCGCCCCCGCGGCGCGGGTATAAATACGGAAGTGGATGCATGCACAAGTTGCCTTTCGCTTCGGAGCCGATTGTTTGATGTCTCTGAAGAGTGCTGTTGTTTACAACAAGCAAGTGTCGGTGTTCTTCTGGAAGACTCTCCCAGTGCTGGTGGTTTCTGCAGCATGAATCAGCGGTGATCTCGAGCTTTGAGCTCTCAACTGCTGTTTTAACAGCAACAAATTCTAAATGTTTATGTGTGCGGCTGGTTAGAGGTCCTGTTTGGTCCTGGTCAAGACAATTTCCTGAACTCCAAACTGAATGTCAGAATGGGAAAGAAAGGTGATTTAAGCAATTTTGAGCGTGGCATGGTTGCTGGTGCCAGACGGGCCGGTCTGAGTATTTCACAATCTGCTCAGTTACTGGGATTTTCATGCACATCCATTTCTAGGATTTACAAAGAAAAAAACATCCAGTATGCGGCAGTCCTGTGGGCGAAAATGCCTTGTTGATGCTAGAGGTCAGAGGAGAATGAGCCAACTGATTCAAGCTGATAGAAGAGCAACTTTGACTGAAATAACCACTCGTTACAACTGAGGTATGCAGCAAAGCAATTGTGAAGACACAACACGCACAACCTTGTGGCGGATGGGCTACAACAGCAGAAGACCTGACCGGGTACCACTCATCTCCACTACAAATAGGAAAAAGAGGCTACAATTTGCAAGAGCTCACCAACATTGGACAGTTGAAGACAAAAATATTGCCTGGTCTGATGAGTCTCGATTTCTGTTGAGACATTCAGATGGTAGAGTCAGAATTTGACGTAAACAGAATGAGAACATGGATCCATTATGCCTTGTTACCACTGTGCAGGCTGGTGGTGTTGGTGTAATGGTGTGGGGGAGGTTTTCTTGGCACACTTTAGGCCCCTTAGTGCCAATTGGGCATTTTTTAAATGCCACGGCCTACCTGAGCATTGTTTCTGACCATGTCCATCCCTTTGTTGCCACCATGTACCCATCCTCTGATGGCTACTTCCAGCACCATGTCACAAAGCTCGAATCATTTCAAATTTCTTGAACATGATAATGAGTTCACTGTACTAAAATGGCCCCCACAGTCACCAGATCTCAACCCAATAGAGCATCTTTGGGATGTGGTGGAACGGGAGCTTCGTGCCCTGGATGTGCATCCCACAAATCTCCATCAACTGCAAGATGCTGTACTATCAATATGGGCCAACATTTCTAAAGAATGATTTCAGCACCTTGTTGAATCAATGCCACTAGAATTAAGGCAGTTCTGAAGGCGAAAGGGGGTCAAACACAGTATTAGTATGGTTTTCCTAATAATCCTTTAGATGAGTGTATATATTTATATGTTCAGCACGCTGAGGCAGCTTTTGTGGATGGCTCATGTTCTCATTGCGGGAATATGACTGTCACTGTGTTGAGATCGAGACTCGCCTTCGTCCGCGAAGCGCGAGTCCCCATTACCATGCCCCACCCCCAGGTGCCGTGTGGGATGGGTGATCGGAGGATAGTGATGGATGTCTCGCCCTGTAACCATTCCCTGTTGTCTCCTCACTCCTCCATCACACCGCAGCCGATGGAATTCCTGTTGAGCATGCTGGTCCCTCTGTAATGGATCAGCTGTTTCAGTTGGGGTTCCCCCAGAGGAGAAGATGTCGATAGCAGCATCGGAGGGTGAGCGGGCCTCTGGAGATGTCGACTCGGCTGTGTTATCTCCCTCTGCGAGTGTAACATTGCCCGAGCCAGATCCAGAAATGTCAGCTATGCTGAAGCGGGCTGCCGAGGCTTCCGGGCTCGAGTGGAACTTCACCATGTTCACCAGCAGGAATGCTCCTGAAGCTCAGTGAATTTATCACACTCAAGTGTTGAGCAGGAATGCTCCTGAAGCTCAGTGATCTTCACATGTAGTGTTGAGCAGTGCTCCTGTCTTTTGTGCACCTGTTGCTTGCACCTACTGTGCCAAGTCAGGAGTGGAGCAGGTCTTAATGGTTGCCCCTTATTGGCCCAACCAGACCTAGCTCCCCTCGACAGCCTTCCTGGCTTCCCCTGAACACATTTTCAGGGACAGGGCACGATAGCACCCGCGTTCTACCCCTGGAGATTCCGGGCCGGTCTTACACTGGACGCGGAGGTTCAGGTGGCTATCACAGGGACATGTGGTAGTTACCATCACTTCTGTGAGCACCCCCTGGAAAGAGGTGGTGTGGTTACGCATTAGAAGTGGAACCAGTCGTTGAGTGAGTCTTCTCTCCTTGAGGAGATCCTGAAAGCTTTCGATCATTTCAGTGCTTTCTTTCCTGCAAGATGGGTTGGAGTAGGCTGTTTTCCTCAACCCTCAAAATGATGTTGCCTCGGTGTTCTTGACGCACATCATGATGCAGAAGTGTGGGAAGCACGTTCTGATCATCTGGTTCCTGAGGGAGCAAGGTAATGTAAATCCTTGCGCCCCTCTTTATCCTCTTATCTCTGGTGCAACTGCTCTGCAGAGTCCGCCCCTGAGCCACTGCAGGCAGTGAGTTAAAAATTCTGTTAAAACAGTTCTCCTGCTCGCATGGTCTCTACTAGAGGGTCCCCTGCTCGCTTTCGGTCAACGAATTGTGCCTGGCTAACTCTCATGAGCTGAGACCCCGACCTGGATTGTGCTCAAGGTTCCTACCTCTCCCGTAATAGGATCAGGTGGTGAGCCTGCAAGCGCTGCCCCGGAGGATGCAGATCCAGCCCTGGCTTTCTCTGTCCGTCCGCTTCATAGCTATGTTAGACGTGTACAGAACGCAAGCCTTAGACCTCATTCCAGCTCTTATCTGTTAGGAAATCAGCAGTGAGGGAAGGCTGTTTCCAAGCGAATTTGGCCCACTGATGGTGGCTGCCTTCATTTCGGTGAAAAATTCCGAGATTCTCATGTCCACTTAGGTGTTGAGCTCCTATATAGTGATGGATACGGCTCCTTACAGCGAGCCTGTGTCTTCCCTCGGCACAGTCTCTCTGCTGTAACTGTTTGGTGAGTCTCCCCCCATCTTAGGCTGGAGCCACCCCAGTGACATTCCATATGTCGTACTGCTTGGTCATCCACCCAATTCATATGTGTATTCTCCACGTTATCTCCCTATGGATGTGGCTTCCGTAGCGTCCCTTCCTTCCAATGTACGGGCAACGCTTTCCCAGTGGTCCTGTAGGAACAGCAGTGACTTCCCTGGCCTAAGCCCTGTCCTTCCCCCCATAAAATTGCGAGGGCATCAGGAGGGTTTTGTCCAGGCACTGGAAGGTGGCAGCTTTAGTGGCGTTTTCAATGGTTATCCCCATTCAGTCGAAGTCGACCACGTCTGACGTTATCGACTGAAAGGGAACCCTTGCCACTACTGCTGGACTACCGCTGACTCCGGGTTACACTCGGATCCTCAGTGAAAAAGCAACTAGTGCGTGCATCCACTTCCGTATTTATAACCACACCACGGGGGCAGAGTGTGTGATGCGAATCACGCACGCCAATTCCATTGGCTCGTTCAATAGTACTCGAAGACGATTGACTCTCTGACATGATCCCCCATTCAGTCGAAGTTGACTACTTCCTCCGTTCCCTGGGTTGCATACGAAACCAGGACGTTTTATCGTCTCTTTTCATGCCAATAACTGCAACAAGACACAGGTGTTTGTCATTTTGCACTTCTTGAACCACTTAAACCACTCGTCTCTATGAGGAGTGATTTGTGCATTTACTTTACAAACTAAGCAATCATCACGTTGATCGTTGCGTACCTTGCCGTAACCAATCATATGTGATAAGAATCGTAACACTTTCGTCGCCTGTATGCAGTGCATTGAGGCGCCGGACGCCATTGTGGCAAAATAATTATTTGAAAATCTCTTTTAGCCTAATACAACTTTATAAATAAACAAAAAATATTTGCTAAAAATTATGAAAGGAAATGTTTTATTTAACAATTTTTTTAACATTTTAACTGATTATTTTATTAGGCTATATCAATGTCAACCGCTCACCCTCCGACTATTTCTGTCCCGACTACTTAAGCGTTCTGGGGCACAGAGCAGAAAAAGGTAAAGGTAAAAGAATAAGCTTAACCTATTTTTTATTTAAATTTTTTTTAATCATTGTAAGTCTTTAAATTGATCAACATTTAACATTTAATAATGGTTAATTTTGGTTCAACTTTGCATTTCAGGCCTCAACATTTACGCTTGTTTGCTTCTCCGTTGTTGTTTTTTTGTTGTTGTTGTTGTTTTTGGAGGGGAAAGTGAAAGTGAATTTTACTTTTCCGGCCAGACAAGTTGCTTAAAATTACTAGTGAAGCATCGAAACGTGAGAATGTTTCAAAATTGTTTAGCTAGATTTAGTCTAAAGAGCATTTGATAATGGGTAGTGTAGGCTATATTTCTGGTAACAAGGTGGCGCTGTTGAGGCTTGTGCTTTCCTGTCTCTTTGTGGGAGAGACTTTCTTTCATGGAGAAATCGAAACAGATGAGCTCAACAGGAGCACACAAGAATCTCACAGAAGATCACAGAACATATGATAGTTATTTAAAAACACAACCAAGGGAGCTGTTTTGCTTAAAGGGTTATTCCACCGGTGGAGACATGAATATGTATTGAAAGTGGGTCATATATGTAGTAGAATAGTATCATAAATTTCTAATTTGGGACCTTCTTGGCCGATAAAAGGCAGAAAATGACTTTTTAGTGTTTGTGGATTGTAGACAACAATCCCCATAGTGCATTGCAATGCTCAGCTCCGCAGACCACTCCCACTACAGTAGCTAGCTTAACTGCAAGATATTTTTGCATTGAACCTGCCACGTTAGCGTGTTAACAAAATTAAAATAAACTTACTTTACAGAAAGACGACCATTTGACCCTGTAGACTTTGGCTGACGTTGCCAGTTGACCTTAGGTATTCTAAAGTAGGTCTCCAGGACGCCGCTATCCATATGGGGTGCGAAACTCGGGTGAGCAACAACACACACGTCCGTGTCATCCTCCGATTCCGTAGCACCGCTGGAATTCTCGGCAGCAGACAGACTCTTGTTCTGTGTCCATTGGCGCACAGTGAGAGCACAGGCACCACCAATCTGCCCCAGCTCGAGCCATTGCGGGCTCCTCGTCCGCGGCAGGCAGATCGTCTGCATTGGCTGTGTTGGCAGCAGCTTCAGCCGCCTCCGGTTCCTCCATAGCCCTCAGCTGCTTGTCGCTATACTGTGGCTCATAAACGTAGCCACGAACATCCATTTCTACCATAACTTCGTCAAAATCCAGATCCTCCATAATGCATCCGCCTGTGTATTCAGTACCTTCGTCCATATTTTCAAAAAGTTTCTCCCGGTGAAATCAAACGCACTGGCACTGATCTGATAGGTCTGTTAGCGCATTAGGTCCAACCCCCTATGGGTGGGTTTGAAAGGGTGGGAACTAGTGCTTGTAGTCTTCACAGAAATCCCCCCCTTTTACACTTCCTCCCACAATGACGTAAAATTACGATTTTTGCGTCATTGTAGGAGGAAGTGAAAAGGGTAAATAGAGGATTTCTACGTTTATTACGTTTATTTGAGATCAATTATTGACAGTTTTAGTTATATTTCCCCGACTAAAATAGTTCCAAAGGAAAACAACAATTAGTGCTGTTTTGTAACTGAGTGATTATGATTTAGCGTTTTGAACGAAGCGTTTGAATGAATGACTCAATGACTCACTTATTAAGAAGGCCACTTGCCGCCACCTACTGGTGGTTTAGTTTCATGTCTAAAGTATCATTGCAGTTTTTCTTGTAGATTCAAACATTTATTTAAAACATTAATCTCATAACAATCAGGCTATTTATTGCAGTTGCAATTTTGCTGCGTAAATTATTTAATTTGATTGGTAACAGCCCAGTTTTATTAGTATAGAATTTATTGTAAGAATCTGACATGAAAGATTAATCTGTTTCATCTTTGTTCTATATTAAATTTGTTTTAGGCCATTGTTTGTTTTTAAGTTTATATTTTCTTATTTTATTGCTTAGTATTTGCTTTTTAATAACATTTGAATTTTATATCTGACTATAGTAAAGTCTTTGGCTATAGTAGCCTAGTTTCGCTGTAGTATCGGTTAGGGTTAGAGTTATGTCACTGGTAGGCCTATGTAAAAAAAAAAATTGCCTATTTATTTGAATAAAATGTTTAATGGGTCAAAACAATAAAAGCAATAACAATTTAAAGCAAATGCACAGTTGTGCCCGGGGGAAATTCATTTTATTTCTAGTCCTTGCGGTTCAACGGTTATTAACATACAAATACTTGAGAGACAGTGCAAAATCTTACACAAATACTTTACACTTACACTACACTTACAGTAGGCCTACACACTAACAGCTACTTGATGTAAGATGAGAGAAATTTACATATTGTACATACAAACTATCACGTTGTACTCCCTTTAAATCATGATTATCACATTTTTTTTGTAGACATTTTTAGGTCCTGTATTTTACCAAATAAAAAAGGCAACATCACTGTTTCACAACCCTGTTCCTGGAGGCACACCAAACACAACACATTTTCCAACTCTTCATAATCAACTCATCACCTCTTCAGTAGAGCTCCAAGACATAAGGAGACTTTATCAAGTACGTGAAATGCTGTTGTGCCTCCAGGACCAGAGTTAGGAAACACTGAACTACATGTTTAAGAAAGGTTCAGAAAGAGTTTTGTGACTAGACCAAGAAAATTATTCTCCTATGTTTTTAGAAGAGGTGAAAAATTATACATTCACAGTACATTCAAATACAGTGTTGAACATTGCCCTGCATATTTATTCCAGACTATATATGCTTGTTGGGATGGTGCCCACTAGGGCTGGGATAAACGATTATTTCTAAAAAGATTAATCTAGCGATTATTTTTTCGATGCATCGATTAATCTAACAATTCATTTTCCAGTCCGATTCGATTATCGATTATCTCCCCATTAATTGGCTAATAGCAATTTATAGCCTACATGTTGATTTACATATCTGAATGAAAAAAAAAACATGAATTCCTTAACATTGCAATATGTTTATTGCTCTTAAAATTCCAAAATAAAAGACTATACAAGTGCAAAGTAATGCATTCTTAGTCAGAGGTAGCATTCAATAAAACCTTGAAAACACATAGGCCTAGTTTTTTTACTGAAATATACTTTTCCTGAAAAAAAGTGCAATCTGTCACGACACATTAAAGGGCCACAAAATAGTAGACCTATTTATGGTTTCATTTTCTTTGACTGACCAAATTTGAAAGTTGATACTTTATTAATTGTTACCTTCTTGGTCCTGTCTGTCAGCGTGTTGTCAGTGCTGCATACATAGTTGTCCACTATGTATTTTTCACAACATTAATAGCTATAAGCGCATACTTGCAGCAGTCTCGCACGCGCTTAGAGCTCGTGTGAACTGCACGTATAAAATTAGGTTAAAGGTGCAGTGTGTGATTTTAGCGACATCTAGCGGTTCGGCTGCGAGTTGCACTAATGGATAAGTTCACTTCTCACCCCTCCCTTTTGAAGAAGCTACGGTGGCTAAAGTTGGACAAACTACATATCGTCGTCTGAGACAGCAGAGAATAGCCAGAGTAAGCCAAGAGTGTGTAACATTGTCACTGTTTCTGTACCACAATCCATTATAAACCACATCATGGATAAAGTTTACAAAGCCATAGTCAGGTGAGGATCAAGGGTCTTAATATATAATGTAATAATAGTAATCAGCTGATTGTCTCACAAACGTAACCAGCACATTTCCCCCCACATACCAAACCCATAATACAGCGAGTGAGAAGAACCACATGAAACTATGCAACTATATATTTTTTCTAACAGGGTAGTAAAAGTTTAGCTGGCTAAATATGAGCTGTTACTGTGGCTGAGCTGGTTAAAGCGTAAAGCCTTGTTTAAACTCGACGCGTCCGCATGAGCCCAAAGGTGCGTGCGGCAAAAATGGCATGATTGTAACAGCGCGCGCCTCCGCATCCCCTAGTCACCATTTACTACACACAATAGGCTTTTATTCTCTGATTTTGAAAACTCTTCACGATCGACTTAAAATGCTTCCAAGATCGACTTGACGACGCGATCGACGGGTTGGTGATTCCTGTAACGTTACGGTTTTACGGTCAATGACAAGAGTACTAATCAGCTGTCTCACGAACGTAACCAGCATATTTATTCCCACATAGCAAAGCCATAACACAGCGAGGGAGAAGAACTAAGTTACATGGAACAATCCAACAACATATTTTACACCACTGACAAGGGAAAAGTCACTACTCACGGTGTTTATGGCTAGCTTCTAGCTTTCTTCTGCTTCTCTTTCAAGGTAGTGAGGAAACGCGCTGTAGCGCTGTTTGTTTGCGTTCGGCTACGGTAGAAACATGACATAACAATATGTCGAGCTTCATATAAGGGGATTCCCGCGGTTATGTAGATATAAATGTCTCATTCTAAGGTAATAAAAACATTACGGTTTATTAAGTTCTTTATACACCACTGAAAACATAGTTATGGATGTCATATTTCATTTCTGTTAATAGATACTCAAAAATTTTACACATTGCACCTTTAAGGAACAAACTCGATCCATCAGGAAACGCCACATAGGTCGCTGCATTTCACTGCGCTTCGTGACATTTTTTCCTTTTGCGCGAAGAAGCTGTTCGCCGGAGATGTGTTAAAAGATAGCGGAGTGCATTCATGACTATTAGGCTGCCTGTATAATAATCATCCTGGCGCCGGCTCTGAGTGAGTCATTTACTCTTTAAAATAAAATACTTTATTTTACTCATTTAAGACTGCTCTTATGAGGACACTCGACAAAACGGACAGTTTGGCATAATTTGTGTGTTATGGTTCGTTCAAGCCCGAAAGAGAACTCGATACTGAAGCTCATTTTTCTGTGGTGTTTGTGTGTGTGTGTGTGTGTGTGTGTGTGTGTGTGTGTGTACTTTAGAGGAACGAGTGCGTGCCACCTTACACTTCTGATTTCTGTTTTGTGTCTGACGAACACATATTTTGCTCATATTTTGCGTCAACGTATTTTTTGCGTTGACGTAATCGATGACGTCGGCGCGTTGTCCCAGCCCTATTGCCCACACACCACACATTTTACATGTCTCTTTTGTATAAAGTCCCTATTAATGAGCTGATCTGAATCAGATAGATTTGATTGAGGAGACATGCAGAATATACTGAACAGACAGAGAAACCCATAAAACATTACGTTTAACAGGTAAGTTCAAATCTGTCAATGGCCAGTTAAAAAAATGAATAGGCTAACTATTTTTTCTTTTTTATACCTTTCTTCTGTTTTTGATTTACCTAGGTAGCAATTTTACTTTTAAACACACAAAAAAAATCAATGACAAACATTTGGCGCATTTTCCACTTTATATGCATATATGGGCTAAATGAGATATTAGTGTCTCTGTTGTACAACCCACAAAAACATGACAACAGTGTGTGTTATGATCATATCCCAAATTAAAAAGGTAGTACAATAGTAAAGTTAATAGAATTTAGCCTAAGTATTAATATCTAGACGTTTATCCAGGCGTTTATCCACATGTACGTTCTCCAGACCAAGCTTATATTCTAACTGTTTTTATGCACAATAGTTTATATGTATATTGTGTTATGTTGTGTGTAAGCTGTGTTTGATATTACAGGGCTGATTTGCCAGAGGTGTCGTTAGGATATGCTAAATGAGCCAGTAGTGTTTAAGCATCCTATTTTTGTTATGTTTCTGTTTTAATATGAGATTCTTTAAAGCATATCATTTTATAAGTTCGCCGAAATGTATGGTAACATAATAATATTAACCCCTTACATGTTATCCCACTTTTTGAGAATGGACATTAAAATGCACTATTCAAACTTAACTCAGTTCAGTTCGCTTTTCAGAATCAGAATCAGAATCAGAAAGAGCTTTATTGCCAAGTGTGCTTGCACACATAAGGAATTTGTTTTGGTGCTGAGGCTTCCAGTGGACATATACAAATACAAATACAACAAGAAACATAATACTACAAATTATAAGAATAAAAATATAAATATATGAGAATAAAAGTATCACAGTTGGGTTTAGTCAGAATAAAAATTTCCAGATTTACAGATTATGAACATATTTACAGTGTTTTGAATATTATAAATAAATAAATCTACATATAAGTATCACCTGAGTTGTAGGATATTGGACTAAACAGTGGGAGTATTGCACTTAAGGCATATGCCTTGGGAGGAGTGTTAACTGTTCAGGAGGGAAATGACCTGTGGGAAGAAACTGTTCCTGTGCCGAGATGTTCTTGTGGCCAGTGATCTGAGTCTCCGTCTTGACGGTAACAGTTCAAACTGGTGGTGTCCAGGGTGAGTGGAGTCTGTGATGATTTTACCTGCTCTCTTCCTCACTCTGGAAGAGTACAGGTCCTGGAGGTTTGGCAGGGGGGCACCAATGATCCTCTCCGCAGTCCGGACTGTCCGTTGTCGTCTCCTGATGTCTGATTTGGTAGCTGAACCAAACCAGACAGTGATGGAAGTGCATAAGACAGACTCAATGACGGCTGAGTAGAACTGAATCAGCATCTCCTGTGGCAAGTTGAACTTCCTCAGCTGGCGAAGGAAGTACAGTCTCTGCTGGGCCTTTTTCACAATGGAGTCAATGTGATTGTCCCACTTCAGGTCCTGAGAGATGGAAGTGCCCAGGAACCTGAATGACTCCACTGCTTCCACAGTGCTGTTCATGATGGTGAGTGGGGGGAGTGCTGAGCTGTTCCTCCTGAAGTCCACGATCATCTCCACTGTTTTGAGCGTGTTCAGCTCAAGGTTGTTATAACTGCACCAGACAGCCAGCTGTTCAACCTCCAGTCTGTAAGCAGAATCGTCACCGTTCCGGATGAGACCGATGACAGTGGTGTCGTCGGCAAATTTCTGGAGCTTGACAGTGGGGTCTTTAGAAGTGCAGTCATTAGTGTACAGGGAGAAGAGCAGTGGGGAGAGAACGCACCCTTGGGGAGCACCAGTGCTGGTGGTAAGAGTCCTGGATGTGTGTTTCCCCAGTCTCACTCACTGCTGCCGGTCCGTCAGGAAGCTGGAGATCCACTGACAGATCGAGGATGGTATGGAGAGCTGGGTCAGTTTGTCTGTGAGAAGATCAGGCATGATGGTATTGAAGGCCGAACTGAAGTCCACAAAGAGGATCCTTTCATAAGTCCCAGGTCTGTCGTGATGTTGCAGGATATAATGCAGTCCCATGTTGACTGCATCATCCACAGACCTTTTTGCTCTGTAAGCAAACTGAAAGGGATCCAGCAGGGGTCCAGTGATGTCCTTCAGGTGGGCCAACACCAGTCTTTCAAACGACTTCATGACCACAGACGTGAGAGTGACAGGTCTGTAGTCATTAAGTCCAGTGATTTTGTTTTTTTGGGGGGGACAGGAATGATAGTGGAGTGTTTGAAGCAGCAGTGAACAGCAGTGAACAGCAGTGAACTTCACACTGCTCCAATGATCTATTGAAGATCTGCATGAAGACCGGGGCCAGTTGGTCAGCGCAGGCTTTTAAACAAGCAGATAGGATGCCGTCTGGGCCTGAGGCTTTCCTAGTCTTCTGTTTTTTGAAGACTCGGCTCACGTCCTCCACACAGACCTTAAGCTCAGGTAGGATGGCAGGAGTGGGGAGTAATGGGGGTGCAGGAGGTGATGGTGAATGTGTGAAGTGCAGATCAGACCGGGTGTGTGGTGTGAATGAGGGCTTTTCAGACCTGCAATAAAATTAATTTAAATTGTCAGCCAGGTGTTGATTGTCCACAGATCGGGGGGATGGTGACTTGTAGTTGGTGATGTTCCTCAGGCCATTCCAGACTGATGATGGGTCGTTGGATGAAAACTGTTTTTTCAGTTTTTCAGAGTTGTTCCTTTTAGCAACTCTGATCTCCTTTGTCAGTCTGTTTCTGGCCTGGTTATACAAGATTTTATCCCCACTTCTGTAAGCATCCTCTTTGGCATGACGAAGGTGTTTGAGTTTCCCAGTAAACCATGGTTTATCATTAGTGAATGATAAGAATGTCCTGGTAGGAATGCATGTATCCTCACTGAAACTTATATATGATGTTACAGTATCTGTGAACTCATCCAGATCTGTGGTAGCAGCTTCAAAAACAGTCCAATCAGTGCAATCAAAGCAGGCCTGTAGATCCTGCTCTGCTTCATTAGTCCATCTTTTAACAGTCCTTATTACAGGTTTAGCTGATTTCAGTTTCTGCCTGTAGGTCGGAATAAGATGAACCAAACAGTGATCAGAGAGCCCTAAAGCTGCCCGTGAGACTGAGTGATACGCATTCCTTATTGTGGTGTAACAGTGGTCCAGTATATTACTATCTCTTGTGGGACATGTAACGTGCTGTCTGTATTTTGGTAGTCACGGGACAGATTTGCTTTGTTAAAATCCCCAAGAATTATTAGAAGAGAGTCATGGTGCCTTTGTTCGCTTTCAGCTATTTGTTCAGCCAGCTGTTGTAGCGCCGCGCTTACGCAAACGTCTGGAGGGATGTAAACATTCACAAGAATGAAAGAGGAAAACTCCCGTGGCGAGTAGAAAGGTTTGCAATTAATGAAATGGGTCTCTAAGTTAGGAGAGCAGATCTTGTTCAGAGTTGTTATATCTGAACACCAATTTTCGTTAATGTAGAAACACAATCCACCACCTCTTGTTTTCCCCGTTAGCTCCGCGATGCAATCCGCTCGGAACAGCTGGAAGCCCGGCAGATGTATTGCGTTGTCCGGTATGGCTTCACTCAGCCAGGTTTCATTGAAGCACAAAGCAGCAGAGTTAGAAAAATCCTTGTTAATCCTTGTGAGGAGATGTAGTTCGTCCATTTTGTTAGGAAGGGATCGGAGATTCGCGAGATGAATACTGGGGAGTGCAGTGCGCAGGCCGCGCTCGCGGAGTTTAACCAGCGCGCCGGCTCGCTTTCCTCGTTTGCGTCTGACCACGCGTTTGAACAACAACGCTGCCCCTCCGACGAGAATGTCCAGCAAAACGTCTGAATAATCAAAAACTGTATAGAAGTTTTCTGGTGTGTGTTTCCTAATGTCCAGTAGTTCGTCTTTGGTGAAACTGATAGGAAAATAATGACTAAACACAGGACAAACGAACAAAAACAACACAATATCTGGAGAGCTACACACCGAGGCAGCCATCTGCGGCGCCATCTTGGATTTTTTGAATGATTGTAATTCAAGAATGCTTTGGAATATAGGCCTAAGTTTGGTCTTGTTTTAAAGAAAACACTCAGCAGATTATTGCTGAAGTGAAAGCACTTCAAAAGTTATGGTAGTTTAAATTTACAGTAAATCAAATATTTTTCTTTTGTATAAAATATATATTTTACAAAATATGTTTTTGCTATAAAATTACTATAACATCAAAGCCACATATCTAACCAAGGTGTGTTCCAAATTTGAAGTTGATATCACAAAAATTGAAGTTCTCATGCATTTAATTGTATGCATTCTGCCGTAACAAATTAATACATTTCTTTCCAAATATCACTTCTGTCACTAAATATTGAACCTTGAGACTCAGACCTTTCTGACAATATGTGTTTTGTCATGATTAGAAAAGGTTTTGATCATAAATGAAACATGTTGACGCTCAAAAGGTACCGTTTCTATGGTAAGTACTGTTTCTATGGTAACGCAATGTCCAATTTCAAAACGGTTTTCACAGGATGAATTCTGAGTTTGTAAGCTTTCAAATGATACCTAATATTATGTTGCCATAATACCATAATGTTTTAGGGGTGGTGATGGCGCAGTGGATAAGACACATGCCTTTGGTGTGAGAGACCCGGGTTCGAATCCACTGTGACACACCTATGTGTCCCTGAGCAAGAAACGTAACCCCTAGTTGCTCCAGAGGCGTGCGACCTCTGACATATATAGCAATTGTAAGTCGCTTTAGATAAAAGCGTCAGATAAATGAATGAATGAATGTTATTTTATAATTTTTTACTGACAAATACTAGATTATATGTTTTATTATGACCTTTTAGCAAGAAACAAAGTTTCTATTATTAAAAGTGTGTGTCGACTTTTTGAGACAAAGGTCAGAACTGTTCATACATAATTTGTAATAAACAACAGCGCTAAAATATCTATTCAGGAGTCTTAGACCTTTCCAACGATATATAGTTTGTCATGATTAGACTTGAATTTCTAGTCATATGCCTATCTTAGAAATGTTCCCAAAATTGTACACATGCATGGAAACATGGTAATGTGCTTTAGATATATTTGAATATTTATCTTAATAGGCCAAGATGAATTGTGTGCATGTGATAACCCTATAATGTCTATAACTAATATAACCTTGATTATTTTCCAAATATGTCAATAAATATCCCTGTACACCAGAAAAAGCAGACACTTTTATTTTTCACTTTGTTTTGAACATGACAGTGTATTTAAAATTGTATTATGTAAATGTAATTGTATTATATTTTATAGATTGCATGTGTCAGTTGCAAAGGCTGGTATCATTGGGACTGCATGACCAAACTTTCATTTGTCTGGGAACCCAAAACCCCGTGTAAAGTGTGTTAATGTGTGTGTTTAAATAAAAGTGTTTTTGCTTATATGTCATTGCTATATGGGATGACTCGTTTGTGAATAAACTTCAACACAGAATCAGTTGCTCTTTTTTTTATTAAAAACGAAACTAAACTCATGATTTACTTTTATCTTTGAAATTTACAGTAAATGTGCAAATGGCTTATTTTATTTGCTGTAAACATTTCAATTGTTATGGAAACCTTTTAGAATATAACTAAAAACATTGAATTGCTAACTTACTGCAGATTTGCTCTTTTTTTCCCCTTACATTTAAAGGTGCAATGTGTAAAAATTTTGAGTATCTATTAACAGAAATGCAATATGACATCCATAACTATGTTTTCAGTGATGTATAAAGAACTTACTTAATAAACCGTAATGTTTTTATTACCTTAGAATGAGACATTTATATCTACTTAACCGCGGGCACCCCCTTCTATGAACCTCGACATATTGTGACGTCATGTTTCTACCGTAGCCGAACGCGAACAAACAGCGCTACAGCACGTTTCCTCACTACCTTGAAAGAGAAGCAGAAGAAAGCTAGAAGCTAGCCATAAACTCCGTGAGTAGTGTCTTTTCCCTTGTCAGTGGTGTAAAATATGTTGTTGGATTGTTTCATGTAACTTAGTTCTTCTCCCTCGCTGTGTTATGGCTTTGCTATGTGGGAATAAATGTGCTGGTTACGTTCGTGAGACAGCTGATTAGTACTCTTGTCATTGACCGTAAGACAACGTTACAGGAATCACCAACCGGTCGATCGCGGTCGACAAGTCGATCTTGGAAGCATTTTAAGTCGATCGTGAAGAGTTTTCAAAATCAGAGAATAAAAGCCTATTGTGTGTAGTAAATGGTGACTAGGGGATGCGGAGGAGCGCGCGCTGTTACAATCATGCCATTTTTGCCGCACGCACCTTTGGGCTCATGCGGACGCGTCGAGTTCAAACAAGGCTTCACGCTTTAACCAGCTCAGCCACAGTAACTGCTCATATTTAGCCAGCTAAACTTTTACTACCCTGTTAGAAAAAATATATAGTTGCATAGTTTAATGTGGTTTTTCTCCCTCACTGTATTATGGGTTTGGTATGTGGGGGGAAATGTGCTGGTTACGTTTGTGAGACAATCAGCTGATTACTATTTTTACATTATATATTAAGACCCTTGATCCTCACCTGACTATGGCTTTGTAAACTTTATCCATGATGTGGTTTAAAATGGACTGTGGTACAGAAACAGTGACAATGTTACACACTCTTTGCTTACTCGGGCTATTCTCTGCTGTCTCAGACGAAGATAAGTTTTTCCAACTTTAGCAACCGTAGCTTCTTCGAAAGGGAGGGGTGAGCAGTGGGCTTATCCCTTAGTGCAACTCGCAGCCGAACCGCTAGATGTCACTAAAATCACACACTGCACCTTTAAAGTTACGTTACTTTTACAAGCCATTTTTTGTCAACTAAATTCAACGGTTTGGGGGAAAAGATCGGGAATGTTTTCTGATAATAAGAAAAAAAAAACACAACTTAAGGATTTAATAAATAGGCCACTTATTGCTAAATTATTTACCAACTGAGCAAGCAATAAGGAACTTACAGAAAAACCACAACAGTGTGTATGTCTAATTATCCCTGTATTTATAATAATAATCCTCGTACTTTTGCCAATTATGTCTTCTCCATATACATATTTGTAAATAAAACCCCCATGAGTAACTTTTAGCTTTGTGGTTGATCAATTTAACCACTTGTAATTCAGTTTTAACATTTTAATGGTTGATAAGCTTAAAGAATTGCACTAAAACCTTGTGAAAGTGCTGCTAATTTCACCCATCTCACCATGTTTCTAAACAAAAAGAGCATTGTGTGTTTTGCAGAAAAAGATGAAGAAGGCTTACAATAGTACATTTATGCATGTCAAAAACATAAACATTTCTCATTGTGTTTTAATACTAATGATAAGTATTGTAGATGATTCATATCGATTAATAACTTGATTATATATCACTCAAAAGATATACATTGAATAGGCAGTGGATTTCCGAATCAAACCATTCAGGGGTCTGACGTCATGCCCTCTTTGCATAGTGGCACACCAGATCCTCCAGTGGTTTAGAGCAAGCAATATTTCTAGATAACTGAATTTAGGGAGAAGAAATCCTGTCGAGGCAGGTACTGAGGGTCGGGAAATGGAGACTCTACCCCAAGATGGAGTTGATTTGGGAAAAGTTTGGCTTGGCGGAAGTGGACCTGTTTGCTTGTCAAGAAACATCACCCTGTCTGCTCTGGTTCTTCCTCATGGTACAGACATGGCCGATGCTACGTCTGTACGCTTTCCCCCAGATTACTGCTCTAGAGAGTGTTCACCAGGACGGCATCAGCATACTCTCGTAGCCTATCTCTCCTGAACAACTCTCCTTGAGTGATTCCAACCAGGAGGGACCTTCTGTCAAAGGCTGGGGGCACAATCTACCACCCCCAGCAGGACATGTGGAGACTGTGGATTTGGCCCCTGTAGGGACTCGTAAACTATGGTCTCTCAGCCGAGGTTGTTAAAACCATCCTAAACTCGAAAGCTCCCTCCAAAGGAAACTTTACACCTTAAAGTGGAGAGTCTTCAGTTTATGGTGCAGAGAAAGGCAGTTGGACCCAGTTTACAGCCCAGTGGCTTCAGTGCTGGAGTTCCTTCACGACCGTCAATCCCCCCGCTATTTAGTAGCCATCACTCCCTTTCATACTACGTTAGGCCATGTGTCTTTGGGAACCACCTAATAACTTGTTTCCTTCATGTCACTTTGAGGTTGAGGCCTGCTGTTCATGTAAGAGTTCCCACCTAGAATCTGGTCGTGGTTTTAAAGTGGTTGTCCCTGGCACCTTTCAAGCCCATAGACTCTGTTCTGGAAACGTTCCTCATTATTAAATTGGTCATTACTTCCCTCTAAAGCATAGGAGATCTGAAGGCCCTGTCAATTGCCTCCTCCTGCCTAGAATGGTATGGTCAAAAGCGATTATTCACCCTAGACTGGGCTATGTGCCTAAAGTTCCTACCAACTTTGCACGTTCAGTTGTCTTTTCAAAAGGCCTTTTCATCCTCTTCCAATTGTGTCGTTGGACCAACAGAAGCTAACCTTGCTTTGCCCAATAAGAGCTCTTGAGTTTTATGTCCACCAGACTGCCTAGTGGTGTAAAACTGACCAGCTTCTGGTATTCTTCAGTTCACCCAAACAGGGTTCCCCAGCTTCCAAACAGACAATAAGTTAATATATTTTTTGAGGCCATCTGTTAGGGGTGTAATGGTACACGTATTCGTCATATGGTAACCCATACTTGGATCTTTTTCCTCTGCATTTTACCCATCCAAGTTAGTGCACACACACATTAGGAGTAGTGAGTATAAAATACATAGACACACACACACACACACACACACACACACACACACACACACACACACACACACACACACACACACACACACACACACAGAGCAGAGGGCAACCATTTTTGTTGCAGCGCGCAGGGAGTGATTGGGGGTTTGCTTCCTTGCTCAAGGGCACTTCAGTCATTTTCTGCTGGTATTGAAAATCAAACCCGCAACTTTCGGGTTGCCATGACTCTCTACCCATTAGGCCATGACTTTCTTCAATGGATAAATAAAGTGGTCAAGTGGAACTGTACTCCTGGACTCTGTGTTTTAATACACACCCGGCTGGGATCAAACCAAACTCTTTAAGCCTTTCCCTCCCTTATATGAGCCTATATATTTTACTTAACCTGATAGTGATTTCTTGATTATTTCATTTATGTTTAAATAAATCTGTCATGAAAACAAGTTATGACAAAGGCCTTGTCCACACTAATACGTTTTCGTTTAAAAACCTTTTTCTCAACTGCATCTTTTCTTTGGCCTTATGTCCACACTGAGATGGCGTTTTTAGCAACGGAAACAAAGCTTTTTGAAAACGCTCTCCAAAGTGGATACATTTGAAAACGTCTCGGTTACGTATGTAACCCTCGTTCCCTGAGTAGGGAACGGAGACGTTACGTCGGATGACGACGAATGGGGTTTCGCTTAGAACACCTATCGACTTCGAGTATTACAAAACGAGCCAATGGCAAAGAAATGCCATGGGTCTGCGGAATTTGCATAGCGTAACTCCGCCCCACCTCGTGGGTATAAAAGGAGGAAGCCGGCAACATGTAGATATGTTTCTTCGCTGAGGAGCCAAGACTGAGCTCAGGCGATCCCCGCGGTACAGCGGAAAGTGGCAGGCAGACGTAACGTCTCCGTTCCCTTATCAGGGAACGAGGGTTACATACGTAACCGAGACGTTCCCTTTCGTTGTCACTCAGAGTTACGTCGGATGACGACGAATGGGGTTACCAGTCTAATCACGCCACCTTCTCGGGGTCTTCCAGTGCCCTACGTAAATCTGAGATCCTTGTCGTGAGACTGGAACGGACGAAGGACTCCTATTTAGCACAGGAATACCAAGGTACACTGGGGAGCAATTCCCATAGTTTAGAGGAAATATGCAATTATTGCCAACCCAGAGGGGGAGGGACTTAGAGAATACACATATGACCCAGAGGGATGCATATGGAGAACACTGGGGTGTCCAGCCGCAGGTGGAATATTTAAACCCCAGGGGTGGCAAGGTGGCTTGCCAAGGGAAAGACACATGCTCAGAGAGGCTTACAGTGGAAATACACATGTGGGGGTCGCTCAGAGGAGGGACCATGCACACGGGAGGCACCTAGCCGACGCGCAGGCAATAGACACTGGCGCGGACGTCAGGAGTGCTGGAGGAACTCAGGGCATTCGGAGAAGCTCACCTGAGGAGAAATCGCACGTATCCAGTCCGTGGAGTGGAATGGCGAGCAAGCGAAGACACCTGAGCGGGTCCAGTACTAGCTGGTTGAAGCGAGTACATGAGAGGACACTGGCTCCACTCAGAGATTGTAGAATCTGGCGAATGTGTTAGGTGTCGCCCAGCCTGCAGCTCTGCAGATGTCTGTTAGCCAGGCGCCATGCGCTAGAGCCAAAGAGGACGCCACACTCCGGGTGGAGTGGGCAGTCACACCAAGGGGGCACGGTCGACCTTGCTGCTGGTATGCCAAAGCAATGGCGTCCACTATCCAGTGAGACAACCTTTGCTTGGAGAGAGCCTTTCCCTTCAGCTTCCCACCATAACAGACAAAGAGCTGGTCTGAGGTCCTGAAACACTGCATTCTGTCTACATAGGCGCGGAGAGCGCGTACTGGACAGAGCAGTGCCAAGGCTGGGTCTGCCTCCTCCAGGGGCAGCGCTTGCAGGTTCCCCACCTGGTCCCGGAAGGGAGTGGTAGGAACCTTGGGCACATATCCAGGCCAGGGTCTCAGGATCACGTGAGAGTAAGCCAGCCCGATTTCCAGGCACGCTTCGTCAACGGAGAATGCGTGCAGGTCCCCTACCCTCTTGATGGAGGCCAGTGCAACCAGGAGCGCTGTCTTCATAGACAGGAATTTAAGCTCGACTGGTTGCAGGGGCTCAAATGGAGCACTCTTCAGGGCAGTTAGAACCACTGAGAGGTCCCAAGAGGGAACGAGAGGAGGGCAAGGCGGATTTAGTCTCCTTGCTCCTCTCAGGAACCTGATGACCAGGTCGTGCTTCCCCATCGACTTACCTTCGATGAGGTCATGGTGTGCGGCAATGGGAGGTGCTGTCGCGAGGAGTACTAGTTCGGGGAACCAGGTCCGGTTGGGCCAGTAAGGGGCGAGGACCTGCTCCTCGTCCTCCCTGACCTTGCGCAAGGTCTGCGCAAGAAGGCTCACTGGGGGAAACACATACTTGCGGCCCTGCGGCCAACTGTGCGCCAGAGCATCCATGCCGAGCGTGCCCTCGGCTAGGGAATAAAACTGGGCGCAATGGGTCGAGTCGTGAGAGGCAAAAAGATCTATCTGTGCGTCCCCAAACTGGTCCCAAATCAGCTGAACCGACTGGGGATGGAGTCGCCATTCTCCAGGGAGGGGCTGAAGCCGTGAGAGCTCGTCGGCTGCACAGTTCAGGACTCCGGGAAAGAAAATGGCTCGAAGCGACCTCAGATGCTTCTGACTCCATGAGAGGAGGTGGCGGGTGAGTTGCGACATACGGGGCGAGTGTAGACCACCTTGACGGTTGATGTACGCTACTGTGGCGGTATTGTCTGATCGGACTAGTACGTGTTGACCCCTGAGCAACACCCGGAAGCAGTGCAGGGCAAGGCGTACTGCCAGCAACTCGAGGCAATAGACATGCCATACTGCTCAACACGAGAATCACTGAGCTTCAGAAGCAACCTTGCTCAACACCTAAGTGTGAAGAAATTCACTGAACTTCAGGAGCATTTCTGCTCAACACCTGGTGTGATAAATCTCACTGATTTTTTCAGGAGCATTTCTGCTCAACATGAGAGTGTGACAGCATGTCCATTGCGCATGGCGCCCCAGCCCGTAGGGGCATTTGTAGAGACAACAACATGCCGGGAAGCTCGTTCCAGGGGCACTCGGACCCGTAGAAAACTGAGGTTCGACCACGGGGTGAGCTGACGGCGGGTCGGAGTAACTGGCACTCGGAGGGTGCCTTGTTGCCATGCCCACCTCGGGACTCGGTCGCGAAGCCAAAGCTGAAGCAATCTGAGCGGCGTACCGCGGCTGCAGATGCCATATGCCCCAGGAGCCTCTGAAAAAACTTCAGTGCAAACGCACTCTTGCGCTTGATAGTCTCAGGCAAATCAGCAATGGCTGAGTGGAGAAGGCGACCAAGTCGATACCGAGAAAAGAGCTCCTCTGCACGGGGCAAAGTTTACTCCTTTCCCAGTTGACCCGAAGGCCCAGACGAGCTAGGTGCCGGAGCACTGGGTCCCTGTATTCGCAAACCTGGTCTCAGGAGTGAGCTTAAGACAGCCAGTCACCGAGATAGTTCAGGATGCGAACCCCGTGTTCCCATGGAGGAACAAGGGCTGCCTCAACAACCTTGTGAAGGCGCGAGGAGACAGGGCTAGCCCGAATGGGAGAACAGCGTACTGATATGCACGCGCCCTGACAGCAAACCGTAGGTATGGTCTGAGTCGAAGGAGAACGGAGACATAAAAGTAGGCGTCCTTCAGGTCGATCTCTGCAAACCAATCCTGTGGCCGCACACATCCAGAAATGCGTTTGGCCAGGAGCATCTTGAACGGCAGCCTGTAAAGGGAGCGGTTCGGATGCGTAGGTCCAGGATTGGCCGTAACCCACCAGACTTCTCCGGGACAATGAGGTAGGGGCTGTAAACCCGGACCTCATTTTGGCTGGAGGGACAGTCTCAATCGCACCCTTCGCCAGTAGGGTAGCAACCTCTGCTCTCATGATAGGGGCATAGCCATGGACCAAAGTGGAGCAGAATCCCCTGCAGCGGGGAGGAGACCGTGCGAACTGAATCGCATAGCCTAGCCAATGGTTCGCGCGACCCAGTTGAACAGATAGGGAAGCTCTAGGCAGGCTCCCAACTGTGCCAGCTGCGTCAAGAACCACAGACGTCCCCCCGGTGGTGCAGCGAAGCGGAATGACCGGCCAGACGTGGACGGCATAGCGGCCCGGTGTGGGGGCAATGTCAAAACCGCACCCTGACAGAGGAGGCCAGGGAAGGACCAGTGTTCCACGGGGGCCTGCTCTGTCAGGGGTCTGGCGACAGAGGGGGACAGGGGCGAAGCGGTCCGTGGATGGCACGCCGTGTCAACCACCTCTGGGACAGAGGGGGACGAGGAGAGCACGGCTTGTGGGCGGCGCTCTGTGTTGACCGAGAACTCTGTATGCTCAGAGACGAGAGAGTCAGCTCTTTCTGAATAAGGATTCTTCCCCAGCCCTCCACCGGGGAAAGGAGTGGCCCTGCTACCAACTCCTGGAAAGAACTGAGTCTCATCTCTGAGCAGCCCATCTCAAAAGTGCCGCTTAACCCGGCGTTTAGCGGGGGGCGGGGCTGGAGAGGGCTGTGGCAGCTCCCCTACGGTCTTCCAGAGCCAGGCCCGGGTGAACGGGCGGGGTTGGAAGCTTGGGAGGCCGCCTTCAGCGTTGGGCAGACTGAGGGATCTGAGCGGACGGCGGGGGCCGTCGGGCAGAATAACCTCAATCTGCTCACGGGCGGTTGAGAACTGTTGGGCAGAAGCACTCAACCGCACCGCCGAAGAGGCCGACCTGGGAGATGGGGGTGTCGAGCAGACGGGTCCGCCCGACATCGTGCACATCAGACCGGTCAGCCCCAGAATGGTGAACATCACCTGACTCCGAGAGCGTACGGCCACTTTCGTCGCTCGGAGAGCAAGGTCAGTGGCAGCGTGCAGCTCACTGAAGAGCCTCGGGCCAGTCCCGCCCTCCTGCATGTCCATGAGCATCTGGGTAAGGTAGACCAAGCAGAACGGTCATGGGATGCAGTGAGGCGGCTGCCTGTCCTGTGGCACTATAGGATTTTGCCACAGATTAGTGTAGACGAAAAGAACTACAGGCTTTGGACGAGTGCTTAGGATTGCGCCTGGAAGCACTCTGAGGACACAGTAGCATGGCAACAGAGCGTTCAACCGGGGGGACCCCAGTGTACCCATGGGCAGCGGCCACTGAGGGGAGGAAAGGCCCCAGATAGCAAATAGTAATTGAAACGGTGTTAAATCAACATCCCGTTGTCAACGATAAATTCATTGAATCAACGTCGAACTCTGATGTTGATTCTTCATCATGTTGCACCCTCTATTATCATTGAAACAACGTTTAAATCATACCTAGAGATCAACAGAATTTCAATGGTATTTCGATTACAATGGATATTGAAACAATATTGAAATCCCAGCATATAAACAAAACTTCAATGGTGTTTTAGTATACCACAGGTTTAATCTGAAGGTCTGTAATTTTAATATAATATTTAAAACATTATTATTAGGCTATATCGACACCCAGGGTGGGCTAGCAAAATATATAAAATAGAAACTATACCTTTAGGCTATAACCTAGACTAGCACAAATGACACCCCATGCATTCTTTAAAAATTAAACAATCATTTTTATTGTATTATTTCATTTTTTTCTTTTAACGTGATAACTCCTGCAGCATCTGTCTTCCAGCTCCTCCCGCTCGGTTTGGGGCGTAGCACAGCCACTTCTGTAGGCTACAGCTTGAGCCAAGTCGTAGGTGTTTGTCGTTGTAAGACATTGAGTCAAGGCATCTAGAATACAAGTAAAAGTATGCTACTGTGATTTAGTCAATGATTTGTTCAATCAAGCTGTCGTCAAGGATTGGCTTACTTGCTTACTTGAAAAATGATCTGGATTAATGATCTAAAGAAAAGGACAAAAAGTAAATCACTGTGTCAGTAAACAGCAATTTAATTCAGAATCATCCACTGCCCTAGTTATTTCCCCACAAAGCAGACGATAACAAAAAAATATTTTAAACTGGGCTTGCAAAGGTTTTTCTAAAGACTGAACAATTTTTATTCATGAATAATGGACTCCGTTCACCATATTTAAGTACAAGATACCTATATCACTATATCACGTCACGTAATTTTCTGTCACATTTGCTATAATGTCTGAATGGAACATATCCGTGACTGGTCGAGTGGCAGCTCCACCTGCCACGCAAAGATTTTACCCCCTCTCTCATCTTGCCATATCATGTAAATCATTTTATATTTCTGGGTAGAAACACGTTTTTGTTGATGCTGTATAAGACGGACTACATTCAAAGCACTTTTCAAAACTGCCCAATATGCGGATGTATTCAAATTAAAGGGAGGCAAAAAGGATTAGCTTGCAGTGACATATCTTTTATAAGGACAATTTATGAGGCCAATTAAGTGACTCTAAAAAAAATGTTGTTTAATATTTTATTAAATCAGAACTAATTGTTAACTCAACGAATTAAATATAAATAACTGGATACTTATAACTAATTAAATAGTAAATGTATTGATTAGAGTTACCATAGACAAAATATTTTATGCATAAATATGCATAAATCTCACCGCAAAAACAGGCTAATAATAAGGTCTTTAAAATGAACGAGGCATTTTAATTGCTTCAAAACGAAGTATGTGCCCGGTTGTCAGGCGCTGTATAATAACAGCTTCCCCGCGCTCAGAAAAGTTGGAGAAGATCATCAAAAATCGTGATATCGCATACGCACTAGTATAAAACGACTGTTATCATTTCTGAAAACAAACACAATGGAGTTACAAAACTGTAGCCTATCGCACATCGCAGCACTGCTCGAATTCATGTTTTGGATTTGTAGGCTATTACGAGATGGTCTAATCTGCATTTCCAGTTAACGTTACAACTCTAGACAGTTCTGCATTGAATAAAGTAAAGGTAAACCATGTCTTTTGTGTAATTCTGGCCCGGCGCGGTCACTGCTGTTGGTAACGCTAGCTAGCTAGCGCTAGATAGAGCACTATGCTAGCGTTGGTTCTGCGCAGTGTTCTCCGGCTGTCAGAAGAAATAGCAGTGCTGTGTTGATATATTTCACGACACTAGCAATGGGTACAGACATGTATTTTGAGCTAGCTGTCACAAAAATAGACTGGACCAATGAGGTTTTGCTAACTTTATAACCTAGAAGAGATCAAGTACTTTTGGCAGATTTTGACACATTGGTAAAACAAAAATCTATTTCAGTGACTGCAGCACTGACATAACCATCATGTTAACGATCAACCTAACAGTATTTGATTTGGTACAATTCATTCATATCAAACATTAAGCAAGCTTACCTTTACGCTTGTGCCAAGGTCCAGAAATGAGCTGTAGCCTACGTGTCCGGTGCAGTACGTTGGTGTTGATCTCCCGGTCAACCAAAAATCGATGGATTTTCAATCATATTTCCCTGTCAACTATATATCGATGCATTTTCAAACATATTTCCCGGTCAACTATATGCCGATGACTCTTCAACAACAGCGTCGTTTCCCGGTCAACTATAAATCAATGACTTTTCAACACATTCAGCGATCGCCCGGTAAACCAAATATCAATGCTTAATCAATCATAAAGATAACTATAGATCAATGTTGTTCCAATATCGTTGCCATTAAAATTAATAACATCAGGTTTTCATCGATATGGTAATGGTGATTCAACATTTATTTTGCATTGAAATTTCAACATCAACCATAATGATGATTCAGATGGAAAAACAATGTTTATTCAATGTTGGCTTGCTGTCTTGGGTGGATGAGACCAACGAGCGGACCCGTGATCTCATCATGCACGTCCGGGAGGAAAGATATTGGGGTTTACCGTGGACGCGGGTCGGCGGCCTCACCCAAAAACCAATCGTCCCGGGAAAGCATGGCCGTCATCTCCGGATCAGACTCAGGCACAGCCGTATGCACACCAGAGGGTGGCAGCTGTGTCGAGTCGTCATTTCCAGAAGAATCAAGCCCACCTAGTGATGCTGCTACAGACACAGCATCATCCTCTGTAGCTTCAAATGAAAACACACGGGCCACCCGAGGGTAGACTCATGGAATCATCAGTTCGCTAGCGGGCACCGTCATTAAAGAGAGGGGCTGGGGTCGCGGACACAGAGTCGCCGCCTTGTTCCAGACCAAAACCCTCACGTCACCCTGGCCACCAGCCGAAGATCTGGGGGTGGATGGGCGGACTCTCACTCTTGCGAGTTCACCGAGTCTCGACCTATATATGACGCGATGATCACGTTCCCAGCGAGAACATGAGTCACCCACGAGCGCTGTTCAAGCATGATCAAAGCCCAAACACACTAGACAGCGCTCGTGCCCATCAGAGTCCGATACCAGTCCGCTGCAACCAGAAATGCACGGGCGAGCCGTCTTTAAAAAGACGTGCCGTGTGTGAGCTCTTTTATGAAAGGAGAAAAAAACTCCGCGATGTTGAAGCGCACAGGGAGACACACACACACTGTCAGATCACTGCACAGATCAGCAGGCACTGTGAGCTCGCTGCAGATTGCCGTCACACCAACACCGGAGAGAGAAGCTCGTTTCGTAGAGCGAAGTCAGAGATGATTGTGGAGTGAAGAAATACTCTTGGCTCCGAA
Source organism: Siphateles boraxobius (assembly GCF_051911475.1). NCBI lineage: Eukaryota > Metazoa > Chordata > Actinopteri > Cypriniformes > Leuciscidae > Siphateles > Siphateles boraxobius. The sequence goes on from NW_027508733.1 coordinate 29,556,002, forward strand.
GCGAAAACATATCTGCATGTTGCCGGCTTCCTCCTTTTACACCCACGAGGTGGGGCGGAGTTACGCTATGCAAATTACGCAGACCCATGGCATTTCTTTGCCATTGGCTCGTTTTGTAATACTCGAAGTCGATAGGTGTTCTAAGTGAAACCCCATTCGTCGTCATCCGACGTAACTCGGAGTGACAACGAAAGGGAACACCGTTTTCGCGTTGTCGTGTGGACTGTGAAAACAGAGGTTTTAAAAACGATGACATAAGTTTAGTCATGTGACGTGATATTGAACCCATAGATATGCATGTTTATACCGGTATTGTGCCTGTTATGTGCTATTCACTTTCACACAGTTGCTTAAATGTTACTTTGCACACTCTTCATATCACAGTCCTGCAAAGATGACAGAAATTCACTCACATTTCCTGTCCTGCAGTAATACATGGGAGCAGTCGCGTTTTAGAAAAAACATATAATGGTGACTGAGAGCGACCTGGACGCATCAGTGAATGCTGAGACATTTTGCTAAATAAAATGATCCTGCCAGAAGAATTGCATAACTTGATTATGTCTTGTTCTGTCTGTATAATCTCACTGAGATTTTATGAGGGTTTACGCATGCACAGTAAGGTGAATTTAGCATTTTCTGATGTTTCAGTGTGGATAAGAAACTTTTGGAAAATGCTTGAAAGCGCTAGTGTGGGTGGAGAGCGTTTTGAAATGAAAACCCCGTTTTCAATTCTATCTCGGTTAATGTAGACGTAGCGCCTTAGGTAGGCTGTGTGTTGAGAAGTTTGAGAAAGGTTGAAGAGTTTAAAAAAAAATACTAAAACAATTCTTGTTTTCCTACTCATTTAAAAAATATCTGCTTCTTCCACACTCCTCCCTGAGCACCACAAAACATCTGAGCACCTTCTGAGTCAGAAAGCATCATGAAAAACATGATTGTTGAAGAGACAAATGCATTTTATTTCACCATAAATCACCTTTACAGACATATTTGTCCTCAGCTGTGTTGAGGTGAGGCGTTTTCTTGGAAATGAACATCAGTTCCAATCAACAAGTAACCCTGTTCAAGAAAACACATTAGGTTACAGGGTCTCACTAAATTATCCCAGGTGAATATGACACTCATACATAACAAGATGCTATATTTACGATATATATAAAACATCAGAACAATAGAAAACTTAGCTTACTTTTGTATTTACACAAGTAATACACTCAACTTGTGTATTTACAAGGTGTATTTCCCCTAAGGAGAATGGAAGTATATAACCAGGAAGTGGATATCCTTTCGCTAAGTAAGCTGAAAAGTTTTGAAAAGTTGATGAGTAAATAACATCCCCATGTTATAAAACAAAATAACCCTTCATTACAGTGAGAGAGAAAAAACTACAGTAGAATTAAGACTTACCATTAATCAAAGTAAACACAGGATCTTTTAAGTTGTCCAAGAAAGAGTTGAGTTTTGTGACCTGTTGATTAGAATTATTGTTCTGATGAGACTTGATTATTTTCAAAAACATGATTTTAATAATTACTTCTCTCTGCTTTGTACTACCTCAAAATGTTTTATGTTGGTTTCTTTTATGCTTGCTTCAATTCTGTTCAAAAGAATATACAGTTTGCATACATTATGTAATTTGAGATCATTATCTCACATTCATAGATAGATACACACTACTCAAATACTCACTTATTAAGGGTTAATTTTAATGCCAGATTAAGCTCAGTCCCATATACTTGAGCGCTGACAATGGCCTTCTGTTGGATGAAAGGAGAGATTATCGTAGTTATTTAAATATATTTCAGACAATAACAGACTATAGGAAGAGCCCTTCCAAGATACAATAATAACTATATTTACACACCTTAGCCTGATCAAAAGTTTGCATACCCTTGGTTCTTAATATTGTGTGATGCTCCTTTAATGACAGTAAGTATGTTTACACCAGTAACCCACTGCTGTGCACATTGTGTAGGTGTCTCTTATCTGACACACTCAGTACAGTTCATGGAGCTCTTTTCTGGTGAACTGATGATCTGATTCAGGTGTGTTAAATAAACAAGACATACAAAATGTTGTCTATTTTGACAACATTGGGTCAACATTGTTGTCTATTTTGACCCAGTGGGTCCCCAGGACTGGTCACCGTGATTTTGCAAAGCAAGACATGTTCCTGCATCAATGTTTTTTGTTGGTCCTGGAACGTTCCTGTACAGAAACATACGGTAGTCCTATAACCTAAAGCAAATGTCTGGCGAAATTAATTCAAGCCAATTTCAAATTCTGACCCTCTATTAGCTATTAACATTGCAATCCGATTCACATATTAGTTTACATGTGCATTACATGTAATCCGAAAAATAAAAATAAAAATATAAATACACATATAAAAAGAAAACTGATATATGTCAGAAGAGCTCTTTTAGCAAATATTTAGTAAATATTTAGTCTTCTGTAACTCACCAGATTGAGGACAAAAAGTGAAGAGAGTTTTTTGTCAGACTGGATAACGTAAGCTGTCAGTGTACTGAGGACCTCAAGAATCAAATTGTTGGCTTCAAATTTAATGTCAGGCTCCTTTACTGTCTGTATCTCCAGCTCCATCTTCTGATCAGGATATTTTTTAGAAATCTGAAATAATAATACTAGGTTAGTGCCTTTGATTCTTAGTCGTTTTTTTATTTATTATTAATAGATTTTAGTCTGGGTTTTTTTTTTGTCAAGTTTATATTTAGTTGTCTTTGTGGAATGGTAAAATTTTCATACTTCAGGAATGTATGCTCCAAATGTCCTGGTACTGAGAATCAGAGATGGGACCTATACAAAAAAAAAAAAAACTGTTACTGATTGTGTTTGTTACTATTTGTTACTGTTTGTTACCCATGGGTGCTCTATACAAACATAAATATGTATTCATTTAAATCCATTACCTTGATTTGTATCCATCAAAAACAGCCCAACCACTTTTTCATACAATCTTAAGGACTGACAGCTTATGACGCTTGAAGCTTACCATGTCTTCAGTAATTCTATAGATCAAGAGACCAGATTTGTGGAACTCTGCGATTATTGAGTTGATGGTGAAAGCAGATATTCCAATGTAGAACATTTTTGTATTCTGGGAAGGCAATGTGAAATCTGTGGGGGAGTGGGGAATTTTTTTTGGTTGTCCCATGCGGATGAATATGTCCTAAAATTGTGATAAACATTCAAATTCAGATAAAAAAAATGTACATGTCCCACAAAGAATTTGTAATGTTTCAGAGTATAATGTCACTCAACATATGATGTGTTTTCTGTATTACAGATTTCTGAATTACACTTTAGACTTAAAAATAACTAAATATCACCTTTAAACTTAACTCAATGCTGTCACTAGAGATGACAGTAGTCCCCATCAAGAAGTCAATCCCATAATTGTCACCTACTTTGTCTAATATTAAAGGGTCACAACAGAAAGACATTTTGTATGGATGTCATGAATGCTGTCATGAAATGATTTTCTTAATCAGCACAGTCAGGTTAATAATGTTTATTCATAGTACCATTTAATTTTGCCAGCTGGGGGTTCAAATCAGCAATGGTGGTTTTCATCTTGGAACAGACCTGAAACAGCAGAGAGTTAATATTGACATGGAATGAGACTCTTGGTTTCTGTTGTGAACAGTGAATGTTCAGTGATTGTCTTACCCATTTGTTAGCAACGGGCAGAATTCGATTTATGGCGGAAATTACTTTAACCAGTTTTCTGTAAATACAATATTTTAAAGTGTTAGTTCTCATAAGCTGTAAGCTAATTTGTTTAAAATTCTATGACATACCCTCTGGGAACATAAACCAGAATAAATTGGTTTCTTTTTAAATGTTTTATAATATTAACAGAACATACAACCCATTATGGTTATACGTATAATTTATTATTGAACATACTAATCCTGATTTAGCTAGTTATTAGCCAGTTGCTATTTGTGATGTGGTGAGCTGAACAAAATTACCTGTCATTGTGTCCAAAACTTACAAGTTTTGCTTCACAGTTTTCTAAGTTGAGTGTTAGGCTAGCTTCTTCAACTTTGACTGCAACAGTGGCAGTAATGTCCAGTGAATCCACATGCCCCTTAAACGGACTACTGCTTTCTCTGTGGAATAGAGTTCAGGGCATTATTTCCTTTCCAGAAGCCTCATTTAACTCACTGTGTATTATCCTCTTTATACGTGTCTTTCCACAGACTTGTTGAGGTTGCTTTGAACAGGCTTTGAATCCAAGATGGCGCCGCGGATGGCTGCCTCGGTGTGGAGCTCTCCAGCTATTGTGTTGTTTTTGTTCGTTTGTTCTGCGTTTAGTCATTCTTTTCCTATCAGTTTCACCAAAGACGAACTACTGGACATTAGGAAACACACACCAGAAACCTTTTCTACAGTTTTTGATTATTCGGACGTTTTGCTGGACATTCTCGTCGGAGGGGCAGCGGTGTTGTTCAAACGCGCGTTCAGACGCAAACGCGGGAAGCGAGCCGGCGCGCTGGTTAAACTCCGCGAGCGCGGCCTGCGCACTGCACTCCCCAGCATTCATCTCGCGAATCTCCGATCCCTTCCTAACAAAACGGATGAACTTCTTCTCCTCACCCACACTAACAAGGATTTTTTAAACTCTGCTGCTTTGTGCTTCACTGAAACCTGGCTGAGTGAAGCCATACCGGACAACGCAATACATCTGCCGGGATTCCAGCTGTTCCGAGCGGATCGCATCGCGGAGCTAACGGGGAAAACGAGAGGTGGTGGATTGTGTTTCTACATTAACGAAAGTTGGTGTTCAGATGTAACAACACTGAAGAAGATGTGCTCTCCTAATTTAGAGGCACATTTCATAAACTGTAAACCCTTCTACTCGCCTCGGGAATTTTCCTCTTTCATTCTCGTGAATGTTTACATCCCTCCAGACGCGTGCGCGAGCGCGGCGCTACAACAGCTGGCTGAACAAATATCTGAAACGGAACAAAGGTACCCAGACTCTCTTTTAATCATTCTTGGGGATTTTAACAAAGCAAATCTTTCCCGTGAACTACCAAAATACAGACATCACGTTACATGTCCCACCAGAGACAGTAATATACTGGACCACTGTTACACCACAATAAGAAATGCATATCACTCCGTCCCACGGGCAGCTTTGGGGCTCTCTGATCACTGTTTGGTTCATCTCATACCGACCTACAGGCAGAAACTGAAATCAGCTAAACCTGGAATAAGGACTGTGAAAAGATGGACTAATGAAGCAGAGCAGAATCTACAGGCCTGCTTTGATTGCACTGATTGGACTGTTTTTGAAGCTGCTACCAATGATCTGGATGAGCTCACAGATACTGTAACATCATATATAAGTTTCTGTGAGGATACATGCATTCCTACCAGGACATTCTTATCATTCACTAATGATAAACCATGGTTTACTGGGAAACTCAAACACCTTCGTCATGCCAAAGAGGATGCTTACAGAAGTGGGGATAAAATCTTGTATAACCAGGCCAGAAACAGATTGACAAAGGAGATCAGAGTTGCAAAAAGGAACTACTCTGATAAACTGAAAAACCAGTTTTCATCCAACGACCCATCATCGGTCTGGAATGGCCTGAGGAACATTACCAACTACAAGTCACCATCCCCTCGATCTGTGGACAATCAACACCTGGCTGACGATTTAAATTCATTTTACTGCCGGTTTGAAAAGCCCTCATTCACACCACACACCCGGTCTGATCTGCACTTCACACATTCAGCATCACCTCCTGTTCTCCAATTATCACTCCCCCCTCCTGCCATCCAACCTGAGCTTAAGGTCTGTGTGGAGGACGTGAGCCGAGTCTTCAAAAAACAGAAGACTAGGAAAGCCTCAGGCCCAGACGGCATCTCATCTGCTTGTTTAAAAGCCTGCGCTGACCAACTGGCCCCGGTCTTCACGCAGATCTTCAACAGATCATTGGAGCAGTGTGAAGTTCCCTGCTGCTTCAAACGCTCCACTATCATTCCTGTCCCCAAAAACCCAAAATCACTGGACTTAATGACTACAGACCTGTCGCTCTCACGTCTGTGGTCATGAAGTCGTTTGAAAGACTGGTGCTGGCCCACCTGAAGGACATCACTGGACCCCTGCTGGATCCCTTTCAGTTTGCTTACAGAGCAAACAGGTCTGTGGATGATACAGTCAACATGGGACTCCATTATATCCTGCAACATCTCGACAGACCAGGGACTTATGCAAGGATCCTCTTTGTGGACTTCAGTTCGGCCTTCAATACCATCATGCCTGGTCTTCTCACAGCCAAACTGACCCAGCTCTCCATACCATCCTCGATCTGTCAGTGGATCACCAGCTTCCTGACGGACCGGCAGCAGCGAGTGAGACTGGGGAAACACACATCCAAGACACTCACAATCAGCACTGGTGCTCCCCAAGGGTACGTTCTCTCCCCATTGCTCTTCTCCCTGTACACTAATGACTGCACTTCTAAAGACCCCACTGTCAAGCTCCTGAAATTTGCAGACGACACCACTGTCATCGGTCTCATCCGAAACGGTGACGAGTCTGCTTACAGACTGGAGGTTGACCAGCTGGCTGCCTGGTGCAGTTATAACAACCTTGAGCTGAACACGCTCAAAACAGTGGAGATGATCGTGGACTTCAGGAGGAACAGCTCAGCACTCCTCCCACTCACCATCATGAACAGCACTGTGGAAGCAGTGGAGTCAATCAGGTTCCTGGGCACTATCATCTCTCAGGACCTGAAGTGGGACAATCACATTGACTCCACTGTGAAAAAGGCCCAGCAGAGACTGTACTTCCTTCGCCAGCTGAGGAAGTTCAACCTGCCACAGGATCTGCTGATTCAGTTCTACTCAGCCGTAATTGAGTCTGTCTTGTGCGCTTCCATCACTGTCTGGTTTGGTTCAGCTACCAAATCAGACATCAGGAGACTACAACGGACAGTCCGGACTGCGGAGAGGATTATTGGTGCCCCCCTGCCAAACCTCCAGGACCTGTACTCTTCCAGAGTGAGGAAGAGAGCAGGTAAAATCATCACAGACTCCACTCACCCTGGACACCACCTGTTTGAACTGTTACCGTCAAGACGGAGACTCAGATCACTGGCCACTAGAACATCTCGGCACAGGAACAGTTTCTTCCCACAGGCCATTTCCCTCCTGAACAGTTAACACTCCTCCCAAGGCATATGCCTTAAGTGCAATACTCCCACTGTTTAGTGCAATATCCTACAACTCAGGTGATACTTATATGTAGATTTATTTATAATATTCAAAACACTGTAAATAGGTTCATAATCTGTAAATCTGAAAATGTCTATTCTGACTAAACCCAACTGTGATAGTTTTATTCTCATATATTTATATTTTTATTTTTTATTCTTATAATTTGTAGTATTATGTTTCATGTTGTATTTGTATATGTCCACTGGAAGCCTCAGTACCAAAACAAATTCCTTGTGTTTGCAAGCACACTTGGCAATAAAGCTCTTTCTGATTCTGATTCTGATTCTGAATAGGCTTTGAATTTGCTTCAGATACTTTGAAAAGACATATTCCCATTAAAGGTGAAGTGTGTAAAATTTATAAGGATCTATTGTCAGAAATGCATTATAATATAACTATGTTTTGAGTGTTGTATACAAAATGAACCATTGTGTTTTTATTTCCTTAAAATTAGCCATTTCTATATACATATACCGCAGGTCCCTTAAAGGGGTCATATAATGGTACATGCACTTTTACAAGTTGATTGTAGTGAAATGTGTGTTGGCAGTGCCTGTACACAACCATCATATAATGATAAAAATCCATCCAGTGATTTTGTTTTAATCTCCTTATATATTTTTCCCCTGCCTCAAATTGAGCCGTTCGACCGTGTGACGTCACACGGTCGGACGCCCCTCCCACGATTGTTGATTGACAGCAGCGTTTCAACACAGACCCGCCCTCGCTCGTGAGCGAGCTGTCAATCATAGTCCGCGCGGCCGGTGTCATGGCGAAAAGTACGCTGGAGCACAGTCTATGAGCAGAATGGAGTCTCAGGGAAGTGGTGTTCTATTCTTGGGTACAATAAGGAACACAGCAGTCATTTTAATGTTCCTAAATCCGAACCGCTGAAGACGCAGTGGCTGAGTTTGTTTTCGAAGGGAATATTCCCCACGATCAACGTAAATGCTTTTATGTTTGCGCGAATCATTTCACACACCAGACTGCTTTATAAACGAGGAGGGTCAGTATAAAGCTGGTTTTGCTAAGAAGCTGCTCTTGAAAAAAGGATCGTACCAACCAACTATTCGTGTTCCTTCTGCACCTCCAGAAGAACTGAATTGAGTGTAACGTTTTATTAACCTTTATATTAATATTTATATTAATCTTTGCAAATTGCTAGCTTCACGATGAATGTGGCTAAGGTTTACACTCAGGGTACATTACGGCATGTTTTCTATGTACGACATTCTCAATATAATTCATTATCCCACGTTTATAATGAACAACGCGTTATGGTTATTGTGTTATTGTGTTACAAACGGTGTACGCACAGAACAGAGGGGCGGGGTGAGCAAAGCTGATTATCATTTAAAGTCTCATACACTTAAACGGTGTGCTGACGACAGAGCTGTTTTTGACCAGGTAAAATAAGTGTTTTCTTACAATACTAATGATAATTTTTAATTAAAGTATATTACAAACTTTTAATTTAGACCCTAAAGAATCATATTAGCTTTTACAAAAATGGCATTATATGACCCCTTTAACATGTTAAGTCACCATTTTGAGCCGCCATGTTTCTACAGTAGCCCTAAACGGACAAACTTCACTACAGAGTGCGTTTTTGTTACTCTTGTTTTTCTTCTTTTTCGTTGGTATTTTTAGAGGCAATTTGCACCGTCACTATACATTGAATATGCAAAAAGAAAAAGTAGTAGTAAAGTTGGTAGAGAAATTTGAACAAATGGAGGAGCACACTTGTTATTTTGCACAAGAGCCGACAGAGAGTCAATCTTCTTCAGCAAAGAAAAGAAAACATGATGCAGCCAGACGAAGTCGGGACAGACCTCGACAGAAATCCCGGATTAACTTCCCTCTGGCTTTTTCCAGATGGAAGGACTTTTTTTTTTTTAAACGACGGTTAAGTTTCCTGTTTATGCTGGACAGGTAAGTTAGTCCAACTTAAGCAATGTAACTAACAATGTAATTTTGTTTGGTTTCTTTAGCTACAAAATGTGCATAATCACCAAAAGAAGTAAAATTTTTCCCTTGTCAATGTTGTAAAATATGTCATTGGATTGTAATTTCATATAACATGACCGTGTACCTATCAAGTGACCAATATTGCTTACTTTCAGAATTTGAACACGCATTAAATACGTATTAAAACATATTAAATTGGAAGTGCTGGTACCCTGAAAATAACATGAGGGAGACATTAAAAAACGTTTGCACCTGCCACATTTACCATTTTTTCTATCTGTAAAATTAAGAAAACAAATGTTTTCCCCATTAGGTTTGCGTCCTCCAAAAGTAATTTGTATACCTTTTGTCTTTTTGTTGTGTGTTTTTCTTCGAAATTGAATTGTATGAAGTGTGAGGAATTGTGTAAAGAATTTTACCAGTTTGTTACTACTATTCTTTTTTCTAATGATTTCACTGATGAAAATTTGTGATATAAACATTATACTAACCCCGATACCTGGTTTCCAGACACATGAATCTTGGCACCCTTAATCGTTAAAGTGAATCCAGTTGTAGGAGCAAACGTCTGCACTGAATTAAGTTCAGCCGCATGAATCTGCAGCCTGTCAAGAAAATATATACGTTTTAATATGAAATATAAATTTCTATCAAATTTTATGAAGTAATATAAATGTAATGTAAATTTTATTTAGCCAGAGAACATTGTAGAAACACCGGTCTCACCCTGTAACTTCTAAGCCGGGAATTTTTTCTGGAATATCCACGTGTTTGAGAATCTCAATAGCCTTACCTACAACTGTCAAAACAAACAAACTTTTGTACTGTATATACTTAAAAATTTTGGTTTTGGATCTGTCGCTTTCTTTTTTATGACATGAAAGATACAAACCATCAGGGATCTACAGTTATGGTCAGAATTATTGGCACCCCTGGTAAATATGATGAAACTGTAACAAAATAAATCTGCATTGTTTATACTTTTGATCTTTCATTAAAAAAATTTACAAAACTCCAACCTTTTATTGAATCAAATAAATTGAAAGAGGGGGGAAAATCACTCTATGAAATAAATGTTTTTCTCCAAAACACATAATTATTGGTACCCTTTTAAAAACAGGCAACGTGACTCACAAGGCACATCGTTTCTTTTTTGGGGCATAAGAACGATTTTTTCATCAAATCCTTTTATCACTTATGACAGCCTGGTCTGTCTTGAGTATGCTGGTCACATAATTTGTTTCAATTTTTTTGTGATCAATTAGTCAGCCTGACTGGAATCCAACATGGCTGCCAGTGGTGCAGAACATTCCGATTTTGAGATAAGTAAATATATATTAAAGGGATAGTTCACCCAAAAATAAAAATTCTGTCAGTATTTACTCACCCTCATGTTGTTCCAACCCCGTAAGACCTTCGTTCATCTTCGGAACACGAATTAAGATATTTTTGATGAAATCTGAGAGATGGATCACTCCTCCATACTAGTCCATAGGCTTCTTCAGGGATTGACACTTGCCAACCTCGAAAAGTTATTAAAGACATCGTTAAAATAGTCCAAGTGACTACAGTGGCTCAATCTTAAGTTTATCAAGCGACGAGAATACTTTTTGTGCGCAAAAACAAACATAAATAACTTTATTTCAACTATTCATTTCCTTTTCGAGGCCGGCAAGTTCAATCCCTGAAGAAGCCTATGGACTAGTATGGAGGAATGATCCAGCTCTCAGATTTCATAAAAAATATCTTAATTCGTTTTCCGAAGATGAACGAAGGTAACTGCTAACATTAATTGTGAACATTGTCTTAAGGTGCTGAAGGAGAAAATTAAGTAATATGTTGTTCATGTTGTTATTTAGCACGTTTTGAAATGTATGTGACTCCTGAGTCACGTTGCCTGTTTAGGGTATAAAAAAGGGATTAAACTAGCTCTATTTAAAATGCACTATTCAAACTTAAATGCTTGTAATTCAAGAATGCTTTGGAATATAGACCTAGTATGAAAAAGTTATGGAAGTTTAAACTTACAGTAAATCAAATATACTGTACTTAATATTTTTTCTTTTTTATTAAATATGTATTTTACAAAATATTTTTTACAATAAAATTACTTTAAAATCAAAGCTATATATCTAACCAAGTTGTGTTTCAAGTCTGAAGTTGATATTATAAAAACGTCTCAGGTTACGACTGTAACCATAGTTCCCTGAGAAAGGGAACAAGACGATGCGTCGATGACGATTTGGGAACGCTTCCAGTGTGAATGTGTCTGAAGCATCTATGTCAACTAGTCCAATGGAAGGAATGAACATCACGGGCGGGTGATGTCATGACCAGGAAAGGATAAGAGAGCATCCGGTGCCTCGGAATAATGGTAGGCTCCTTAGGAACATATCCATGTTTGGGGTAAGAATGCCTTGGCCATCCCTGGTGCACTCAAGGCAGGTGGGGACCGAAAGGGCTTGAAGGTCTCCGACTCTTAGAGGGACGAAATAGCTGGCAGAAAATAGTCTTAAAAGAAAGAAACTTCTCTGAGGCCAAATCTAAGGGCTCGAGGGAGCCCCATATAGGCCTTCTAGAACTATTGCAAGGTCCCAAGCCAGCACCCTAGTGCAAGTTGCAGGCCTCAGCCTCAGAGAGGCACGAAGAAAATGAGTGATCAGGGGGTCTCGACCCAAAAATGTACCACCCACCAGGGCGTGGAAAGCTCTGGAGCTTAGAATGGTCTCAACAACCTCGGTTGAGAGACCACTCTCTATGAGTTGGGCCCCCTCAGAGGCCAAACCCACAGTTTCCAAATCCCCTGCCTGAGATGGAAGGTTCGGAAGGATCGGGATCTCCAAGGGAGGGCCGTTGAGGAGAAGAATTAGGTCCGCAAACCAAATTCGACTCGGCCAGAGTGGTGCTAATAGGCTTATTCCATCCTGGCAGATACACTCCAGAACTCCTGGGAGCAGAGCAACAGGGTGAAATGCATACAGACGTAGCCTCGGCCACGTCTGCACCATAGCATCCAGCCCCAAGGGGGCTGGTTGAGTGAGGGAGAACCAGAGTGGACAGTGCGTAGTATGCTGAGACATGAACAGATCCACTTCTGCCTGGCCGTAAAACTCCCATATTTGCTCCACCCCGCCTTGGGGTGGAGTCTCCAGTCCCTTGGCCTCAGCCCCTGCCTCGACAGGGTGTCTGCTCCGATATTCTGGCCCCCTGGAATATACACTGCCCACAGAGAGCGTATTTTCCTGAGGGACCAAAATAAGAGGCCACCAACGTGTTGTCTGTGGGACAAGAACCAGAGTTTCCACCATATAACCAAGGCAGGGATACTGCCGCGTGATCTTGAACGTACGGTGTGGGTTTCCCCTCGGGGAGGACCCTCTGGTCCTGAGCCGCCACTGTAAAGGTCTCATGTATAGCAGGTCAAAGAGTATCACATTGGACGCTGCTGTCCTGAGGCCTAACAGTCACTGTTCCAGAGCAACACATGATGGCCCCTCAGGTCTGGGAGGACATGTCTCAATGCATTGAAGATGACCATCATCTCTAGGCAATTCATGTGCCACGAGAGATGATGACTCCTCCGCAAGCCCTGAGCTGAGCGGCCTTCCAATACTGCTCCCCAGCTGGTGAGAGAAGCATCTGTCGAGATAGCAACTCTATGGCAAGAGCTCCAAACACCGAAACCTGGGAAAAGAACCAGTGTTTCCTCCATATAACCAAGGCGCGTCGATACTGCCGCGTGATCTTGATCATACAGAGTGGGTTTCCCCTCGGGGAGAACCCTCTGGTCCTGAGCCACAACTGCAAAGGTCACACGTACAGCAGGCCAAAGGGTATCACAATGGACGCTGCTGCCCTGAAGCCTAACAGTCTCTCGAACTGTTTCACAGTGTGTGACTGGCCTAGTTTTAGCTCTTTTGTGGCAGCAAGGATAACAGCTATACGAGCGGGCGACAGAATGGCACGCATCGTGACTGAGTCCCAGACCACTCCAAGAAAAGTTGTCCCTTTTACTGGAGAAAGCACACTCTTCTTGGCATTGAGCCTCAACCCCAACCTTCGCATATAAGCGAGAACGACATCTCGATGCCGAACCGCTAACTGTTCTGATTCCGCTAGAATCCGCCAATCGTCTATGCAATTCAGAATGCGTATGCACTGCAGCCTGGCGGGGCCAGAGCTGCATCTACGCGCTTCGTGAATGTGCGGGGTGATAAAGCTAGACCGAAAGGAAGTGCCTGATACTGGTGTTCTTTGCCCCTGAAAGAAAACCTCAGGAACCTCCTGTGCTGAGGGAGGATGGAGATATGGAAGTATGCGTCTTTCAGATCTATTGTGACAAACCATTCCTCGGATCTAATTTGAGTCACAATCTGTTTGAGTGTCAGCATCTTGGACTTGAGTTCCAGCACTGAACACTCAAACAGACAAAGATCTAGTATGTGACACAGTTTTCCATCCTTTTTTGGAAAAATAAGATAACGACTGTAAAGACCCGACGCAATGTCGGGTGAGTACACCTGCTCTATAGTTTTCTTTCCTAACAGGGCCTTTACCTCTTGCTCCATTACCAGAGCCTGCTTGGGATGCACTAACATGAACAACACCCTGTTGTAGCATGGAGGACGAGAAACAAATTGGAATCTGGTCTGGCCAGTGGCGCCAAGACCTTTTCTTTTGAGCCGAAGCCTTCTCAGCGTGAAGAACGGTCCTCGGATCCGGCTTCTGCTTTCAAGGCTTTGGCTGCTGTGTCGCGTATGAGAAACTAGACGGCTTGAGCTGCTCATGCACAGCAGCCCCAGGGGGTTGGACATAGCATGGGAGAGATTTAAAAAATAAATAAATCTGGCTGTAAAATCTGTGGCCCGACGAAGTTCTTGAACGCCATTGGGCCAAACTCCCTCACTTCTGTCCAAATACCCCAGCAGGTCAGCCTGATATGCTTGTAGCAGTGCTATAATGTGCAAGCAGACTCCTGCTAGACCAACTGCCATATATGCTTTTCCCATTATATTAAAAATATGTTTCTTTAATGGTTTAGTGAGTGAAGCCAAGGCCTTCATGGACGACACTGAACCAGGAGACAGATATATCGCAAGCGTCTGTCCTACCCGGGGTATTGTCCCATAGCCATACTCTCTTAACCCCCTAATATCTGAATATACATGAACTCAGGGGCTGAAAGACAAGATGAGTAAGGCTTTTTCCATGATCTAGACAGCTCGCTGTGCAGATCGGGAAAAAATTGAAGGCCCCGTGATGGAGGTGAAAAAATAGAGGGAAGGAAACTTGTTTAATTCATTTTTATTTTTAGGACAAGCCCCCTTGTTACTGCTGGCCATAAAATATTTAATTTATCTACAGCCTAGTAATCACCTCCACCAGCTTTTTTATATATTTGATATATTTAATAATGTGTATATATATATATATATATATATATATATATATATATATATATTTATATATATATATATATTTATATATATATATATATATATAAATGTATATATATATATATATATATATATATATATATATATATATATATATATATATATATGTATATATATATATATATATATATATATATATATATATATATATATAAATGATTTCCATTACACGAGAGTAGATGTTAAAACTTCATGCTGATTTGTACTCTGCTTTTGCCAAGATAAGCACCAACTAAGACGTAGCTTTACAGTAACCTATGCTTCTCCATCCATTTACACTTATTTCCATCTGGTGACGTGAATCTCCTTCTGTCTGGTGTTAATAGCTGCAGTGTATTTGCGCGTCAGCACACACAACGGCTACAACCATAGTGCGGTCCCCCCATAACAACGCTCTGGATTGAGCGGAGTAGGGAACATCTCTAGGGTCTTCAAGTGGGCACCTTCCGTCCTCAGTGTTTCGTCGACTAGCCCACGACACCTCAAGAGGGCTCGACAGTGACTCTGGCGTCCCAGAGTTACCCCCCTCCGTCCCCCACTCAACTCAGCCCAGCTTCTTGACCTCTACTTCCCTCTTGCTGCTGAGACCTAACCACAATCTCACAATCTCTCCGCAACCCAACCATACGCGCCAAGCCGTTTGCCTAAGGCTGTCGAGCCCCACTGGTGCGTTAATATGCAGTTTCAGTGGCAACGGATCCGTATGGCATACCACCTACCGCAAAACACAATATCTGCCCAACCACCCGTCATTCACGCAATATACACAGAAACGTAATGACTGTAAATACTATACAACCTATACAAATAAACCAACAGTGCGGCTGAGACCTAAGCACAATCTCTCCGCAACCCAACCATACGCGCCAACCCGTTTGACTAAGGCTGTCGAGCCCCACTGGTGCGTTAATATGCAGTTTCAGTGGCAACGGTTCCGTATGGCATACCACCTACCGCAAAACACAATATCTGCCCAACCACCCGTCATTCACGCAATATACACAGGAACGTAATGACTGTAAATACTATACAACCTACTATACAACAACAAATAAACCAACAGACTCTTCAAGTTTTCAAGAATTCTACGAAACCATAGCATGGCGGCCTGTACACAGCCAGCTAGAATCTTTCCGTCTCAACCACAGCCAGTTGCTGCTCCTTTCTGCTGCTTCAGATAAGTTCTTTACTGTGCGACGCAACTCTTGACCACTGAATCAGACATCTCTGAGGAACCGGGTTGTAGAGTGTGCCACAAAACCTTGACAACCCACTTCCACTGGATAAACCTGGACTCTCCATCAACGCTGTTCTGCTTCAGTGGCCAGATGAGCATACCGCAATTTCTTCCTCTCATATGCCTCATCTACAGCATCCACCCATGGCACTGTTAACTCTATCAGTTGAACAATGCGTGCTGATCCAGACCACAAAACAATATCTGGACGTAGGTTAGTGGTGGCAATCTCAGGTGGAAAAATAAGATGTTGATCAAGATCAGCCAGCATCTTCCAGTCCCTAGCAGCTTCCAGTTGTCCTGGATGAGAATTGGTGTTAGCACCTTTTCTTGGTGGTTGCTCGCCTGGGTGGAGGAATATTGTCTTCTGCGTGTAATGTTTTGCTAGAACAGGCGGCAACTTATTGGTCATACTCCGCTTGCCTTCAAATGCTAAAGCCAAACATCGCAATACTTGGTCATGGCGCCAAGTAAACCGACCTTTTTCCATGTAAAACCCCCTCTTCCATGCTGTACCTGTCCCACGATATCCCCAATTTGAAGGTCAGCCTTTGCCTCTACTACAGATTTCTTTGCTGACCACTTTCTACTAGTTTTTACCACAGGTGCTGCCTCCCTTACACATTTGTCGCGTGACTCTGCTAAAGTCATTTCCAGTCTGACCTTGGCACACTTAAACTCCTCGGTTAAAGCAGAGACTGGCAGCTGCAATACTCCTTTACTATAAAGTCCCACTCTGCTGAGGCAGCGTGGAACTCCCAAAAAAAAATATATATATATATATGTATATATTTTTCATACGCTGGGGAAAGAGATGGCGAATCCACTTCCCCATGATTGTGTCACTTTCAATGCCCAGCACATCTACCTCCTCGGAGGTAGAGCACTGAAGCATTGATCTCTCTCCCCGGGCGGAAGAGACCGCAGCGCGGGCTTCCGATACCGGCGAGAGAGCAATGGATCCCTCGGGAAAGGGAGGAGATAAGATCTGTGGACCCTTCTCCAACCCCGTAAAGAGAGCAATTTGCGATCCACAGGAATGCATTCTGCACCCTGAGAATCGCAAGCCTGGCCACTTTCCTCGAAAAGGGACAGGCGGGAGCAGAGCATGCGAAGCGAAAGCTTCTCACAATGTCGGCAATCAGCCCCGCATGCTACACTACCAAACACATCACACAAAAAATTGTGTGTGTGTCCACTCGTTAAATAACGTGAGCAGGGAGAACACAAGAGTTTGTGCAATTGTTTCGCCACAGTGTTTAGATATATATATCAGACAGACAACAGTAAATATAACAGACAGTTTGACACAGATCGCTTGCTGAGGCAACAGAAGCTAATGCCGGTTGCACCGGATGCGCTCTTATCCTTTCCTGGTCATGACGTCAACCGCCCCGTGGCGTTCATTCCTTCCATTGGACTACTTGACATAGATGCTTCAGACGCATTCAGGCTGGAAGCGTTCCCAAAGCGTCATCGACGCATCGCGAGTTCCCTCAAAAGGGAATGGAAGTTCCCATTAGATTTTGTTTAGGCGTAATACCAAAAATAACCACTGGGTGACTTACTTTCCATTGAATTCAATTGAATGCATTCTGCCATAACAAATTAATAAATTTCTGTCCAAATATCACTTCTATCACAAAACATGGAACCTTGAGACTCAGACCTTTCTGACAATATGTGTTTTGATCAGAAAAGGTTCTTATCATAAATTATGAAACATGACGATGCCCAAAAGGGGAGGACCCCGATAAAACAATTTAGAGTACCGTTTCTATGGTAACGCAACGTGCAATTTCAAAACGGGTTTCACAGGCTTAATCTTGAGTTCGTAAGCTTTCGAATGATATATCATTTGCCAACATTAGATAAGGTGAAGTATGGGATATAATTGTAACATGCAGTGGCAGTAACAGTTAACAGATTAATGACTTGGTCCTTTTTTTATACCCTAATCAGGCAACGTAACTCAGGAGTCACAACTGATAAAATCCAAATTATATCAAATTAAAATATATATATATTTTGGATATGTTTTATTTAAGTCCAGATGATATAAAAAATGACATGAAATTATTTTTGCTTAGCATTTTCCACTCTTGCCTGTTTAAGGGTTAATTATTGCCTTTTTGCAACCTCCTTTTTCCAAGATAACAGCTCTGAGTCTTCTCCTATAATGCCTGATGAGTTTGGAGAACACCTGACAAGAGATCAGAGACCATTCCTCCATACTGAATCTCTCCAGATCCCTCTTCAGATTCCCAAGTTCATGTTGGCGCTTCTTCTCTTAAGTTCA
This sequence comes from Siphateles boraxobius, assembly GCF_051911475.1. NCBI lineage: Eukaryota > Metazoa > Chordata > Actinopteri > Cypriniformes > Leuciscidae > Siphateles > Siphateles boraxobius. The sequence continues at coordinate 29,574,228 of NW_027508733.1, forward strand.
GCCCACTCATTTTCTACAGTGTTCAGGTCAGGGACTGGGACGTGTCATGGCAAAAGCTTCATTTTGTGCTCAGTGACACATTTTTGTGTTGATTTTGATGTTTGTTTTGGATTGTTGGCCTGATGGAAGATCCAACCACGGGCCATTATCAGATTTCTAGCAGAGACAGTCAGGTTTAGTTTTTTTTCTGTTGGTATTTGCCATAATCCATGATACCATGTATCTGAACAAGATGTCCAGGACCTCCAGCAAAAAACATAACAACATCTAAGACCCAGCAGTATATTTAACCGTGGGCATGGGGTACTTTTTATCCCTGTTTTCACCAAACACAGTGGGTTTGCTGGCAAAAAGCATTTTTTTCAGTTTCATCTGACCAGAAAATCCAGTCCCTTTTGAAGTTCCAGTCGTGTCTGACAACTGAATATGCTGCAGTTTCTTTTCGGATGAGTGTGTAGGATTTTTCTTGAAAACCTCCCAAACAACATGTGGTGATGTAGGGGTTGTTTGATTTTTTTTAAGGCTTTCTGACCCCAAGGCTCAACTAATCTCTGGAATTCCATCTTGGATCATTGGAGAGTCTTTGGCCACTCAAACTTGTAGGATTGAAAATAATCCAAGATATTTTTTAAAATGAACAAAGTAATTTGCTTTTACTGTTTAGACTCCCCTCTTTCTTATCCCAAGGATCATTTGGAATTCCTAAAGACAAAAAGGTGCTGATAGTGATCAAGGCCTGAAGGCCCAAGATGTGTTTACGTCTGAGTCTTCTAATTGTCACACCTTTAGTACTTTACTATAAGCAGTACAGTGTAGTACAGTTACTATAAGCATCTGTGCACTGCTGAGCCCGCTGCTGCCAAGGCAGAGTGCTGTATACACTTGTCGGGTTCGCAGTTGGACCTGGCTGACAAGCTTGAGATGGGTCTTTCCCTTTTCCATACCTTGGTCGCCAGTTTTGCTGCATTTGAGCCAAATCTGGAAGCCCGGTCTCCGTCTTCTTCTTATCCGGCGGAGAGCATGTTACACGGGCGATCTAGTTCTGAGGAGCTAGATGTGACAGGAGTCAAGGGGGACGCTACATCGCAATCCGTCTCCTCCCCATCACCCACAAATGGGGAGTTGTTGGACGTAATGAACCACGCTTCCTAGCTTCCTGGGCAGTATTGCTTCTCGCGTTCCCACTTCTAATAATCTGTTGCGGAATAAGACAGAGTGGATTTCCCTGTTTATTGTGCTTAAAGCTGTGAGATGTATATGGAGAAGGTGGGCTATTCCGCAGCTTTTATACCACTTCTTCAGCTGGGGTCCTCACAGTACTCAGCTGGGGTCCTCATAGTACTATGAATTGCATGTTGGTTATATAGAAGATGTGCAGAATCGCTTCTCGCATTCCAACTTCTTATATATGTTGTGCAATTGTTCAGAGTGGCTTTCCCGCTGTATTGCACTTAAGACTGTGAGATGTATATGAAGAAGGTGGGCTATTCCGCTGCCCGCATCCCACTTCTCCAGCTGTGATCCTCACAAGTGCTTTGTATGTTTACATTGGTTATAGGAAGATGGGCCAGGGGAAATTGGTCATGGCAGCCGCTGGTGTGTGCCTCAGGAATAGGGACTCCTCAGAGTAACCATGGTTCCCTGAGAAGCGGAATGAGGCACTGCATCCCCTTGACATGCTTCAGGTATTCTTGAGTCTATGCCAGGTATTCCTCCTTCAGACAAGGAAGCTGATTACGTGTTCTACAGGTGCCCTTTTATACTCACGGTCGCAACAGCAATACGTCATAGGCTGTCACCGGTTAATGTCAAGTTCAAGTTCATTGTTGTGTTTCTACACGTGTCACAGACACTCGTCATGCCTGAGGCATTCCCCAAAGCATCTTCTAGGAGAAGCAGTGTCTCGTTTCCCTTCTCAGGGAACCCTGGTTACATGCGTAACCTGAGAAAATGTACTACTGGTTTCCTGTGATCTATTTTGTTGTCTTTTTGTAGTTTTCTTGTTTATTACTTCCCTGATTCTGTCCAGGCGTGTCTTGTTAGTATGTTACTGCCACGGCACGCACACAAAAACAGGTAAGATCTAAGTGCATTTATTGGGTAATCCGTGATCATAAATCCAGGCAGGCAAAAGGTCAAAGTCCATAAAAGAGAATCCAAAAACAAGAAACAAGAGTAACAGACTTCCAGAAGCAGTGTGACATACAACAGGGACTCTGTAACAAACACTAAACAGGCAGGGTATTTATAGACACAGAACTAACAATCATGATGGAGAACAGCTGGGTGCAATGAACCGTGATGAGAGCAGACAAGGATTGTGGAAAATGCAGTTCCTAATGTGAATGACACCGTGGGGGAAGAGGACCTCTAGTGGATCCCAGGGAACATAAACCAACACTGTGACAGTTACCCTCTGTGTATATAAACCCTAGTGTTTCCTGAGTTGGTTGTCAGGTCTTGTTCTTCTAAGGCTGTGATGTTGGTGTTCTTAGTCCAGTTTAGTGTTATGTTTTGCAGTTTTTGAGTTATTTGTATTTTGGTATTATGTTAACTCTTTCACCATCTTGTGTTTTTAAGTTGCCAGCCAGCAGCAGCATTTTTGATTATTTTCACAAAAAAAGTAGCCTAGAAATCTAGACGCACCCTAGCGGCAGCAAATATTATTTTGCAGAAAGGCCTAGCAGGTCTAGCAGCTCTCCATAGGCTTTTGAGCTGGAAAAACCAAACTCTGGTCAGGCCAATCACATCGTGTATAGAGTTGGTGGGCGGGCTTAACATAATGACGGCAGCGTTGTGACGGTTTTGCGTGATTTCATTAGGTGATTTCCCTGCCTCTTGAAAACAAAGAAGATGCTGCTGGCGAGCAGTCTTTCGAATCGGCTTTGGCCGCGACTCTTAAGTCATTCTTAAATGTATTCAGAGTTTTGACGACCGGATACGGCAAAAGTTTAATATATCAAGTAGCTCTGCTGGTGGGAAAACGCATGGGACTCACTCCCGTGAGTTCCGTTCGTTGCTCTGATTGGTTGTAGCACTGTCCTATTGCGTGCAGAGGGAATTTGAGAGACAACCGTTTATCCCGCCCCTCGGATTGAGGTGTGCCAATTGTGAGTTCCCAGACCTAACATCTTGATGTAGGTCTGGCTTGCCAGGCTACAAAAAAAGAGTATAGTGCCCAGAATATTTTAGGGACTATGCAATATATCAAAAGGAAGAACAGAGAAAAAAATCAAACTTTTTTTATCAACACTTGAATGTGGATAAGCTTCATTTTTTTTTTAAAACAAAAATTCAATCAATGATGGGGAAGTGTTGTGTCATAAATGATGGTAAATTCCATCAACCGTGGGGAAAGAGTTAATAAAACATTAATCCAACAATTTATCCATCTCTCCCTCATCTCTGAGTTCGCCCATGTAACAGTGATGAAAAGAGATGGATTGGTGATGTGAATGTGCATGTGTGTATGTGAGAAGTGATCACAGCAGTTCCACAGCTAACTCACAGAATATCACTACGTGAGCAGCATAAAAGGATGTGACGTTACATTGTTGGAAAGCCATTATAAGAACTGCTGTGGACAGTGGCATACCCTCTACCACAAGCATACTTTCAGATTTATTTGAAATATCACAAGGCAGAAGGCACAGTTATATTTTGCTCACACTTACCATAATTAAGTCCATTCTGAGTTAGTTTGACTTTAACTCCAGCATTTTCACCTGTAACCACTGGGACAAGAGTCAACAGCACTAGAGTACACCAATAGAACATCATCTTCTCACAGACCTATAAGAGAGACACATGGGTATTTGCTAAGACAAAACAATCCTTTGTCCTTGAGAGGATACAAGACACAAGTAATATTTCACAGTCTAACAGTTTTCTCTGAAATCATCTGCAGACTTGTTCTTTGCATTCCAGCATGTAGCATTGTTTCGAGGTGGGGACAAGACAATGGTGAAAAATATTTTGTCAAAAGTTGCAGAGAAAAAAAGTTTCACTAATCTTGGGTTCTGTTTATGACATACATCGTTGCAATTAAATACAGCTTTTACTTCTACAGTACTTTATATTCAACTTGTAAACAATGGAGACAAATCAGACACAGTTATTTGTTATATTTAACAAATAATCTTTAAAACTCACTCTGGAATCTATGGTTTCATCCCCCCCAACTAGGGCAGGAACCATGACTACCATAAGAAAAGATGGTTTTATTGCTGTTAAAAATGTGGTCATGTGGTCAAGACTGAGGAAAACTGATCTATAAATTAACATGCATTCCAGGACATTGTGTGTGATAATTTTAGGTATTGGATTTGTATTTGGATACTGTCTCTTGGATTTGTATTTATTTAATCCATGCTATATGAGAGAACTGCAACTTTACTATCACTGAATGGACAACCATCAACTCATCTGACTTTCTCCCTTCTCCTGGTTGCTTTGCGTGCCTCTCCGGCCTAGGGCCAGCAGGCCACAATCTGGACTCCTGCCATGTGCTCATGGAGAGAGAAACAGACCCGTCGCCAGACCTCAGTCTTAAGGGGGGCATATGAAATGTATGGGGGTGCACAATTATTATTAGCCTACAGTATGTATATTTATAATACAACTCAACTCCAGTCGAGCAGCACGTAATCATCACGTTAAACATATAACCAACAACAGCAATATGACCATGTATCATATTATGATTCATATCATTTATGAATATCCAGTGTTTTAAGTGGGCCGGAACGCGCCGGTACTCAGTACCGCCACTTCCAAATATAGCTCTTGAACGTACCGCCACCTCTCCGTGCGCCCAGAACGTGCTTTTAGCGTACCGGTACGCTCATTTGCACATCTGTTTTAATCATTTGGCTGCGCTGCCGCTTTTCAGAGCGCCCTTCACAATGCACGGCACGCTTCCTAATTCCTCCCACAGAGAGCAGAGACTACACTACCCATACACCCTTGAGTTTTACAAGTGAAAAGAGCATGTGCCGCTTTTGCCGCTGTCAGTTGCTACGTTTACATGGACACAATCGGAATGAAATCAATATGATTGATGAATCCGAACAAGGTGTTTACATGAATGATAAATAAAGTAATCGGGTTGATGTGCGCGTTTATATGTCACAAGTTTCAAATCTGAAATCTGGATCTGATTTTTTGACACGCGCAAACTGCACGAATATACAGAGTTTCTCGCTGTCCACACATAAATATTCTCCTCAATTGGTTCTTTATTTGTATTAAAAGGCAGACATAATATTTATTCATCTCTGGTCATAATTTAGAGCATATTAACCGTTTTGCCGTGCTGATCACGCAGTAAAAATGCCCCTTCCCGCGGCCAAAACCAGACGTCTGTGCCGGATGAGAATCCACAACACGGACTAGTGGGACGTTGTCCTGCTTCACTTCACATACGCGCGAGTAAAATGAGAATTTTAGAATGAAGGGAAACTTATTAATATGACACTTTATTCAACAGGAAAAACAGCTCGTTCCACGCGTTATACGTCATTACGTTTATTTAACATCATTACACATGCGCAGTCCTTGCGCAGTCCTTTCAGTTTCGGTTTTCAATCCGATGAAGTGTTTACATGTTCTCTCGATCGGATTACATAAGGGATAAACCACCCCTTTCAATCCGATCGAAATGTCATTCGGATCGAGCAGAATCGGATCGATTAGGGTGTTTACATGAGGGTTTTTTAGTCCGATCGAGCCGTCAATCCGATTATAAGTGTCCATGTGTCAACCATGGTGTCAACTCAACGTGGTCCAGAGAGGGTGTGTGAAACGGGTAAAGAAATGAACCATAGCAAGACTCATGTTTATGTTCTACTGTTCTATGGTTATTATGTTATTATGTTTTATAATTTATTTTATGTACATTTTGTTCAAAATGTTTTTTTTTCAAAAAAAAAAATTTATGTTCAGTAGCTCTTTCTAGCTCAAGCAAATCCTCAATTAAATTATTTTTTTTATAAAGTCGTCTGTTGACTGCCGTATATAAAAGCCCTTCAATATAGTTTTTGTTACCCCAGGGGAGGAGGGGAGTCAGCAAAAAAAATAAAAAAAATAATAATAGAGTAGCCTACCGGCACCTCTTTTGGGCCACTTAAAGCACTGTGAATATACATAAAACACTTGACTATACAACATATTAGATGTAACACCAGAAACAACTCTCAAACATTGCATTTTAAAGCAGTCAGCAGAGGGGTATGCATTGCCATGACACACACACACAGACATACATACACACGCACGCAAATACACTCGCACAGATACTTTGAGTGGAGGCAGCGCTGTCCTCTCTCCAGTCCCAGTACAGCGGGAGGAAGCGTTTCTCCGAGCAAAACGTCCTCATCGAAGTATCATTCCACTCGGAAGGAACTGAAGCGAGTAAGCCGGCGAAAACTAGTTTTTAAACCGCTTTCAAAAATGCGCGGTAACTGATGAGCGGCTTAGTTTTTACGTCACGTACGTAGCCTACCGTTCTTTTGTAAGGCCGTGATAGGCTGTTGCAGTGTAGATTCCCATCAATCAAACTAAATCACAACATTGTTTCTTTATATTTTAAATATTTTAATGATAAAGAATACAACACAAAATTAGCAAATGATAATATTAAAATTAAATTATCTGTGCCTCAAGTGGGGGGGCACAAGCATTTTTGGGGCGGGCCAGGCCTACTATGGCCCGCCCATAGCGACGGGTCTGGAGAGAAAAAACAAGAACAGTCAAATTTCCCTCACCTCGGAAATTAACATTTCTTAGAATTAATAAACCATTAACACTTAGTGTTCACAGAACAAACAGGTTTATTGATTACTATTAATTTTACTACATTAAATTAGTTATATTTAACTGATCCAAATATTCATATTTAATTATAACAACTTATGATTGATTATTTATATTTATTTTGAGCTAATCTGCTACAAACTGTATATCATTTTAACTCCATACAGAGAAGTGAAGTCCTGCCATGCTTTGTTGTAGTACATGTCCCTTGAAGCATTCTACTGTAGCTTGGTGCCCAATTATTTCATTAAAAAATGTATCCTACTATCCCAGAGATCCAGGCAATTGAGTATATTAGTGGGTCTTTAACCCTGGTTTTGTCGGGCTTTCTATGTTTTTAACAACAGTGTGATTCTTTATTGTCAGTGAAGGAGGATTAAACCTTAAACGTAGTGCACAAACGCCAAGTGCAAATAGCCGCCTTGTTGGCAGAGGCTATTTACACTATCTCTGCTCACCGTTATCTGATTGATCCAGACAAAATTAGAACTCCTGTTGACAACAGAATCAGTGGTGTGGAGAGTAAGGCAGGTGCTTTAGCGTTTGACGCGTCAGATCTGAGTTTGAATCTGCATTTTACCAAACTCATCCTTCTTCCTTTTGTTATCGCATATCAGCTCAGGGTAGCGATTATTTAAAATAAAAATTAATCAAATATTTGAAAAGTGGAAATAAAGTGCGTAACGGGTATTTAATAGTAGGAATAAAGTACAAGAGTAACAAGTAAGTAGCACCCATTTATGATTTTAATAAATATGGGTGGTGATGGCGCAGTGGATAAGACACATGCCTTTGGTGTGAGAGACCCGGGTTCGAATCCACTGTGAGACACCAATGTGTCCCTGAGCAAGACACTTAACCCCTAGTTGCTCCAGAGACGTGCGACCTCTGACATAGGCCTACATAGCAATTGTAAGTCGCTTAGGATAAAAGCGTCAGCTAAATGAATAACTGTAAATATAATCAAATACACTGAATATGTTGTATTATTGCATACTGTTAATATGTTACAATAAACTGAGGATGCAAATAGTATCTGCAAGTATTTGCATTAAGTATAAATAGCATCTAACAATTACAAGGTCAAATAGCATTAACTACTTTTGACCTTTCGTAATATATGTAACCCTTTTCTTAACCCTAGGGGTATATTTAAATGTTTCCCACCTTAAATAAACCACCTTCTCAGAGGGCTTTCACACTGGCCACATTTGCTGCGGTCCGAGTCTGAGCGTGATTGTTCCTGGCTTTCACATTCACGTGAATTGTGCCACAGTTCAAATACAACGGAACTCAGACCACCTCATTCAGGTAGTCTCGTGTTTGATTCCCTGGTGCGTACCCGGGTCTGCAGGACAGCTTTCACATCAGCACATTTTCATGCGAACTGTATCCCGTTTTGAACTGCCAGTGTGAAAGCCCCCTCAGTCTCAGAATCGCACTGAACAGATCATCTCAGGACGACAGAACTTGAGCTCTAGGTCTAGGAAGGCAAGTCCAAACTACAAAGAAAAAAAGTATAAATGTGTGAGGGGAGGCCCAGCCCGCAGCATCGCACACCTCCTGGAGAGAGGCCTCCACCAAGGCCTTGAAGGTCACCATAACACTCGAAGAGTGAGCTCTAACCAGCAGAGGTGAAGGCAACCCGTGTACCTCATAAACTGTAGAGATTGCCTCGACAATCCACCTACGGATCATATGTTTGGAAGCTGGTGACCCGAAGCATACGGAAATTTGGTCAGACTTCCTCCACTGGGAAAATCTGTCTGAGGGCATACATCTCAAGAGCCCTCACAGGGCAAGGTAAGTGAAGCCTCTCTTGGTCTGCCGACACATGTTGAGGACCAGGGAAAGCCTGAAAAACTATAGCTAAATTAGTTGGTGCTTTAGGCACATACCCCAGTCTCGGGTGTAAGAAGGAATTGACCCCACCTGAGGCAATCTCCAAGCAAGAGGAGTCAACCGAAAGGGCCTGCAAATCTCTTCAGATCCAACTCTCTTTAGGGAGGGTTATTGCCAAAAGGAATGCCATTTTGAGCATGAAAATGTTCTCAGATCTAAAGTCAATTGGTTTGAAGGGAGCCAGGGACAGCCCTTCCAGAACCATACACTGTAAATAATGATCGTGATTTTAACGGTAAAAAACGTAAAATGCTACAGTGCAAAACTGTTAATTGGTTAACAGAAAGTTTCCTTACAATATACGGTAAATAACTGTGATAGATCTAACGGTACATTTAATGTAATTTTTCTGTAAAATACCATTAAATTTACAGTTTTTGAAAGTGAAAAAGAACAACTCATTGTATAATTTACAGTGAAAAACTGTAAATTGACATTCCCACAATTCCCTGCGTGACACTTCACATTTGATGTATTTTTGTTGAAATAACTTTTCTTAGTTTTCTTAGTTCTTTTCTAATCAGTTATGTACATTAGGGTTTTATGTTACATTTAATGTTGTTATATTAATGTTTATTGCATTTTTAAAATTTCAAGTGTTTTACCATGATGGTGTTAAATGTTTGTGCGAATGACACTGTGCAGCTTCTATATAGTAGTATTAACTTTCTTGTGGAAGATTGCTTGTGATGAGCTTTGATTTATCATATGTCTCTCATCACTGCTGTGATGATTGTTGGTTGTCAGTGTATTACAATGGTACAAAACAGATATTAATACTTCAATAGGTTGGTAAATTAACATTATATCAGATAATGAAATACGGATTATTACTGTAAATTTTAAGTTAAGTCTGTAAAACCAATAACGTTGATACCGTATTTTTGACAGTAAAGTTCTGGTAACCACAGCTGCCAGTTTTTTTTCCGTAAAAACAACGAGATTTTTTTTACACTGTAATGTTGTGTTGGCTTAAAATGTTATGCTGGTTTAATATGCTCTGCCCACTAGGGGTCGCTACTATCCTGGATTGTTGAGGAAAAAGGAGTAGAATAAAAAGATGTAGTTTTGAGCTACTGCAGGTTTGTTACTGCTGTTTTTTCTTTTATTAATACTGATGTATGATACCAAATCCCAGGCCGGAACCTTTTCATAAGCTGCAGCCCCCATCCTCAAACGCCTCGCAGGAAGCAAATAACCAAGTGGTGTCTCCCCAAAGACCCATAGCTTAGTGGTGCGTGGATGGAGGGCAGCTATGGGCGCCACATAAATCTTAAGCATGGAGGAGGAAAGACTAACAGAAAACGGTCCTGAAGGAACTCCGGCAATGAAGCCACTGGGCAGTTAAATAAAAATGATACGCTTTGGTATACTATTTTCACAAGTAAAGTGTACATTTTCAAAACTCTTAGTACAAAAATCCAAACTGATCACAATTGTAACGCAGATAGTCATTCTTTCAACACCTGGTTTCACACTTTCATTAAAGTTATACACATTCCAGTGCACAAAATCAATGTTTCAAACACAAGATTATTGTAATATGTAATGAGAACATTTGGTCTAATCACCGAGACACAACAGTATGATCTTCTTTCAGTTTAGTACTTTTAACAATCAGTTCATTTAATAGCAAACAATGCAATATTCATAACCCTTGTTTCTGAAATAATTACAGTTTAACAGGATACAGATGTCACATTAAAAAATGTAATCCATAATATTTGTAATAGTATCTATAGTGTGTGTTTTCAAAAGGTGTGATGACGTTATGAAACTACGATGAGGTTTTGTGCTAGAACAGCGTTTGCTGGAAATACAGTAAATGTTCTCACTGTACAATATATGACTGAATCTATACTGTAGTTGACCTTTATAAGGGTCAGTTACAGTAATGTGGCAGTCTCTACCATGAGATTGAAACATTTAGATGAAACACTTATTTTGTGTTGTGAAAAGTATTGCACTAACACAATTGAAAACATGCTGAAATGTTTGAAAAAAGGTGCACTTTTGATGATCTGATCTTTGGTTCATTTTAAACTGCTTTATTTAGAATTAAAAAGTATGAAAATAAAAATGTAGTTGGTGCACGTGTAAAAGTGATATAAGGTATGCAGAGAAGTGGATATGCTAATGGATAATGTTGAGGATAATGTTGAGATGTGCATGCTGTGGATTAAATTGTGTTTTTAGCCTTTATTCTCAAATGAATCTCTTTAAAATCAGTAAGCATTTGCATAGGCCTTATGTCTGGTGCAACATTTGCTATCATTTTAAAATAACTTTTCAATGCACTGGCGCTCATCACTGAACACAGCAAAATATCTCGGGATCTTTATAATACAATACCTCCCACCTTGTGGGTTAGGCTACCTTATGACACGAGTAAACCTGCATCAACACAGAAAGGACAATCCAAACACGACTTAATGCACTAATCTATGTCTTTAATGACAGTTAAACATTTTAAAATCAGCCTTCACCTTTTTTGACTGGGTCTGCCTTGGTTCTGAAGCATTATTCTTGTCCGTCACGCTATCATATTTGTACTATTTTTCACGTTTTTGGTGTATAATTTCAGTGTTCTTTACTCGTCTCTTTTCAAAATATATAAGTTGGTGGTTCTCTGTCTTTATTGAACATTACACTCTAGTTGGTCCACTTTGCAACATGATTCAGTTAAAATCACAACGCTATGGCATGCTGCAGACCTTTTACCATATGAATGCATCCAGAAATTATTTAATAATCCCTGAAGTAATTCATTCAGTAGTTTTCCTCTTCTCTCTGTGACAACAAAAGTAGACTACCAGTTGTAGAACTAGCACTAAGCATTATCAACAAGACAAGGAGCGGCTCTGGTGAGGGGGAGGAGCTAAGTAAATTCAGATATCTTAAAAATATAATTGTGACTAGTCGAAACTAAATTAGAGATCTTTAATTACCTTTGCGTATATGACGTGTCAATTGAAGAAATTCAAGTTTTGACTAGTCAAAATGTATTTAGAGATATCTCAAATCAAATTTCTTACTAGTGCAACTATAATTGCAGATATCTCTAACTATCATTCTGACCACTGATCTATATTAATGCTGAATAATTTTAATTTCTCATTAAAATCAGATGATTTCCTTCATTCAATAGAATGCGAGGAAATACTAGGGAATATTAATATGCTGGCAACCAAGTAATTTATATAGATCAGTGATTCTGACTAGTCAAATTATAATTATGACTCATTGAAATACAATTGTAACTATCTAAATATATATTTATGGATAGTCAAATCATATTTTTATGTCGATTCCCCAAAGTGTCGTCATCCACGCAGTGAGAGTTCCCTCGAAAAGGAACTTCTTTTCAATGAAAATTACAATTAATTTCACCCAAAGAGCGGATTCTCTATGCTTTAAAATTGAAAAGTAACTTTGCAATTAAATGTCAACTACCACTCATTGGAGTATTAGTGGACTTGCTTAATATCTGCTAACACTTTATTTTGGTGCTTCCTTGGGGACCATCAAAATACATATAAGTAATTATAAGTAACTTTTCAAGTACTTTATGTCAGCTTTTTCTACTAACAGTCTACCAATACTCTAATGAGAGCTAGTTGACATGTAGTTGCAACGGTACTTATAGAATGTGGACTAATTAAAATAGTGTAACAAGTTTATTATCTATCTGTGGTATGAACTGAGACAACAATGTTATACACCATGGCCAGAAGCAACAGTGCAGACGTTTTAAAACTGCCAAATAATGTAATGAATTAATTTTAACTAAATAATTATGTTTAACTTATTATATATAATTGTATATATATAACCAATATTACAACATTTCAAAATAAAATAGACACTGCAGAAAGCAAACCCATACCTGAGGAGACTCTCGAGGAGATTTCCACTGTCGTCCTGCAGGAGTGTTGGAAGTTTTTTTATATAAGTCAGGGTGTTAAGATAAGCACTGCTCCCATCTTCAGGTTTATCATTATAGCCCAGACAGGTCTTTGCCCTTTGCATATTTGCATGCTGTATCTACAATCCATGTAAATTGAATCTAAACGGTCATTTTCAAAAGTTTGTACAGGAATAGTTTAAGTTTTTATCGGTTTGGGTTGGTGAGATAAGCTCCTGTCTTATGTATTTTGTATTTCGGGTTTCAATAGCTTGCGCTCAGTATCTTGTGAAGAGATCAAGTTAAAGAGCTTATGAACACCTTATTTGTTAATGAAAAATATTTGAATTTTCACTTTCATATTTCTTTAGATTTTTTTAATTGCTTAATTTTCAAAACTCTTATTACTAATATCACAACTGATCATCAAAAGTGCACTATTTTCCAAACATTTCAGCATATTTTCATTTGTGTTAGTACAATACACAAAGTATCTTTTCACAACACAAAATAAGTGTTTAATCTAAATGTTTCATTTAAGGCAAGGCAAGTTTATTTATATAGCACATTTCATACACTATGGCAATTAAAAGTGCTTTACATAGAAAGGAATACAAATAATCACAAAATAAAATCAAGGAAAATTAAAAATGCTTTAGATGGAAAGAAATGAAAATATCACACTATGGTAATTCAAAGTGCTTTGCATAGAAAATAAGCACAAAATAAAAGCAAGGGAAATTAAAACAGTTATAAAAGGAATTGAAAGAGATCAATGATACAGTTATAAAATGAATTAGAGTAAAAATAATTAAAGTAGTAAAAAGATGATACATAGAATTAACTTCTCATCTGGCAAAACACCGGTGTATGTTATTTTGCATATAATCAAAAGGAAGAATACAGTGCAGTCAGTCTGACGTACAGTGGATACATTCATAAAAATAATTAAAAGAGTTAAACTGGCAAAAACTGGTGTATCATATTTTGTACTGCTGCTCTTATCCAATTTCAGTGCCATTTGAGTTTAGAATCAAAAGGAGAATACAAAAACAAAATAAATAAAAATCAATTTATATACATAAAAAAACATGCAAGTACACTGTAAAAATAAAAGGTGCCTGGAGGAAACTTTTGGGGTTCTTCTGTAGATCCTCTAGGCACCCTTTAAAAAGGTCCGGTTCTCTGAGGAACCACAAAGGTTTCCTGAGGAACTCTTATATAAGGCACTGTGTGGAACCGTTTTGGGTGCCTCAAGGAAACCCAATTTCATTTTGTTTAATTTAATTTCATGTTGTTACTATGGTTACCATTAACTTCTATTATAATAAACAAACTGAACCAAATACAAAATAAGAATGGTTTATTACATATTTTAGATCCATTTTAATACATACATTTCCATGCACCTGGGAAAAAAAGCTAACAGATTAAAATCAATGAATACACAAAACAAAAACAGTATAATAAATAAGTATTTATATGTAAATAGGCTATACAAGAAAAGACATCTCAACAAAATGCATGGAAACACATATGTTCCATGTAATAAATCTATTTTTTTCTAATCTAATTTTGACTAATTAAAAATGTCCATCTTCACTTAACTTTAAAACATTTGTGTTTCAGTCCGCTTGTTACATCTGACGTCCCTGTGAAGTCCAAAAGCTCTATCAGATGCCAAAAACAAACAACAAACGGTGCTAATATACACTCATTGTGCTGTAGTATTCCTGAAAATTATGATCCTAACCTTTATCTCTATACCGAAATCTCAGATGGTTAGTTATTCAGCTACTTGAATTATAAAATGTTGAACTCTGGGATGCCGTGAGACTGGAGACTGTAATGTACACTATGGCTTTTGAAAAGCTTAAATGTGTGACTTTACTCAACAACCATTTATGAGCACTGCTGATTCTTCTCATTAGATACAAGATAGAGGAAGTAGAAGTAGAGGCTTTGACCCGGAAACAGTATTCCTTATGTCACAACAAGCAGAACACATTTTCCATTTTCCAAGTTAAGGTGCATTAAAGGGGTGGTAAAATGCATTTTTTCGAAGGCTTGATTGTGTTTGTAAGGTGCACTGTAACATTTGTTCATGCTTCGTTTTTAAAAAATAGCATTATTTTTCAATATTTTACCTTTATTCTACACTGCTCTGTCCCTCCTTGTAAAAATGGTCTGATGGTTTCCGGGATCTATGAAGCCAGTCCCTCAAAAATACGCAATGGGCTCAGATTGGTTAGCTGGCCCAGTGTGTTGTGATTCGCTAACCGCCTAGTGCACGTTTTCCGGAAACGTCACACCCCTTACCTTTACCGGTAGTTTGTGCTTTGGTGTATTATAAACAATGGCGTCAATCGGACACCAAAGAATGTTAGTGAAGATGATCGAGCAGAACCTGTTCAAGAACGGCTGTTAAACGACGTTTCAGAAAGGTTTGTTTTTTGTTGTTCTCTCATTTCTTTTTAGATACGCTGTAATTAAATTGTACTAATTATTATAGTATTACAAAAAATAAGCTTCATATTCATAAACGTTACAGTCCTCAAAGGGATTTTTTTGAGTAAAGACTGCGGATCTATAGTGATCGTTACTGACTGTATGGCGCCGTTACTTTTGTATTTTTAGATCGATTGTAGCCGAATATATCTGTCGCCAGAACTATTCACGTTAATCCAAAACGAACACTAAACATTGGCTTTAACGTTACTACAGTAAGTTAGCCAAATCAAACACAGAACCATGTTTAGCCATGCCGGTAGATAGTGTATAGGCCTAGATAAACAATACATAAAAGCTCTAATCACTAATTAACACTAATTCCAAGTTCGCTGTTGAGATAAAAAAAAGTTTGTAACGTTAGGTTTGAATGAGCATTTAACAAGCTGGTTTGCAGCAGAGCCAAACAGTGCTGTCATTTGTTTACTTCCTTGCTGCAACGTACAATTAACAATTCAAACTATTACAGGAAAACACATCGACGAAAAATAAATTATACTTACAGTTTGTAGCCCGTAAACAACAGCTTCTGTTCTTAAAGTTGAAACTGCTCCATCTTTCAGCACAAGCCGTTGTGCGAATCCTGCATTGAACTCGCCACGATTGTGGAAGCTTTCCTCCGTAACATGTTCAGCACAGAGAGCGAGATTTGGGTAATAATTATGAGGGACCGAGTTAAAAATAAATTTTAACCATTGATCCCTAACTCCCTCATCCCTAGGAGGGCTGAACAAAGTGGACCTGCAATCCGGATAAAAATAACAGCGTTTTGACGGCATTACGGCGGCAACAACAGCCTAGTATACCACAACAACTCTTCTCCAAAGCAAAAATAGCCTCGCCTTATTTAGTATTCTCGGAGGAGGGGTTTATGTAAATATTGGGGTTAGTGATGTCAGCAACCCTGGAGGAATGTCTGTAGTCCCTACCGGCCGTTTGCTGTAGTCCTTAGAAATTATTTTCTTTAAAAGCAAATATCTCCCTTTGCTTTGAACTTTGAGCGCTGTAACTTTGCAGATGTTGTTTATGCTCAAACAGCAACATTACACACTAGCTAAAGTTAGAAAAGTGAAATCGTGTTTTACCACCCCTTTAAAATTATCTGTTGTTCTGTGAATTTTCACTGGTGAATTTCAGTCATTTCAATAAGAGTCCACATGATCAGCAATTTCGTGTCTGGTCAAAAATGTCACTATGGGACAAAGTTTTTTGACCAACAGAAAGCTGCTTGAAAGTGACTCCTGTGTGAGCTGTGCTTCATACATTACGTCGCTACACTGCTGACAATGGTCAATGGACTTTTTTGCCTGTGTAATTTTACGAAATTCACAAATGTGACCGCACCTTTACTCGCTGCAACATAAAATGCAATCGATAATAAAATATTCACAAGGGACATGTGAGGTACCTAACGAGTTAGAGAAGTGAAAAGGTGCAGCAGCTTCATTTTCCTTTTGTTTTTCCTCTTTTCTGGTGGAGGGTCCAGGCACTTCAATGATTTTCATGTCTACAGGAGGATTTTTATTCTTATTCAAACTTGTATTTCAGCTTACCGAGGTCCCTGCAAAGAACAAAAATTACTGTTAGTAATGTTATTAAAGTGATACAGTGTCAGGTGTCAGGTGTCAGAGGATGGTGACTGTGCCGAGCAGGACGAGGCCGAGGGACGTGAGAGAACGGCGCGAGGACGGTGGCGTGAGTGTTAATGAATGACACCTGTGAGACGCACCGGCCTCGCGCCGTTCTCTCACGTCCCTCGGCCTCGTCCTGCTCGCCACAGTCACCATCCTCTGACACCTTGTCACACCATTGGACTAATTTCACTCATGCTTCAGATGTTCTCTCACGTTCCTCAGCTTCGTCCTGCTTGCCACAGTGACGTCACCAACCAGAAAACAATAAGGCCTGCCCAAACAGTGTAACACTAGCATCTGTGTCTTCAGCAAGCGCTCTATGTAAATTGTGTGTCTTGTTTGGTGTTGTCTGTCTCTCATATATATATCATGGCAAGCAAACAGCAGTTTAAATTGTGTGTGCACTAGGGTTGTGCCGATAGACGATATCATCGTCCATCGTGATGGCTGACAGACATCACGATGTTAAGCCAGCATCGCGATACCCCCCCCCCCATGTTTCCATGGTTACGCGTCATGCTTGGCACGTGATTCACCACAGTCAAAATAGCGCTGTATGAATGATGTAACGTTAGCGCTTTTATTTCTAAATATTAACAAACCTGGTTACCATGTCATCGACTTCTATTCCGATTCTCAAATATGTGTAAGTGAGTTTGTTTTGTCGTTTAAAAAACCTTTATAAATGATTTTGATCTGTAACGTGAGATGGGCGCCGTCATGTTTGTTTGGGCCGCAGTTCAGAGATTCCTGTCTGTTGGGTTTATTAAAGCACGTGAATTCATCAGTTTCCCCCTGAAATACATGGCCGGTGACCTGGGAGAAGAATAGAGTTAACTTTATAGTTAACGTTACTTACACTGTGAGTCTGATATGAATAAAATCCGTCTGCAAATATATTTGAATGGGTTGTTATTGCTGCTTCCATAGACACCATTGTGTATTTTACAAACTATAAATGTATTGTTTTGCTATAAATTATATGTATTTTAATGTCTGAAACCTAAAATAAACATTATGTGGTTAAAAACACTGAATAGTTGTGTGATATATGACGAGCGCTGAGCGCGTCCGTCTCTGGCTCAGCGCCAGCCACAGCGCAAAAGCACAGTTTGAATCTAACAGTTCTGTCACGTCACTGTACATTCACTCGTGGTCAGCTGCTGCAGCGTGCCGAAATCAAAATTGCTGATGAGATATAGAGGAAAATATCTCCGCGTTGTGCCTACGCCCCTTAGCTGTTCTAAATCCACTGCAAACGCCCGTTTCACACATACTCCATTTGCAGTGCGTATGCGGTGCGTATTTTTTTACATACCCATGTTAACATCCGGCGATCCGTGTGATATGTGTGAAACGGGCGTAAAACACGGCTTTGCGGGGCTTATTGCTTAAGTGAAAAATTAGAATGTTAGCCCCGCCCCTCCTCCCGATATCATTGTCCATCGCGATGTTTCACTGTACACATCGTCTGATGCTAAATTGGTAGACATCGCACAACCCTAGTGTGCACCCCTGCCCATGTTACATTACGGGTGCGGACACACAATCTGTGTGTTGTTTGTTTGGGAGTGGAGCATGCAAAGGCAACGCTTTTTGGGTGTAGGCTGTGCAGACTGTGAGCAACTTCCTCTCAGAACGATCTTTGATGAGACCGCTCAGGCTGGCGTTCCTCATGATTTGGGTCCCGCCGTTGCCGACGCACAGTGGCAATCTAGATCGTGGGGATCGCAAATCCTAATCCAAATCCAAACTGGACGAACCTTTTCTGCCCTCACGAGCACAACCTCCGCATCGGGGCCTGCCATTCTTTCCCACACGAGGTGTCGAGATCGTGGAAATAACCGGTTTCCACGAGGCTGACTCCAGCTCCTTTTTCACCAGTTCCTTATTCGATTGCAAATCACAACAGTGGAAAGTCCATCTCAAAGATCTGCCTGGTAAATGTGTATCTAAAAGGTAAACCTCAGAACAAACAAAGGGTTTATGCAATCAAGGATGATCAGAGTAATCTATATCTGACAAGATCAGCCTTCTTTGAGATGTTTAATGTTGCAGACAATACAGGACCTTACACACTTAGGACATGTGCAGGTGTCAGGAGGCTGTCAGGAGGCTGAAGGGTCGTAGAGCTGAAGGTTTTATGGTGGAGTCCTTTGATGAAAAGACAGGCCTTGCTCTTCCATCACTTATTGAATGCCACCTCATCCCAAACAACAGAGCAGAGATTCCCACTCCAGAGGCAGCACAATACCACAACCACTTAAGATCAGGAGCCTCTAAGATTCCATGTCTAGATCCCAAAGCCCAATTTCTGCTTCTTCTCGTAAGAGACTTCATTCAGGCACACAAGGTGCTGGAGCAATGCAACAGACCACAACATGCTCCCTTTGCACAGAGGTTGGCCCTTGGGCGGGTGATAGTTGGAGATGTATGCCTTAACAGAGTTTTCAAAACTCATATGTTTGGAAATGGGCGCCCTAGCTACATGAGTCTATGTCCAAACAGTATGCATGTGAAGGACTGTTTCAACTGTCATGATGAGCCACAGAGATCCTCCACCCTGAACGTTGAAAATTATGGAAAGTGACTTCCATTAGGATGAGTCAAACAGCTGGGTTGATACCACTCAGAATTGACACTTCCGAATGACTGGCCCATGGGAATGGTGTTGAAGACAAGTTCAGGTCATGAAGGAAAGTTGAGGTTCGGGTGGTCAAAGAGGGATCATCTAAGGTGTTTCTGCGACCTATATCAGATATTGTCTTACTGCTGTCTCCTGAGACTTAATAGACAAACATTTAATTATATTTAACGGGTGTTTTCACACCCAGTTCGTTTGAGCCCTCCAAACGCTCTCGGAGCGTTTTCTTGTATATGTGAACAAACCAAGTGATCTCAGACCCCCCTAAAAGGTCCCAAAAGCGAACTATCGTGTTACAGTGCATTCCATATTTTGCAGTTCTGGCGCCTCTGACATCACATCACATTTTAACGCAGCAGAAGAGTAACGCACACATGACACAGCAGCTATTCGCAGTCAGGAATGTTTGTAATTTGCATGCATTTAAAGGCTTGCCAGTTAAAAAATTTATTTGCATGCTGTTTTCAGTGCGTACACCTATAGCGTGCGCTCACAAAAAGCCGTCACTAGCCCCCTCAACGATGAATCCGACACCTCACCGCCAGAGCCCTCAGCAAAGATGACTGCCATCTCGCCGCCTGAGCCCTCTGCCAGGATGACCACCGCCAAGTCAGAGTCTGTTCCTGTTCGCCTCCATCAGCCGGCCCCATTAAGTCGTCAGCCTTTTCTCCACCATGGCTCCTACCTCTGTCGGTGGTCTCCGCCAAGGCCCCTCCTACCTTCTGTCTGCCCTTCACCTGCCCTTCGTCCTCCTCCTGAACCCCCTCCCTCCACAGTTATTCTGTCTACTGCGCGAGGTCGCGCCCTCTGGGAGAGGGAGGTACTGTCACGTGTCAGTGTTTGTTTGGACTTTGATTGGTTCCTGTTCTCCTTTGTTCTTTTCCCGCCACTCCTTCGTATCCATGGTTACTGTCATTATCAGTTCAGTTGTGTCACCTGTTTAGTCATCATCGTCATCTGTATCACATGTGTTCTATTAATCAGTGTCATCTGTGTTTGTATTTAAATTCCATCTGTTCAGTCAGTGTTTGTCCGATCTCCGTTGTATTTAGTGTGTGTGTTGCTACCTGTTCTGCCGCCCTGTGTTTAATTTCTCATAAACCTTCTGGAAATATATCCTCATCTCCACCTGCCTTCCTGCAACCCACCGTGACAGTTACCTTGTAAGGCTACATTTTTAAAATGGGTTTAAAAAAAAATGTGTTTGCCTGTCCTGCTCTGTCACTTGCAAAATAGTACAAAAAAACTGTGAAAAAATATTTTGTGATATATATCGTCATATCGTCCACCCCTAAAAGAGGCTATAGTTCACAACACCACCTCAAAATAACTCCGACAAGCACAAGTGCTTGCACGCAAAATGTCATCCTGGTCATCATAAAAGGGACAGGAATGTTTAATTGCACCCACTTCAACACATTTTGTCACAGGTGGTCATGTTCTTGGCATAGTTTTTTTTTTTTTTTTTTTACTTTTATGTGGCATTGTAGCACTGTTCTACAAGAAAGCGTCTGAGACCACTTCAATGCTGAAGAGCTTCAATTTCTTGAGTTCACTATAATGTGAACACCAAAAGCAGCTATCTTCAATCTATTCATCATCTTTGCAATAATTTATAGGAGCTTTGTCTGTAAGTATTAGGTTTACAAGACACTTGTTTCCATCATGTTTGGAATTAGTCAACAAGCAAATTGTTACAATTTTTAATGTACAGTCTCTTTAGAAACGTATGGAAGCAGATTAGTCTCAAATATAATTCACGCAAAAAACATGATTCACACATGCGTAGACAATTTCACATGCATGAAACCTAATTCACGTACACACAAAAAAATTCACATGCGCAAAATAAAATTATATATTCATAAAATACATTTCACAAATGCAAAACACAATTCGTAGATATACAACTGTGCACAAAAACCTTTGAATGTTTAAAATGTACGAGTGTGTCCTTGAATTTGAATGTGCAAATGGTCATTCACGTACGAATCGTGTCTGTGTGTGTGTGTGTGTGTTTGAGACTTTCCTGGCAGCGCTTTACTCATAACACAGAGCAGTCATACTCTTTAGCCAATCAGATTTAAGCTTATCAAACGACCGATCAGTATCACGTGAGGGCGGGCCATACCTGCATTATGTTATCAGCTTTCGACCAGTTCATGGCGGAGCAGAGGTAAGTGGAGTTAATAGTTCATTTCTGTGTTAACTGAACTTAGAGATCAGTTGAAGCAATAGTTTATGAACTGTTGTTTAGTCCACATGTGAACATAAACATTTATTTTTTGTATTGATGATTTTCATGTCCTGTCCACCGCACATTCAACTGATGATAATGTATGTAATGACATGCATATATAGGAGACATGTTTTGTTTTAAACTGCATATATTATGTAGTTTTATTGTTTCAGATTTCCGAGACAGATGATGTATCAAGTTGCAGACAACCAGTACTGTGATCTCACCATTCCTACTGTAATTCTTTGAAAACAGTCATGCTGCAAGCCATCCATTTTGACAGTTGTTTCAACAAGAGGTTTAAAGTGATGCATTGATACTGTATCCATTTGTCTCCTGCATGCGGACTATATGTACACGCTCTAGGAATACAGCCCTGCTATGCATCCATTATTAAATGTTCTTGTCAGAATTAAACGATTCAAAGACATAGTTCAATTTGATGTACCCGTTTTATTAATTTGAAAGTTTCCGAAATCCTTTGGGAATAAAATATATATAAAATGACTTGATCATGATTAATGTTCCTGTTACATATGAAGATCATGAACTGACAGTCTTAAGTATGAAGCATAACATTCAGTACAGAGAAATATACGTCTCTTCCAGAGTCTACTTTGCTTTTAAAGTATATAAATATAAGTGCAATACATCAAGTGAAAAGTGATTGTGTTCAATCCAGTCATCAGTAGACCTCTCTGTTAGGACATATACGATTTTGTCCTGATATTTAAAATAGTAAAAACCTATAGTACGAGAGGTGCAGACAGAGGACGTTGGAGATTAGGTGATGGTATTTGAATAGAGTTTACTGAGTTATCTTAGTCGCATAATCTTAATTGCCTCTCTATGATAAGTAGCTTTGTCTTATCAGCATAAAATCAGATTTGCCTATTTTACTAGGCAAAGTAAAAATAATGCTTCACAATATTGTCCTGTGAGACCTTCCAATGACAATAAAAAAACCTTATTTAAAAACCTTGAGATGACAAAACATAAGGAAATGCATGTTGAATATATTGGTAACAGTCTACAATATGGTACAATAACTAAGTTAACATTAGTTAATGTATTAACTAACCATGAGCAATACATTTTTTGCGGTGTTTGTTAATCTTTGTTAACAATAGTTAAAAATACAGCTGTTCATTGTTAGTTTACAGTGCATTAACTAATGTTAACAAGATTTTAATGAGGTATTAGTAAATGTTGAAATTAACATTAACAAAAAATAATAAAGGCTGTTTACGTGCAGTTCATGTTAACTAATGAAATATTATTGTAAAGTGTTACCAATTAATACATTAATACAAAGAAAGTATAAAAGAGAATAAAGAAATAACATGAGTTAAGATGTTTGTGACTGCTATCCAGATGTCACACCAAAGGTGAGTAATCCTGAAAAATACAGGGAAACAAGTGTTAATAATAATTTAACAACATACACAAATGGCAAATAAACACTGGGTGCTCATTAAAATAGGTCTATTCATTCACCATCACAGAACAATCTCGATGAGGCCAGTGCTAAGAGAGCTAGGGTGGGTATTGACCACAGATGATTGTTTTGCAATCATTAGCGTGAGTGCTGTAGCTGTGAGAGCTGTCTGTGCCTGCAGCTAAAATACAACAAAAAAGCATCATTCTTCTTCATTTTTTAGTGATGTGTCAGTTCAGTTCAGTTTCAGTTTATTGTCCCCTAAGTGAAACTTGTCTTGCAGCCAGGTAAACATACAGGTAACACAACAGGTACACACCACATACACATACAATTAAACAACACAAACTACTAATTAAAAACTTGTACACTACTACTCATCTAGGTCAAAGAATAGTGCAAATTTAGCAACCTAATTGCACTTGGTATAAAGGAGTTCTTTGTCCTATTGGACTTAAAACAAGGGACTCTAAATCTTCGACCTGAGGGGAGGACCTCAAAAGAACAATGAAGGGGGTGATTTACACAATGACCAAAGTGTCCTCCCGTATCGAGGCTTCGAAGCGTGTGTCGAGTAATCCGGGATGATTTCTGTGTCGAGACCATAGACTGTAAAAAAATATGGACGTAGTATCCATGTCGTCACCCGTAGGTTTCTGAAGAGCGTTTTTGAAGCCTAAAGTGGGCGGAGTCACTCGTCGCCATCTTGGAAGCGCGTCACAGTGCGTCACTGCCGGATAAGCGAAAATGGGCAAAAAGGCGGGACGTGGGTGGTGTTGAGGTGCCTGGATGCTGAAACTACGCCCGCCTAGCTCGACGTGATCGAGTTTGCTCAGGCTAAGCTAATGTGCTACTGGCCTCGCGCTAAAGTGACAGCTGACTTGAAGTAGACCTAAAGCCAATAGTTAAAGTTTATGTTTTTGCCCTTGGAAATACTATAATAGTTAAAAGACATAACTAACCATGAGACTAACGTGTATTGTGATGCATTATTATTCTCATGCAGTAACTTACAATATTTGCTCTGAGTGTGTGTGTGTGTGTGTGTGTGTGACAGTGATAAATGCGCATACATGTCAGTCAGCGCGGCAATGCACGTCAAGTTCGTAGAGAGCTTTATTCAGTCCATTTTAAATTCTGATAGATATTACCTAAGAAGTTCAAGTAATGCACTAGAAATCCGCGCTCATTTAAGGGACGAAAAGAAAGCACTGACACCTGCAGGATTTAATCTGACGGTAACGTTACTTTTTATTGAACACTAAAAGCATATTATAACATAGTCTATCTGCTCCGTAAGATCAACGGTAAGTTACAGCAGAACGAGTGTGGCCTCTATACCTTAGACGTTTTTAAATCTGAACTCCAAAAAGCAACGATATTGTCAGACATCCATGAGTGCATGTTCACAGAGGAAAACAACTGAAGAACAGCGCTGGTTGTTCTCTCGATACTCGACAACGACGGAATCCAACGGCGTGGGCGAAGGTATAAGGGCGGCGTGTAATAAACTGTATGAAATAATCCCGAAAAGAGTACAAACACGGCAGAGATGACAAGTTCAGCAGCTGGAATCAGCTGAGGTGACATGATGGCTAACAGAGAGCAGACAAACGGCTAGTAACAGCAGCGGCAATCCACCTGTCACTCAAGTGGCCACGCCCTTGATTATGCAGGAATTTAATGCTTAATATAATTTAAACGGATGAGTTATAAAAAAATTCACCCCCCTCACAGTTGTCATGAAGGGCAAAATTAGCTGTAAAGACCAAAACAACTTAAGGCACCAGGCTGTAAACATAATTTTCTCGGCTGTAAAGTTGGGCATTTTAACATGGGGGAGATACAGATTTGGCTCACTTTTGCAGTCAGTCTCAAGCGGCCAGTCGATGAATTGCAGTTTAATTCACTTCCGTGTTGGTTTCAAGAGGGAGACAGGGAGGTTGCCGCTTGGTCGAGACTTGTGTCGGTGACGTATGTGGTGACGTTTGAAGCCTCGCGAGCTGCCTGTACCACGTGACTGCTTCAGGAAGTGGTTCGCGGTTTGGCGGTCTACTTGAAATATAAGGGCCAGCAAAATGCAATGGATTTCCCCTCACATTTTGTGGACTTGGGACTTTGCGAGTTTGTTAGCGATCTATTCAAGCTTCTTTTTTTTGCGATGGAACCATGCGATGTCATTATAATCACACTGCACGTTTTACATTTATTGTCCACTTGATGGCACAATAGAGCAAATGAAGCACCGTTAAGCTTCGTTACATGAGTGAACCAATAGGATGGAACGCTTCAATGCTTTATGAAGCTTCATCTCGCCATCAATATCATTTTTGACACAATAGGGGACATCTGATTACAACAGCACTTGCTTACATCAGTTAATAGTTCATAAACTATTGCTTCAACTGATTTCAAACTTCTTTTAACACAGAAATGAACTATTAACTGCACTTACCTCTGCTCAGCCATGAACTGGTCGAACGCTGATGGTGTAATGCAGGTATGGCCCGCCGTCACATGAAACTGATTGGTCGATTGATACGCTTAAATCTGATAGGCTAAAGAGTACGACGGCTCTGTGTTACGTAAAGCGGTGCCAGGAAAGTCTCAAACACACACACACACACACACACATACATCCAAGGCGATTCGTACATGAATGACGATTTGCACATTCAAATTCAAGGACACACTCGTACATTTTAAACATGCAAAGGTTTTTGTGCACAGTTGTATGTCTACGAATTGTGTTTTGCATTTGTGAAATGTATTTTATGAATATATAATTTTATTTTGCGCATGTGAATTGTTTTTTGTGAATATATATTTTTTTCACGCACGTGAATTTTTTTTGTGTGTGTACGTGAATTAGGTTTCATGCATGTGAAATTGTCTACGCATGTGTGAATCATGTTTTTTGCGTGAAATATATTTGAGACTGCTAATCTGCTTCCATAGAAACGTGTTCTTCCCTTTTTTCTGTACTTTACTCTGTTCCACTTGTATTGGAAGTGGTGGTGCTAATAAATCCATGCTTCAATTCAACTTTCTTGTGGAAGGAGTATCTGTCTGCCTAGTTAAAGAAGAGGAACTATATTACGAGGTCAGAATAGTGAAGCTGGACAATCTTCATGATGTTAAAACACGTGTTTCTTTCACACGGCTGTAGAGATGTAACTTTACCTCAGAGCTTACAGAAGAATAGGGTGGTTTTAAACACAGTCAAGAGGAAGTTAAAGGCACGTTTGCTCTGGCCACACGTTTCTTTCTTTTTGTCTTTTTTTTTGGTCTATTTGTTCAAAATTCAACCATTGACCTATATATAATCTCTTGTCTTTTTAAAAAATATTTATCTCTAATTCACTGGCAGCAAAATGACACAAGACACTGAGAACAGTCCAGTAAATAAAATGAATAAATGCTCTAGAAGTTTATTTTTATTTTTTTAGTGAAGTTAACTTATGTTAACAAATGGAACACAACTGTTATCATGGTGTTTTATGACGTTCACTTGGTTAAAGTTTAAACCACTTGATGCATGCAAGTGTATATCATCAAGTGACCAAACCAGTGGAACAGTTTGCATGAAACCATGCTTGTGTTAACCACAAAAAAGAAAACTGTGCAAAAGTTAGATGTTTTTAAATATGAGCAAAAATATTAAAAACAATTAATATGCATGCCAAAAAAATATCTTTAGATTTATTGACTTTTGTTTTCTTGACTTCAAGCTTTGTCAAATCTCTGTAAAACATCACTCATGTGATGTGTAATTTAATATCAAGAATAACTAAACTAGTTGCAGAGGTCAAAAAGCGGCTTCAGCCCCAAGAAAGCTCATTTGCCATGTGGTTTACAACTTGGCAGATAGAGAGAGGGAAAAAAACTTTATATAAGAGAGATCTCCACTTAAAACAGTACCAGCAAAAAGTGTTACTATCATACCACACTGCATATTTACATACAAAGCAGCAAATGGAAATTATATATAGAAATTATAAATTAAAAAAAAATCACACATATAAAACATAATAACAGTACATTGTTTTTTGCAAAAGGAAAATGATGTCCCCACAAAACCTGAGACCAAACCTGAGACCAAACCTACGCCCATGCTATGATCATTCAAGCATCTCGTTCTGTGAGTGGAAACACAAACCTCGACCACACAGACTAAAGGGGAAGTCAGAGCTGCTTCTCTGAGAACATCATCATTCTTAGTGCTTTAAATCAACAAGTATAGAAGATACAGTGTGTGTAAATACGCTAGTGTGTTTTATTTGAATATGCAGATGCGTGAATTTTGATTTGCTCCTCAAAAAACCACATAATCATATAAAATTGCAGTTATTTATTTATTGCTACCAAACCAGGTGACATATTTTAGATTGAGCTTTGGCTAAAATGCCATTTTAACGACTCATGCTTAAAATGAAAACAACTGATGATATCTTTATGAACAGAAGAAACCAAAGCCATCAATGTGCATGTCTGACTGGCTGTGTGTTCAGAGGTTTAGTGGAAAAACAAACACATGTGTGGAGTTTCCATATTTTCATAATGCAAAAATTGTCTCAGAATTGAGTTTATTTTAAATATACTGTATTGTGTGGTTTGCTTATATTGTTAATAGTGAACATTGCATCTGTCAGTCCAACATTTTAATAATCAATTCCATTTATAAATTTGCATTGCAATTCATATCTCTACCACATGATGTCACTGTAAACTTGTGTACAGACTTAAATCAAGAAAGAGGCATTTACCTGAAATATGTCCAAGACAGTAATATTGTGAAAGATCAGTCAATCTAGTATTCATTTATTGGTTCGTTTATCAGGTTTTCTGCATTTTTAATATTCATCCTGTTATTCTTTACTACGTTTGTGTTTAGAACAACTCAATGTATGTATTTAAACAGCCTTTTATCTAAGGATTGTTCATTCACATTTGGTGAATATTTACCCATGTATTCTTGTGCACTCTTGTCTGAACGACTGTTGCGTTGCTGGATTACATCTTGAATCCATGCAAAAATCTCTTTGACTAAACATCCCTCGAATCTGAAATCTGCATGCTCATAACAAATCTAATCTAATCTTTAAAGATTCACCGGAGTGATAAACACACTGTGCAGCCACAGACATGCTCCTCATGACACAGCGAAGGGAAGGATGCGTTTGATCGTTTTAACTCTCAGATTGAGCAAAACATCTCTCATCTGGAGAAATCTCAGCTGAATAGCGATGACTCAGTGCTGTTCGTGTTTCAGGGACTCTCTCAAGTCTTTTGAATCACAGCCAGCAAGAGTAACAAATATAAATCCCCTTCCCTCCATATGCTGTTTTATACATCACACTGGAGGCTGAAAATACAAACTATTAAAGTCGAATATTTTGGTATGCTTTGCCCTTACAGCATACAGACTTATTTGGCTGATACGTGTTGCTGCATAGACACGCATAAAATGCATTTGGATTGCAAAAACACAAGAATATAAGTTCTCATGACTACATAAGGCTGTGATGGAACTGCAATAGTATATTCAAATGAGATAGATGAGATTATGAATCTGATTAAGGCAATGCATGGACGACTTGCTCAGCGGGTCAGGAGAATCCGCAACACCCACAATGACCATTAAGACGCCTCGGAAAATGCGGCAGGTTGCCGTTCGCATCACCATGGTTACCTCATGTCCGGAATGTTTATTCAGTTCTCGCAGGATCTGGGTGTTAGCAGACAATCACCTTTACATCTAAAAATAAACAATGAAATGGAGTTTAAGCATCAGTGGCTCGGGGGAAAAAACAACCGGTTTTTGAGTGGCTCGTAGAACATCAGGGTAATCTGAGTTGTGCTTTTTGTGACCTTAAGTTAGCATTTATAACTTATTATCAATATTTATGATGATAATGATATGTAATACTAACAATATTAACTGTAATGTTTATTTTATTTAGTACTATTATAAAAAAAAACACCACAAATTTGATTATTCTGTCATTTTTCTTTCATTTTCCTGATGCTCAAAAGACTTGCAAAAGAGAACGTGGCTATAATCTAAACACACACACACACACTAATGGACTCTGTCATTGCTAAATGAAAGCTTGAGTAAATGAGATGGGAAGGGCAGAGAGAGCGAGTCCCACCCCCGCCTGATTCCCCCCTTCACCTGCTCTTGTCATGATAATATTCCTCTGCAGTCTCATCATTGTTTCCTTTCCGCAAGATAGTTGCTGGGTTTGAGCCCTTCTGGATCCAGTGTGCAAGTCTGTAGAGAAATGAAGAAAAACGACACCAAAATAAGTAAAGCGAGAGGCTTGTTTTCTAATATAGCCACTGGGGGCTTAAAGACGAGAGTATAACTGCTGTCTTGAGCAGTTTTTATACAGTCTCTGGTACCTATTATACATCAACAGGTACTGAAATTGTTATAGTAAATGAGTGGTGCGAAAACATCCCTGGCAGAATTGCCGTAACATAAGACAATATGGCCTGGCAACGTAATTATGCCCATGATAAGTGTAGATTAATGAATTATAACATGTTTTGACGATCACTGGTTAACCCACATTCAGACATGGCATTTTAATAACATAGGTCTTATCAGACACCCTGCTGAGAAAGAAAAGAAAAGAAAAAACACAGCTAAAACCAGGATTAGCAGACCATAACCTTCTGACCATCTTATAGCTAAATCCATCTTTCCAGCCAACTATTTTAGTTTTGTCTCTCTCTCTTTTTGTTTAATAGCTTTTCCAGGGTAGGCTAATTAAATAATAATTTACATACAATTCCCAGAGCGCTTAAATATTTATTTATGCTTAAAGACTTTGTATTGTGTTTTAAGTGATTTCATTTGTATTCCAAAATATTTTAGGTCACTCCCGCTGCTTTAATCCATCCTCTCAAATGTGAGGTCAAATATTCAGTCTTATCCAGTTTAGTTTTTCGCTCAACACCCAAACAACTATTTTGTCTCTCGCTGAGTGCACAACATCCCTAAATCGTGCTATATTGTTCAAAACAAAAGAGTGGTTGGTAGTTGTAGTTATTGACATTTCTGTGGTCCTTACAACTTCCGTTCATACAGAACACGTCATGCGAACTCACGCGCGGTTGAAAATAACCGTTCTGTGTGAGTCATTCAGAATAAAACTGAGGTAAAAACAATAATAATTCAATTAAATAACAAAATCAAACGCCAGAGAGATTGTGAAATCGTCTAACACAGTTGAGAAATCGCATATTAATTAGGCTATAATTCTACAGAAGACTAGCCTAACTGTATTACTTTAGTTGAGAGACTGTGTAGCCTACATGGTTTAGTAGTGTGTGCCTAGAACCTGTAACACGAAAACTAACGTCAAGTGCCTGATAAAGTGTTTAAAATATCGACCATCCTACAAACTCAAACATGAGTCAATAATAATCCAGCGCGCGCTCTGTCGAGCGTTTACTGTAAAGCGCGTGTCCCGTTAGAGAGCGACAATCTGCGTCATGTGACGGCGAACGGACGGACGGAGAGATGAAGATGGCGCAGCACCGGCGATGAAGAGTCTCTCGTTCACACCGGAAAATCACGGAAAACCGTATCGATTAGGCATAGAAGAACCACGCGCGCGCACGACTCGAGAAACCCTCAAGGTTAGTTTGTCCTCGCGTTGTTTTGTCGGATTCCAGCGATAAATCACGACTGACCGAGTCAATGAAATAAATAAATGATCGTCTCCATCCTCAGATGTTGCTGCCGTCGCATCCATAACGGGAGATCCAGGCGCGCGGGTGGGAAACCTGAGCTGACGTGTGAAATATGTCGTTTGTTTTATGAAACGCACTGCTGTGAGATAAACACGTCTGAGCGTCTGCTTGAACTTTAATGTGTCATCTTACATGACATTTAACCGAAACTCTTCTGATATCTTGGTTAATTTACCGGGATCATGTGGACACCGACCGAGGACGAGAAAATCGGAGTGGGTGAGTTGAAAATATGTTTATTTATCATTCTTTATGTAAACATACACATTAACCTATAGTTAGCGACTGATTTCAAGTATTTTATGTGGCTTTCAAATAATTTGATGATTTGAGAAGGCAAATAACATCTGATGCTGTCATATGAAACTAGATGCCATATAAAATGTATAAAAAGGCAATGTTGAGTTTGGAGAAATTCGTAACCCATTTTTATGTATGTAATACTGGTACTTTCACCAGGGTATTACTACGAATTGTATTGAATTCCTCGTGTAAATCTGTCTGCACGACTGTTGAATACTAAGGTGATGTTACAGTAGTACACACACACACACACACACACACACACACACACACACTGCTGATGTTGAAGATGCTCGACTGACCGACAGGGGGCGCTACGAGCGGTGCGTTTCCAACAGGTGCATATGGTGGAAAACATCTAACATTTAAGTCTATCACTCATCATCCACATCACCATCATCATCAACATCTCAGCTTCCAAAACAAAAGGACGCCGTCTTCATTGTTGAAATGCACTATCAGCATGTTGCAGTGGTCACCGTTTATCCGAAAGCTTCGCGTCAATGCGTGAAATGCCAGTGCAGTTTGCCTCCCCTACTGTTCCTGACAGAATCACACAAGCTTCGTGTACAAACAGAAGCAAATTCAAACGCAGAGGTCATTAGTATACCTTCAAAAGAATTAATCATACAGTGGGGTAATATTGCTGCAGTAAATACAGGGAACTTGACTTATTATTCTCATAAGGGCCTGATGAGTCACCATTTTCAGGGAGAACAGCATTAAGGGTGGGTGTTTGATTGGTCGTGTACAATCTAGTTGTCATGTCGGTCAGATGAATGTAGATTAATAAAATGCATTGTTGTGTAGACTCAGTCCCGTTGGTTCACTTCCTGTGCTCGTGTGAGTCGCAATACAAAATGACAGCCTTCACTACTATATCTTTGCTTGATGATATTTGTTGGCTGGTAAGTGGTTTGAGTAAATTCCTCCTATTTTCAACAAGCCTTTTTAGGCGCTTCAAAATTGAATACTCGTATGGGTGATTCTTTAATTAGGGCAACTTTTTTGTCTCCAAGGATGATTTTAAAGAAAAAATACTTTTTTTGAGGGGGAAAAAAACTGTAAAGGATATCCTTAAAATTTTGGTTGCATTTTATCTTACGGTATGTGCACTTACGGTGTACTTACCTGAGAAAGTACTGGGTAATATAAGGTAACTACATGGGTTAAGGTTAGGTTTAGCTATTGGCATCAATAATGCAGCATTTTTAGTAGTTTTCACGGATCCTTGTGAACGGGGAAATATAAATATTAGTTTAGCTAAAAAACTTGCATGAAAATAAATGTTGTTTTGGCAACTAACTGAATTAAAATAAGATTAAGTTGAAGTGCTACAATTACTAAACTACAATTATTTAAAAAAATAAATAAATTGGATAAGCACATAAAAAATTGCTCAAATTTAAACTAAAATAATAAGTAAGCATATATACAGTACATAATATTAAAATAACACTACTATCACTGTACAATATACCAAAAGACACTTCTTGTTGATCAGGTTTGAAGAAGTTACATTAGATTTTAGGTTGTCATAAGTGTCCCTAGTTGAAGAATAACACGTGTGATATGATGTGGCGATATTCATAATGCCATTTTACAGTCATTTTTCTTCTTCTTTGATGCTGCCTTTTGTTTGCAGGGAACAGCAAAGCAGTCAAAGTAAATACGAGCAAGTTTGAACTTTAAAATCTCTCCTCAGGGAGCCATATAACCTCAGATACGGCCCATTTGTCAGAGCTGTCATCCGACATCTGCTTTAGTTTTAATGACTATATTTTTAAGAGCTACAGAATTATAAACCTATAGGAACAGAGCAACTATTTGTCATCCAGAAAAGCAGATCTGTCAAACGGATGGGAGTTTTAGATCGCGAGGCAGCAGAAGGTGGAAACTCATGGATGTTCTCCAAAAGATCCCCCCCCCCCCCCCCCCCCCCCCCCGAGATTCTGGCACGCCATTGAAAAAACAGCTATTCACGCTGGCTCTGTGTGAATGGGTCTTTGTGATGCAATGGCCATGTTGAATGTGATGCTAACCTCACAGCCTGCTAATGCACCACACAGTTCACATCAATGAAGGCCATCTCTACTTTTACTGTAGAAAACATGTTGAATCAATAGTGGTTCCATATTAATTCTGCTTAAAAAGGTATTTTACATTAACCATCACCGCCACTGACTTTTAATACCATATTTGGGACCAGAACAGATGATATTAGTGTCGAAAACAGAACATTTTGAGGTTGTAAAGGAAATTTTCATATTTGAGTTGATGATTACCACCACATATTACAAATTCCACCTCTTATTTTGATTATGAGGACAATGCTACTAAAGTACGGCCTCATTTTAGTAACTACACTATTCAGCACTGGTTCCTCTACATAAGTCATAGGTGACATTGTTGATATAATGGAGATAATAAGATGGATAATCTCCAGTAAGAGGGCCAGACTGCCCAATTTTATGGTTAAAGAGCCAACTTTCCTCTAATGCCTAGAGGTGATGTATAATTTACTAATGTGCACAATTACATCCCATTTTGAACTGGCGTTGCGTAATGCTATATCCTTGGGGTATTCGGGAATGGCAGCACTCATCTTGCATTTCATTCAAAGTCAGATATTTCTACTAGGATATTTATCTCATAATTGTTCAATGTTTGGAAGATAATGGCTGCGTCTGATATTGAATACTTCCTTGCTATATAGTAGGCGAAAGACATTACTTGACAAAAGAAGCCTGAATTTACAGTACTGGCAAAATATACCCATATGACCTACTACTTCTGGTGAGATTCTGAAGTGTGCATATGATGGACACTTTACTATCCCATGAGGCCACAGGAGAGGATTTATGAATAGCAGTGAATCGACGTAAGTGACACTGGTAAGGTCACATGACAGTGACAACATGGCAAATGTAGTATATCCGGATTTATTCATACTACACATAATCATACTATATAGAACATACTTTTTTAGCGCTCAAAAAGTAAGTACTTATTTAAAATAAGTACCTACTCAAGTTAGTATCCTATTTCGGGTGCAGCCAATGTGTAAAGATAAAATTACTGCGCTAGCATTTGTTTTGCTCGATTATCAACATAAAAGATAATTGACTGTTTTCGTTTGTTAAACGTTTGCAAGATGTAGCTAGACAGGTTTTTATCATGAACTTTAATTTTTAATTGGTTTAAAGGTCATTTTCTGGTAGCGTTGCATCAACTGTGCTGGTGGTCATCTTGAACTCACACTGACACCTAGTGGTGTGGATGTAGAATCACACAAAAGTTTACAGTTCGTTAGCCTCATAGCATAATTGCCTAGCATAAAAACATTGATTGTGACTTAGGCAATTATGCTATGAGGCTAACAAGTTATTGATGCCATTGCATAAATGTGACATTTGCAGTGGGACATGATTCATTTATTCTGTGAGCAAACGTGTCCAATTTTAGGAAATTACCAAGATAAAGTGAGTTGTATTCAGCTGGTCATGTGATTCCAACATGGCTGCCCCAATGATGCGAGCAGCTCCTTCTTAAACAGAACTGCTTTTTGGGCTACTGATATAACATAGTGATGTATCGACCAGGCTGATTAATCAACATCCTGCTCTATAGATATCTAAGATCAGAGTTCGGAAGTTCTGTAAATTCGGAAATAGAAAGTTTAAAACATGAGCACTTAGCATGTGCTAATAGACGTGATAGTGCTAATAGCACTCTTCTAGTCCCTTTTGAGATTTGTTTGTCATGTGTAACTCTGTTTAAAGGAAGGAGTTAACAGGCAGATAGGGGAACTATTATGTCCCCTAATTTAATCCGTATTGGATAGACGGCTATTGAGGCCAAGCCTCACGCTGAGCCTGGGGACACTTTGGATATTTGCCATTGAATATTCATCTTTGCTTAATGAAGAGGCTGCGCTCAATTATAATATTATAGAAGGATGTGATTGTGGGCTGTCAAAGAGACGGGGTGAGAAGGAGGGTGTCCATTTTTGTTCAGGAGATCATTAAATGCAGTTATGTGCCTATGACAGGAAAAGTGTGCTCAGGATTTCTGAAGTGTTGATGGAGGCACTGTGAGAACTTTTATTGAAAAAGTAGGTGGTGGAAAGTTTGTTTGTTTGCGAAACTGTCACGTTGCAGACTCACTGCAGTTAGTTATTATCAGTGTTTGCTAAGGCTGATACCTCAATTTATGCAGCTTGCTGAGGTGTGCTATTATTTTTCTATCTGTCCAGATTTTTCGCCTGACAGACAACAAAGTTGGCAATAAAATCACATAGACTTACATCTAACTAAGACCAGAATATTAGTACTTGGAGGTAAGTAGGTATTAGCAAGAAAACATGCTAAAAATGTTAACTTGTAAACTAGCAAAACAAAATGAGCTCCAAATCTACTTCCGTGAGAGATCATTATTATAAAATGCTTACCAATTTTGGTTAGGCTAGTAACGCAACACAGACTTGGGGGTTAGCATGTGGCTAGCATAGCAACATGCTTAAACACGCTTACTTGTAAAGTAGCGAAACAAAACTAGGCTCCCTTGAGCATTTATTGGTAAAATATGCTTACCAAATTTGGGTTTGTTTAGGCTAGTTACACAAATTACTGATAAGTAATTTGGGAGAACTTAGTCTCAGTGCCGTCATTGCAGCATATAAACTATTTTTGCTGTTTGTACTGTTATGTTGATAACATAGATCTCTTGTGGAACTGCTGGGACCGTTTCTCCGCTTGTGTGTCTCCAAAATGTGTGATTGTGCAGAATATCAGCAAGAGCGTAACGCAGGGAGAATAATGCAGACAGAGGAGGGAATAACATGGCACAAAACACTGGAGATGTCAACAGTCGATACCTCCACCGAACTGTTTACAGTCATTCTTAACCAGAGGGGGCTTGTTCACACATAAATGTCACTGTTGCAATGCAAGCAGACATGAACATTTGGGAAGGAAAGCTTGCTGGGGGAGTACAATTGGCACGCTAGATCTGTCATCTCAAGCCCCCACACAAACTCACGCACGCTTTCGATTGTGCGCTTCCTCTACGCGCAGTCCTGCTGAATGTTTTCTTGGGGCAATGTATGTAAATTATATTAAAAACTGATCGTTACTCTTATTTGGTCTTCTATAGGGCATTTAAAAGCTTCATTCTTAATGTAGTCTTATGGTCAGGCCTGTGGCCTTAGTGGGTTTTTGACGGGTTTCTGATGGGTTTTCTAATGGGTTTCTGTAGATATTATTAATGTTTTTGCTTTTTATTAGTGTCTCCTCATTACTTTGTCTATTATGTGATTCATAATATAGTTAGAATAATTGTTCTACAACTAACTATAAGCAATTTAGCAAAATACATATCAACTAACTCATTAATTTGCAACTACAGTACATGTCAACTAACTCTCATTAGAGTATTAGTAGAGTATTACTTATAGTCAGTTGAATGTATGTTGAGGAGCATCAAAATAAAGAGTTGGCAGATATTAATAAGACAGTCTACTAATACTCTAATGAGAGTTAGTTGATATGTAGTAGAACATTAATAAGTTAGTTGACATGTAGTTTCAAAGTCACTTATAGTTAGTAGAATGTGCAGTGGACCATCGGAAAAAAAGTGTAACCAAAAAATTCTTACTGACCCCCCAAACTTTTTGAGCTGTAGTGTTTAATATACCAACCTCAACATTTCTTTTCTCAGTAATGAAAATTATTTATGAATTCAAAATGTGAATCTTTAGGACTTTTATTCATTTTACGATAATGTAAAACCTAATTTAATGTGATATATTTCTGATTGAAACTAGACAGTGATAAAAATAAATGTTGGTGGAGCTTAAGTTTATTATTCACTAATTGTTTGGATAGTTAAAAAGTGTGCGATACATTCCAGAACAGAGGCAGGTTTTTCTAGGGGAGGGGCTAAAAAATAAACAACCTTGATGATGTCACTGGAAAAGAAAAGTTATTTCAGCAGTGTAAAACTGCAGATTTTGATTTATTTTGTCTGAATACCATTTATTATATAAGAATATATAAATCACTCTGTATATTGTCTATGA
Source organism: Siphateles boraxobius (assembly GCF_051911475.1). NCBI lineage: Eukaryota > Metazoa > Chordata > Actinopteri > Cypriniformes > Leuciscidae > Siphateles > Siphateles boraxobius. The sequence goes on from NW_027508733.1 coordinate 29,611,459, forward strand.
TGTAGAGAATGGAACAAGGATGAGGATTTATAGTTAAACCTCACTGTAACACTATAGATAATATCTCGGCTACATCTTCCTTCCGAGGTTAGAGCATGTTTTAATTGCATTTAAATCATTACCGCGAAGAGCTCTGAATTAATTAGAAGATCTGATACCGAAGCAACAGAGCGAGTGGTTTTAGGGGAGGCGCTGTCCAAGGTGCTGAACGCAGATGCATTGTTCAACACACACACACACACGGATTGATACCTGAGACGCTCTGGCAGCAAATGGGTTTACCACGCTTTTCTAACACCCAAGAAAGACGCATTCAACAAATCCTCAGTTAGATACTCCTTCAAAACGCGTCCTCTCGTCGAAATCCCAGGTCTTATGTGGATAGCGACATAATCGCTGTGAAAGTGGCGCGTCGGAATCCTCCTATTTACCTTTTCCTCCGGCCGATCCCGACTCTCCTGAATGAACCTGACTGAGCAGCCGGCAGGTCATTAGTAAAACATTCTGGAGCTCTTGCAATAAGATCCCCTGATTTTGCTAGCTGAACAAACTTGATTAGCTCTCTTTCAGTCACTCACTACATCTCAAATCAAACATTTACCTCGCATCAATATTCCCCTGATTTCAAGTAAATTCCAGGCACCTTTTCTTCACACACTTCCCTCTAGTCAAACAGTCTCTCTCTCGCCGTTTATTGCCCTCAACGATTGATTCTTTCTGTCGACGGCTTGCCCTAATGCTAATCAGTGAGATGTGCTACAAGATTGCGATATTTCTCCAGTGAACTGGTCTGATGCTGTGCGTTAGTGGCCTTAGTTTTGGATTGACAGCCATAGTGGAGTCTTTATGATGGTTTATTTAGTCGCCCTTTGATCATCATTCGTCCCCAGGGAAGCGAAGGCCTAAAATTGGCTGTTATCTTCCCAGGATTCAATCTGGATGTTTTATGGTGCATGTATAGCTTGTTTTAGCAGCGTAAAGAATCCAGATTTTGATGCAGAGCGTCATTATGGGATGTTTTCAAGGACTTTGAATGTGTTCCGTTTTTTTTATAGAATACATGCATGTAGAAAGAAAAAAATATGGATAGATATTGAACAACAAAGTTCTGGATGGATGGATAGGTCAAAACAACAGATGGATAGAGAATGAGAAAATGATTGATAGATAGATAGATACGGTAGATGCATGTAGATAGATGTAGATGCCAAGTACAACTTTTTTGTTTGTGATTGAAAGTATCTCTTCCTCATAAGGATGTGCGTTATTCTTCTTGCAGACAAGGCTGACAGAAGGGCCCTAAGCATTGTGGGATTCTGTCTGAGAGTTCCGTTGATGTTATGGCAACCGTTGGGAAACAGAAGCCGTCCTGCAGAACTCTGGCACAGGGATTCCAGCATTACCATAACAACCCTGTTGTCACAGTCAGAAATTAGCATGGTTTAGCAAGTCACTGCCGAGGTGGAGAATCACATGTAAGCCGACCTTGTGTTGTAGAGCAAATGTTTAGATTAGCATGAGGGATTGGGATATTTTACTACTTATTTGTAATGTATCGTGTCTCTTGTATCATTTCTGAAGGAGATATCGGTAGTATTTTTTTACACTTTTTTTACTCTATCAAACAGTATATTATCTCACAGGTAAGAAAGTGCTATAAAAACTCCTAAAAACCTGTTCTCTCAACCATATAGATCAGTCTCACTAGAACATTCTGAAAGTGCTGATGGCTAGTCCCCAGATTTTTTTTTTTCTCTACTAAAAATTGCCAGGCTGCCCTTTTCACTAAACCCAAAATAGAAGGGTGAAGTCAGCTGTTAGAACTAAACACTTTTGTCTTCTGAAAGGCCTCACTGCCTATTGATTAGCCCTCAATGACTTTGTTAAAGTTGACTGTGTATGGCATGTTCATTATGGGAGACGTGCGTGCGTGCGTGTGTGTGTGTGTGTGTGTGTGTGTGTGTGTGTGTGTGTGTGTGTGTGTGTGTGTGTGTGTGTGTGTGTGTGTGTGGGTGTGTGTGTGTGTGTGTGTGTGTGTGTGTGTGTGTGTGTGTGTGTGTGTGTGTGTGGGTGTGTGTGTGTGTGTGTGTGTGTGTGACCGTTTGTGTGTGACTGTCTGTCTGGCCTGTGTGTGTGTGTGTGTGTGTGTGTGTGTGTGTGTGTGTGTGTGTGTGTGTGTGTGTGTGTGTGTGTGTGTGTGTGTGTGTGTGTGTGTGTGTGTGTGTGTGTGTGTGTGTGTTTGTGTGTGTGTGTGTGTGTGTGTGGTCACATGGCTGGAGGCTGGAGTCAAAGAGCCCCTTGGTGACATAAAACTGCATTTCCATTCCCACTTTGGGGCCAAATGGATTTAGTGGTTCACTTTACAATGATCATTTCCAAGCACAAATAATGCAAAAAGCCTTTGGCTTTCACTATGGAGTGTCTGAATAAGGGAAATTAAAGTAAATGAGTAGTTAAGTTAATAGATAGATGGATGGATAGATGGATAGATGAATGGGTGAATAGGAAACATGACGGATCGATATAAAAAAAGGATGGATGCATATATAGAATGACAAAACGAAAGAAAGTCAGATAGACGAATCAGATTAGAGCTTGCCAGTTTGACAAAGCTCATATTTGCAAACAGTATGCTCAGTGATCAGTGAACAGACTGTGGGTGGCTGAGTTTAGCAGGCTTAGCAACATGAAATAAAAAGAAACATACAGAAAATGTCAGCCACTAAGCCTTCAAATTATCTTAAATTATGAACGAGCAGAGTACATGTTTCCTCTTTATTTAGCCTGTGCTCTGTTTTTCTTCTTGAAATACTCCTCCTGTGGACTCTTGTCACATATGTGCCATCGTCTCTTTGCCAGGTTTTTTGTTTCCTGTTTTCTACCTCCCCTTTTATCCTCACATTTCCTACATTTAAAAAATCTTTATTTATTTCTCGCCCATTCTGTCCCTTTCCCCTTCTCACGTTTCCACAGATGGGCAATTACTTTGACCCAATTCCCAGCTGTCCTCATGCTAATGGCGCTGTGCTATGACTGTTTTTAAGTCTGCTTTACCTTGTACATGCTAATGTGCCATTAAGTTTTTACAATAGTGTAGTGCACACATCGTTTTCCTACTGCACACCGTTCTTCCATTGTGCAGGGGTTAGGGTTCCTCATTCACATCTACATGAATTCCGGTAGTTTTCAGCAGATATGGTTTATAATTCTGCTTCCAGCACTTTGCATCAAACACACTACAGTTCATATGGAGTTCATATGGCTTTTTTTAGTTTGAATGAGTTCAAAACGCATTTTGTGGTCAATAGAGTCAGAGTCCATCATTCCCATTGGGATAGGATGTGCTAACACACAACTTTTTATCAGAGATTTGCATTATCCAATCCAGTTGCTCAAGCACATGAGCAATAGCAATAAATGCTGTTGGCATAACTAGTTCTAAACACTCCAAATGACACATTCACAGCCAATCAGAACACATTTATTGGCTGTTATATTTAAAAGTAATGCGTTACAATACTGCGTTACTCCCTAAGAAATAACTCATTTCGTTAATCAGTTGCTTGCTTTGGAAAGTAATGTATATGCACCATTCTGACACCAAAAATGACTAAATGGGACACCCTACGGTCTCATGGACTTAACTGGACACGCGCGCGCAGCAGCCATTGTAAGTCCACAAGACCGAAAGGACTTATGAAGTGTGCCATTTGGGACAGGGCCTAAAAAAAATAAAACACAAATGTGATGTTTATCTAACGTCACAAGTATTTTTTGCTTATTTGTATGGTTGAATTGGATCATCGAAGCTCAGCAGCAACGACATTAGTTAATAAAGTGAGATTAAATACATAAAGTATATTTGTGTAATTTACCATATTTGATGATTGCAGGTTTGTGTAATATTCTGAGTTTGCATTTCACTGTTTTTATTCATTTTGAGGAATACTGAATCTTTTTTTGTGCCAGTGAGATGTAAATGCATTATAATATTTAGTCTACAACGATCATGCTACTCAGCTTACTCACGATTTCTCTCAACATGGGGACAGGAGAGCTGTCAGGGAGTGAATGGGAAAACAAAGTAACTTCCACCACTTATTTGAAAAAGTGACAGATATTTTTTTTGAAATTATGTTAGCTTACATAGCTTGATGTGAAATTGCATACTTGTTCATTTATGTTTTGCCCGACGTTAGGAATGTCTTTTGGTAGATTTCTGTTGAAGAAAGCCTGATCAGTCCTGTGGGGTATTATACATAGCTCAAATTATGAATTAATCATGATATGCTGCGTGGTTTAACATTATGCTAAGTTAGCTCTCTAGCCAGAAGCTAAAATAGAGGTTCCATCAGCAAAGTGGACACTTATGATGTGCATTTTTCAGATTTTTACAGTAATCTGCCTATGGCGTTGATTGAGATACCCAAGATTTAACATCATGTTTTGTATATCTTTCCCCTCTCCGTTGTAAATATGTTGCTAGCTTATCAATTCTCATTCTAACATGATCTTTGGTTGTTTTGATGGATTTAACATCTGTAGTACCATAGTAGAATAATTTCCCATTTCTGTCAAAAAAGAAATGTAAACAATAACTACATTACAGTTAGGAGTCTCCAAAAAGCATTTCAACATTTTTATTAGGACATTGAGTTTGTATTTTTAGACATAAATCTGAATTCTCATTACACAGCGATTTGAAGAAGCAGTTGTTCTTGCTGACCTATTCGAGTACTCAAATGAACTTGAGACATATTTCATCGATAACATTGTAATTCTAGGACATTTTTGCTATTTTTATTGATATGAAAGGTTGAGGAAGGATAGGATGAAGATAAGTGGGTAGACCTTGAGCCTAATGATTACACTGAGACCCCCCCCCCCCAAATAAAATAAAATAAAAATGTCTCCAAGTGTGTCTATAATGTGCCAAACATCTATTAAATGAAATAAGTCATTCTTTATGGGTTTGTTTGTAATGGCCACTGTTGTTGAAATGCAATCATTTTTAGCATTAGAACTGACATTGAGTCTCCCTTCCACCTCAAAAACTTTTCTTTTCACACAAAGCATTCCTCATTGGTTATGCCTCTTTGTTGCCTTCTAAATGTTAGTATGTTAATGATCCAGATAATAATTCTCCAGAATGTGAAATCAACTTATTCATGCAATTCACGGACATGCCGCTCTTACAAAGCATTCAGTCAATGTAACCGGTAAACAGCACGGAATAATTCACCTCACACATGCATTGTCTTGAGAGAAAGGCCTGTCTTAGTCGATCAGCTGAAGGAATGTGTGAGTGTGTGTGTGCTCTAAAAATGTGTGTGTTTAATATATTGTTACACTAGCAGGAGGACAGAGTTATTAGTACATTGGAGACGTCTGGGCACATTTGTCTCTTTCCCGGCAAGGGGGCAAACTTCAAATTTCCTGAGCAGTGGGAGCCCTGGTAAATGTTTAGGCTGTAATATTGATTGTTACAAGGTTCCCTAATGGGAACAATGTGGATAAACCATTTACAGTTAAAGTGTAGGTCACATTCTCTGTAAAGTCTATGGAGTTTATATGAATTAGATAGAACTTGCATAGTAAGTACTGATGGGAATGCCATGAATTGAATTTTTGATACCAAAACAAAACTTTTTGGGTAACTTTATTTTAAGGGGACATAGTTACACGTTACTACATGTACTTACTATAAATGCACATGTTTATTACAGTTTTTTGAGTTATCTAGTCAGTATCAGTATTGGTATTTTATTAATATTAATCACATACAAATCGGCAGGTCATTTAGCCTGCATTTACAGTGCAGAACCTAATACACAGATCTATTTTTCTATGAGATTGTCTCTTTTCTATACATTTGACATGGCCACATTGTGTGATCAAATCGTTGTTGTTTTTTTCCCCCGCTCACAATATAGTGTGCTGTTTACTTGAGTGCAGAGTGCAGTACACATACTGTAATGTTATAAAGGCTAAACACTCCCCCAGTGAACTCCTAACCTAAATTAATGCAAACCCTTCACCTAATGCAATGGGAGATGTTGCTGTATTGCTAATGTCAAGGCTTTTAAATCTGACTGAATACATTACAGAGGTAACGTTCATGTAGCTTAACAGTTAGCTTAGAAATCTTTCACCTTTTAGACTATTATTTAAAAAAATGCAAATGTTCAAGGAACTTGCACTCTCTTGCAATTCATAGTTGGCTGTAGACCAGCTGGATTTAAGCTAATATCTGTAAAATACTGAAAATGCTAATAACTCCATGAGAGCTCTCACTTCTTGTTGTGCTGCACTAAACACTGTTGGTTTTCCTGCAACTCGTCAAATTAAATCTAGAGGTTTGTCATTACAAACCACTCCATCCACTCACTCTTAAAATTTAAGAGCTTGCATCTTTCCGCCAGGTGATCTAAACTGGGTTAAATGAGAAGATAAGAGACTAGCGTAGGTTCACAGAGCCTATGCTAATGATGCTAATGCTCTAAAGTAGCAAGCATCAAATGGCATTAGCGCAAATCTCTCCAACATTTTTCCCTGTTTGATGATGAAGCTCATGCTGTTGACATCAAAGCCAGTCATTATGGGACATGTTATATCTTATTCACGACTGTTTCATCCGTGTTGTTTACGAGGGAGGAAGACGGCCCACAAGTGTAACGTGTAGCTACTTAGAGCCAAAATAAATCCAAAAATACAGTCCAAATAAATGTTTTATTCAGCCTTTATTTTACATAGAGCAGATATTTGGACCAATTAGATTTTTCTGACAGGGTTAACCAATGCAACATGATAGAAACAGACGTTAAGTGGCTGACAAAATCTCTTCTCTAGCATTGCTTGTCACTGTTGAATGTGGTTAGGACAAAAACTTGACAGGAAAGAGATTCCATGAATCCGTTTCGTCATGTGTTACATTTTCCAGGAATGTACATACTGATAAAACGTATGTTGAGTGCACTGTAAGTCACTTCAGATAAAGGCACCTGGCAAATGAACAAGTGTAAATGTAAGAGATAGGATTCATCGTTCCATGTCTTGTTTGGAAATGATTTTAAGCAGAGATAGGGAGAAACACAGACAATGGAGATAAAAAAATAGGGCAGTTTAATCCTGTTGTCTTTGCTCTGCAGCTGTGACATGTTGTTTTATGTGTACCCTCTCTCTCTCTCTTTCATCTCCCTTTTCTTATTTTCCGGGGGGCCTGCTGGTGATATCTGAGATGGATGTGACAGCAATAGACAGGAGTAGCACAGGGACTCGACCCTCAAGCCTTAGGGATATGAACCTGCGCCATTTTTGATTCCCTTAATTACCTTCATTCTGGAAAAAAAGCTACAAAAAGTGGGCAGTGTTAACATACCTTCTCCTGTCCCAGTTTAATATGCAATAACTTAATTCAACTTTTTCTAAACTCTTTTGTTTTTGAACATTTAACACTTTAACACTTCCCGACAAATACAGACTGGACATGTTCAGTTGACAAAAATAAATGACAACCATCGGCAACAGACGGCGACAGGAGTAACACACTGATCCGTTGTTGATCGGCATCTGTCAGTGCAGTGAGAATTAGCCTTTATTCAGAGATATTTCTAGTTTATTCCTACATGATGCAATGCTTGTGAGTTAGCAACAATAATGTGTAGCTTAGAAAAAATCGAAATCAGAGCCAGATGATAGTCCTGCAAGGTAGTGTTGTAGTATTCAAGACCAAGACCATATTTTCATGATATGAAGCATTTGGACTCGTCTTGACACAGACTTGAGACCGATTACCATTCTCGGACTCAACCTACTGAGTTCTTGGCCTGGACTGGAATTGAATAATTGAATAACTTGGTCTTTACTTCAGAATCCCCAACCCCTTCTGCTTCTTGTGCCAGATCCTTTCCTACTTCAAGCAAGGACAATTGTCATTTCACTAAAAAAAAGAAAGAAAATTATGTAGGCCAACATTAGATGACTAAGTAGCTGTGGACCCTAGTGATCAGCTTATGCTGAGGGCATTAGTGCTCTTTCTTTTACGGTCTTGAGTCATGCAACCTGAGGTTTTGTATGCCGCTGACAATCTGAGGACTTGTAAAATTACAATCATTTTAATTAGCCAGTGCTCCATTACCTTTTTCCTTGAATAATACCAAGCAGGAAATGACACACCTAGAGTGAGCATACATATGTATGCACAGACCCATCCCAAGATGACAGATGGCCCTGAGAGGGTTATAGGAGACACATGGATGGTCTGAGGATAGCAGTACATCGACACACTATTCATGTGTAAGATAGAGAGGTCAAGAAAAGCTTTTACACCCTGCTGTGTCAGCATGATTCCATTCATACCCAATTTCCTGCTGCTTTTAGTAATTGGTAGCGGCAGCTAGACGCACCCGAGGAATCTTCATGTGTGAAGTCTTATTTGCTAATGCTATTTTGTACTCTAATGCCATTTAGAGTACCTGACAGCCTTTACTTTTTTCTTTTAAGGTTACTTTCTGTGTGTGTGTGATTGTATGCGTTTCAGACTTTAGCTCCACTGCTAATCTGTGAATGTGTGCGAGCACCATCTGGCCATGGGGATTTATCTGCCTTCGTCCAATGGCTTCTGTCTGCTCTCTCCACCCTCTTTCCTATGTGCTCTCACTTTCATGGCTCCAGTATCAGCCTCTCTCTTTCCTGTCTCATCTCTGCTGTCTTAGAGTCGCTCGTTTGTTCTCTCTAGCCTCTCAATGTCTTTTTGTTTGTGGCTTTCGCTTTTCTTTTCATTTTTCCTTCCTTTATGCAAGGTGCATTTATTTTGGTCATCTGCAATTGTCACGTGTCCCTAAACACAACAGGATAAAAGAAGAATGCAATGAACACAACTTAGTCTTGATTTCTTTCATGTTCTTAGCATAACAAAAAGATTGTGCAAATATGATTTAGAGCGATTTCCCTCCTCATCCATGAAAACATTGTTTCAACTCTGAATTGAAGACAGCACCATCATTGTTTTGGTCTTAAGATCCTCTGCTGCCATTTTGTCATGAAAGGGTTTGGTTGGAATAGATACACTGGTACTCAAGATACCACCATCTTTTCCTGTACCAGAAATGCTGTACTTGAGATGCATTGCCTATTAGTAAGAGTGTTCAATTCTGCTTGTGAAGGGCCACTTTCCTGCAGAGTTTACTTGCTCCAACACACACACCTGTCTGTATGTTTTTAGTAATCCTGATTTGCTGGTTCAGGTGTTTGTTAGTAGTAAACACTGTACGAAAGTGGCCATCCAAAAGCAAATTTGGACACATTTGGTTCAGCTTTAGGAATTGTCCGGATTGTGTTATAAGCAGAGTGTTTTACAATATTTTGGCTTCATCTAAAATCAGAAAAGCAATACAAGGCTTATTGTTTTACAGCAGATGACTTTTTAACACCAATTAGTAAACTTTTGTCATGGGCATTTCTCCATTTTTTGTCAATTTCTAAGTTTTCATGAGTTTCTCAGGAAATCCCTAAGGATACTGGCAACAGCAGATAGTTGGGATGTCCAGAGTTGGCACCTTGGGCTTTGCTGTTGGCTTTAGTTTTTCTAGGAGACTGGGATGGCGGAGGGCACCTGGTGCTTGCCAAGTGCCTGCACACCTCAGGACAGGATGGTTTTCCCAGCGTAGCTCTTAGCACACACCCGGATACACTTTAAGTAATCCATTTAATGGGCATGACAATATGCGATGCCCTTGGCTCAAAGAGCTGCTCCTCTGCTCTCATAGATTCTTGCAACAGGAAGTGGACAACATGACTTAGATTATTTTAAAGGATTTTTTCATTGTCCTAGTTGATATTATGTCTATAAAGTGTTGCATGACTTGTTTTGTTTTATTTCTAGGTGAAGTGGTTAAGCAAGTTACAAGTGATCGCACCCTTGAGCAAGGCGCTTAACTCTGGGTTTGAGTTTGTATTCATTTCATTGAGCCGTTCTTTAGCAATATTACAGTAGTCAACATTTGAAGTGGATCGAAACCTTTCATCAAAGTTATACATGCATTTTGAACAATACCTGTTCTTGTCTTAGGGCAACTTTTTTTGATCCACTTCAAAAGTTGACTTCAGTATGTGAAAGCCATGGAAATCAGTTCCATTCAGCAACAATAGTACATTTCTAGGGTTCACCGTAAATGTGCTTTCTGTTGAAAATTAATACTCAATGTGCTTTCAATGTGATTCAAATAATTGAAATCTATATGATCAATGAAATGATCTACTGATCACTGGAGTTATATTATCCACAGCGTTAAGAGAAGTCAACGATTATAGTGACTTTAAGCCTGTGTGATGGTGGCTTAGCCCATTGCTCCAGTTATTGTGTAGACTCACCATCTGGACCCTAATCCCATAGAAACGGCATCTTTGTGCACCTTTGCATGGCCAGAGAAAGCATGCTAGCCGGTCTGATTGCACGTGTATGCTTCCATAACAATTGCAGTTATCATTACTTAAAAAAAAAAAAAAACTTATTACAGGACAGTATTGGACATTGCAACTTGGTAAGTGCATTATTAATTATTGATGAAATTCAGTGTACACTGAGGATTGCCTAAATGAAACAAGATTTTGAGACTGGAGACTAAGACGTTTAATTAACTTGCTAAAATTTTATACGTTTAATCGACTCTAGAAGGAACCTAATTCATTAACTTATGTCCATTAATTAAGTTGTCTAAGATGGGATCTTAGGCCCTGTTTACACCTGGTATTAAGATGCGTTTTGGTTGATCGGTTCACAGGTAGATTAGGGAGACACTTGGTGTTTTAATCCGTCTCCTCTGTCCAATTTCGACTGCTTCTGTCCTGATTTCTTCGAGGGGAGGGTCTATGGGCGGGTAAATGTATGGTATTTTTCAGATCTTTCGATCTAATGGATGAATAAGCTCATGCAATTTACATATGGATGCAACTGGAGACGATGGAAAAACATACGTAGAGCAGCAGCTTTCGTTTCTGCTCTGATAGCCGCGAGATCAAACGCTGCGAGTGTGTGTTAGAAATCAGGAATGGTGAAAGAACATTGTGCTTGGCAGGTTTTTCATCTTCAAACCAAACTTGGGTCTTCAGTCGACAAAGTGTAAATCCTGTCTGGTTCGCGCGAAAATAGAATTAGAGTAGATTTGAGTTCTGTATTATGGATAGTAAGTCAAATCTATTTACTTTATTCCAAGAATTATATGAACTTGTCAACTTGTGAATGTAGAGTGACAGGAAAACATTTAGAACAAGAATAATCCTTGTTGTTTGTTACTTGTTGACCATTATATTTCCAATGACCTTTACTGGATAGGGTTTCTAAAATTCACTGATATATCCGCAAACGTGGCAAACCTGCATCTGGCGATTTCCCACCAAAAAGTGGACTGGCCATACATCAATGCATTTTTGCTTCTGAAATGGGAGCCTTGTGTGACCCTAGAGAGATAGTAGTTTTGACAATGTTTTTATTTTATTTTTTAAATCTAGTCATGATTAGCCAGTGCACATTTAAATACATCTATTCAGTATTTTCAAACATATCACCATAGTATTGTACAACAGACTCAATGGAAAAGATACCTGTAAAGAAAGGGCATCACCGGGGATGAAGAGGTGCCACCTGGGCATCAGACAGCGTGGCCGTCCTGGCCGCTGCAGATAAGTGCCACTGACCTCATTAACTGCATCCCTGGCAGCACGGGAACCGCTGAGATCAGGCTGACAGATTGCGCGCAGTCTGTCCTCCGACCGTGCCATGGAGCGCGGCTCTTCATTCACGGCTGATTGGAAAAGGCAGCGTAGAGCCAAAACTCACTCACATTGAAAGGGAGACAGAGAGAGAGCGAGTGATAAAGAAAAAGTGCAAGGGGCCGACTGACGTGTTGGGGAAGCTGCTTGCAAATACACTGGGACTTCGACTCTTTTGATTTTCCGTATGCCCCCATGTCTACTTTCAAGGGCGCTGGTCTTTTCCTTTTATCTCTCCTTAGTGAGGCACAATAAAACAACACCACCCAGTTCCCAAGATTAATTTGTATACCTTAGAGTAAAAGCAGTAACTGTTGACCTCAATAAAAAGTTTTTTTTCTGAGGCTGCAGGGAAAACTTCTGCCAAAAGACTTTCGATTGTTTCAACTGAGTTTAGTACAGTATCGTTTGAGACCCCTCATAGCAGAGAATTTGACCTCTTGTCAATCATTTTCTTCTATTTCTCTTTTTCATTTTACTCTGTCAGAGGCGCTCAATCCTGTTTTCATATTTTAGCAATATATATTTGTGTATTATGGTAATACAAGTGGTCTGGAAAAAAACTATTTTAATGCAATTAAGAAGGCAAAAAATCACAATTGTCATAAACATGACGTAAATAAAGTATATTCAACATTTTGTTTGTTTCTTTTCTTTTTTCTGTTGTATTGTGTGTCGTGACATTAACCCTTAAACATATACCATTGAAAAACCATGGAAATGCAATGATATTAATCTTGAAGATCATTATATATATGATTATGATACATCTGATACCATTATTGAAGTATGGTACCACCACATTCATTTTAGTAGATTTATGAATAGGTTTATATATTATGTATATTATTATGTATAAAAAATAGTTAATGCATATATTCAAGTCGATTTTTACATTACGTATCACTTGATGAGGTTCAGTATGAATACTATGCAGGTCTATGCAAGTCTGTACCCTCTCTACAAAACGAGTCGCATCAGATTCATCCACGCAGGGATTGAAACATTTGTTTTGCATTAGTCATCCCCTGCGCACAAAGACATTAACATACACTTTACATGCTCCTCCCTTGCGCACATTTATAAAAAAATGCACTGCCCTTGTAATTTTGTTTCAACACGTACCTTCACGACACAGTGCTGAACGAGTTTGCATTTTCGATTGTTTCTTTTTATTGCATTTCAGAGCGTTTTAAGCATCCGTGTTACCTGCGTATGCTGGCGTATATCATGCTCGCACATGACTTTGATTCTGAGGGCTAGCTAGCAGACCAATACTGACCCATTCAGCCATTTTGTTGCATCAGCCGCCCAAAGCCAAGTAGAAATCCCTCTTATATGTTGGCATTGAAGTGTGTACATTTAAAAATGCTAAATTAGAAAAATGCATGGTCGCGTGCACATGGCAGGACAGAGCTGCAACATTTCGCCGGCTGTCCCAGTTGCGATCGCACGCATGAATGATCTCACATCCAAACTCACATCATTACCTCTCTGTGTGCATGTGTCTAGAGGGCTAAACCAACTGGCTTGCTGACATGTTATTCTTGTAATTATTCTGTTTTATTCCGACTTGATGAAACGGGGAATACATTTCAACCGAGAGACTAATTAACAGAGCTTCCCAGCAGCTGAGAATGATGTGATAAAACCCGCTAATTATTTGAAGAGAACATCTTTTGATTTAATGCAGTTCGCTAGCACCACCTTAACAGTTTTCCCCTTAATTCCTACACCGTACTGAGTTACAACGCAGTCATTAGATGGTAAATGTTGTAATTGGCGTATGGTGTTGTTGTGCAAATCTGAAGTCATATAAGTCAGCGATACTTTTAAATCAGTCAGCAGATGCTAAGTGCATCCTCTGAGAAAGATTCATTTGTTTTCTGTGAATTGTGTGTTAGCCGGTAGAGATTTTGTTGTATTTTTGTGAGTTTTTAGTTTATTTGTAGTGTTTAAAGTTCAGTTGTGTGACACTGACGATCAACGTCATAACTAGCGGCATTAGTGTTGAATTTGTTGGATGTGAAGTTATAGCTTTGTGTAAATTGGAGCTATTTTACACAACAATGGCTCATACAATCAGAATTCCATAAGGTTAGTTTTATAAGTTATAGTGTATATAGGCCTACATATAATAAGTCGTTTGTTTAGAAAAATATCTTCTAGTTTGCGTCTATAAAATTAGATTTAAAAAAAAATTATTATTATTATATCCATAATTATCCATTATCCATAATTTTAACATTACCACCTGGTCATGTAGCATATCACCCACAGTGTTATTTCAGTTTTTATGTTTTTTATTAGTATTTAAATTAGCTTTTACTTTTATATTTTCACATTTCATTGTAATTTTAGGTTACGTTTTAGTAATTTTGTCTTTAGTTCATTTTTATTTAAGTTTTTTTACTTTTAGTAATTAAAACTTATTTATAGTACTTTCTTCACTAAAAACATTCCTAATTTTAGTGTAAAGTTTGTTTTAATCTAATAATTATATTTTATTTTAGCTTTATTTCAATAGCCAAAAATTATTTTTAATAGTTTTAGATTGTAACAATAACACAACTGATTGCAAATTAAGTTAATAAATCATTTATAACAGAAACAAATTATTTAAACATTAGGCTACTCCTTTTGATTTGATTTTGTTTCATTTAATGCCATACCTTAGTGAACACAAGGACATACATCTTTAAAAAACAAGCTTTTTTGCAAGTTTTGAATGGTTGTGCTCAGTGATATAAATGACTCATAGTGTGATATAAGATTTTCGTCATACCGCCTACCCCTACTTGCTGTTTGTCTTAACATTCAGAAGCGACTTCATTCAAACAACACCTCATAGCGCGTCATTGTCCAATGCGAATGTGAGAAATAAGCAGTGAAATTAATAAGTGGGGACTTCGGTCCCTTGTGACTGGTGACTGGTGATATCATGACGCTGCGGGATGAGTGTGTTAGCACCATAGGCAAGAAAGAGGATATCAGTGTAATCACACACTAGCTTCTTTTACATACTGGCCCTTCCTCCACACCGTGCCGCATGACTCTACCGCAGCTTGTGATGCTACAAGACCAGGCTTTGTCCTCGACAAGGCCTCTGTTGCCTATTGCTTCACCACAAGACCCAGTGAAAGAGATCGAGTTGAGTTTTAAGAGTATTTAATGCCACTGATTTTATATTACTAGACAGCACTCTAGAATACCCATTTCTGATTGGTCAATCGCAGCATTTAGCAGTCAAATATTGTTCTATAATGACTGTTGAATTGTAAAATGGACCGTTGTCCCAGGTGATTAATGGTTGTGCTAATTTTACGATATGTTCTGCGTTTACATGCACCCTTATTTTTCTGTGGTGGTAGCCTCCGTACTGAAGGGGGCGATAGAGTTCCCTTCAAATGTCTGTGTCATTCAACCAGATGTATTATGGTCTCGGTAGCTAGCAGTAAAAATGCTGTGCAACATTCTCTTCAAACTGTTTCTCCGACAGAATGACCTGAAAAAGAAAACGGACAGTTTAAGCTAATGTGCTAATATGCTAATAATGAACTGCATCCTATAATATGATACTTTCTACTTCCCTACGATATAGTAGGCAAAAAACAGTATGTGAAAAAAGCACGTGGCAAAAAGTACCCAGCATTCTTTTGTGTTTTTCGTGTACAGATGTCAACGTTGTCAAAACGAGATCCCTCTCACATGGATCCGTGAAAATGTCTAAAAACACTATTATTCATGCCAGGCCAGTAAATGGCGATGTCACTTTGTAAAGAAACCCTACACGTCTATAGACTGAACACATAATGCACATGCGCATGACATCAGAGTTGTGGGAAGCTCAACGGTGGTGACGTTGAAGTCATGTGACCCTAGTGTGGTTCGTTTATAACCTACTTTTGGCTTTTAACATCTGTTGTACTTAGGCTTCAAAATGCATACAAGTTGTGTTAATTTATCATGATGAACAAAACGTGCAAGAATCATAAACTTTTCTTGGTCACAGAGCTTATTTTCCGGCAATGATCCAAAAGCCAATGGAAAACTGTTATTGTGTTTTTGTCAAGGAAACCAGGGTGACGCTAACTAACGCATTGGCCTACAAATACATCATCACTGCAGCGCTATATAAATCCAGCTGATTACATTTCCTCCTTTTTCTGTTCTCATCATTTCTTGTCATTTTTCTACGGTCAAAACATCACGTTTTTCTGAACAAGTTGCCTCAAATAACCAACCCTATTTTAATACAAAATCACTGTCACAAATAGGGAACATCTGATACGTTCACATCCGAAATACAAACCTGCTCGGACAGGTCGAGTCCTCGAGGGATGTGGCTCATCGGGGGGGATCAATAGCTCTCAGGACGGCAGTGTGGGATCGGTTTGTCCCCTCCTCCCACAACCGAACAACAAAAGGCAAATGCAGCCGCACTCAGTTCAGAAAGCTTGCATGGCACATTCCTCTGTGAATTCACTGCGTCAGGTGGGACACTTTCACCACAAATGTATCCATAAATGCCTTATTCTCCTGCAACTCCTACTATCCATTACCTCATGCTTTTTTTGTTTCCATAAAGAGTAATGTTACGCAAAATCAACCCACCCGAGTTCCTCTTAGATCAGGCTTCCTCAAAGCTCTCGATGCACTGCAGAGTTTATCTCCAACCCTGATCAAACACACCTGAACAAGCTAATCAATGTCTTCAGGATCACTAGAAAACCACTGGTAGGAGGAGAGTTTGATCAGGGTTTGGACCGGATTTGAGGAACCCTGTGCTAGATCTTCCAGTTGCATAATGCATGGTGCGAGTGAGTTCCTACACAGATTCATCAGCACGTCACACGCTCATGCATGAGCTTGGCCACCGCTGCTGCGTGTCCATGAGCGGAGCTGGTTTTCTCCAGCTCAGGCGAAGCATATCCGGGTCAGTAAGTTGATCAGATTAACTGATTCTAACAGGACCCTGAGGGAAGGTGCCTTCCTCCTGTTAAACTGCTAATTTGCAGTGTTTTCGTGACCTCACTCGGAGGGTAGCACCTAGTGGTAACTAGTATGGCGGAGCAGCTTTAGGCCCACCTGTCAAGCGAATCAAATTTTATTCTATAAATGAGTGCTGTCAGTAATTAAAACAACATCCTTCCTTATGGGGTGGCAAATGCAAAATAAAATATATTATATGAATATACATAACTGGCTGTTTTCTTCAGATTTAGCAATACAAACACACTGTTTAAGTACATATTTAAAGTGAACTTTTGAAATGTATTATCAGGGCTCGACATTAAGACTTTTCATGTGCTTGTCAAGTAAATATGTCATTTATTCTCAGACAGAGGTTTATGAATGGGTCATTGAATCTTTGACTCAACCGATTCATTGAAAATGCTGAATCGTCCAGTATTGAAAACACGGCTGAGTGTTGCTGTGAGTTGCGCTATGGTTCTGCTGTGATCTTTGTTTGGAACTATTTTCATTGCTGAAACAGAACAAAAACAATCAATATTGCATCTAAAATGTAAGTGACAACTGTTTATTGAACTGTTGAAATCAATGTCACATTTTCAATCGCGATGGTATTCAGGAAAACAGCACTTGTCATGTGATGTCGCTTAACTGTATCATTTGTTAAAAAGGTTAAAACTCCACATTTTGTTAACTGAGTTTCTACTGCTGCGCAAATTTTTTCCCATTTCTACTCAAGAAGCTGCGCAAGCTTCAACAGGGCAACCTTGTTACCGTCAGTAATACATTTATTATCCACTATCGATCGCAACTTATTGGCGTTTTAATCATGCTACTTGTTCGGTCAGGGCAAGTCAAATTAATTTTTACTCGTCCCTTCAAAAAATCCACTTGTCCCGGACAAGCGGACACGCGTTAATGTCGAGCCCTGGTATTATTTTTAGGAACACTTTAGGTTAGGGTTCAATCCCCGCTATTAATTATATTTACATATTAGCATGCATAATACTAGCATATTGGCTGTTTATTATAGGGGTGTGCCATATCATACCGTCCACGATAATACCGGTATACATTTTTACATGATAAAAAAGTGTCATATCGCGATATCAATGATATAGCGACGCGATGACGTACGGCGCATTTACGTTCCCTAGCACGCACAACAACAACACCTGTCTGAGCGCGAGAGCAGCCTGTCAGCCTCCGATGACGATTTAGCAATTTCACAAACAGCTTGAGTGTTCAGCGGGGCTGCCGACGCGCGTCTTCTCTCGCGCACGTTTAGGAGTCGGGACATGACTGAATGGTCTCTTGCACAATCGGGCCATCAGTGCATCGTAACTAAAGTTTATAATTTTCAAGTCTTCTTAACTCTTATCAGTTTAAACATTCAAGCGGTTTTAAACTATCTAGTAAGCTACTTGCGCACTCTCTGAGAGAGTTGCACTGCGTATATACATAGAGTGCAGCTCGCGAGAAACTAAAGTTATTTTTCGCGGATTATATCGCTTTAATGGGGGGAAAAACGCAAAATTATGTCAAACTTCCGGTCTTGGTAAGTATACTCATAAACACAGTCGTTATGTATAAAACGCATGTTACAGTGTGACAGACAGTATAATGAAAACAGCAATGGATCCGTGCACTAGCTGTAAAAGTGACAGCAGCCATAGGCTGTGCGTCTGTCATTTATGTTGTCGTCAAAACAACAAAAGATAGCTTTAATTGTAATGAATGAGAATTATTAGCCTATGTATTTAATTTAATCAAGAAACAGAACTAAAAGACTGTGTTATTTTACATTTGATTACTTTATTATGTTTCTGTAGTATTTCTGAATACTGGTGTTAGACCTACACACATTTAACATTTAATTCAAAGATTGAAATCCTTGTGTTGTGTAAACTCTTAACAACAAAATTACCACATTGTAAAAACGCAATGAGTGAGCAAACATTTAGGCGAGATAAACATAATAAGAAAATTTTCAACAACAACAAAAAATAATTTTCTATATCGTCATAAATATCATTATCGCAAATATTCTTGAAATATCGTGATAGAATTTTGAGGCTATATCGCCCACCCCTAGTTTGTTAGTACTCATAAAGCACATATTAATGCCTTATTCTGCATGACCATATTCTACATCCCCAAATCCTACCCAATACCTAAACTCAAACGCTACAAAAACTACCTTACTACTATTAATTAGCAGTAAATTAGGATTTTATTGATGCAAAAGTCGTAGTTAATAGTGAATGTTTCACCATTCTAAAGTGCTATCTATCTGTCTGTCTATCATTTATACAAGTACAGTTAAATCTAAAAACTAGTAGATGTTTCAAACGTTTTATAGTTTAATTCAAATAAATGAAACAAAATGTATTAAATGTATATAAAAAAGATACAAAATGTCTGAAAATACAAATGCTAAAGGCAAAAACACTATTACAAAAAACAAACGAAACACATCTTGGCAGGGCAGCTGTATGTTTATAGTTTTCACTGAAGAGCTTGTGTACACACTAGTGCCTTTCACAGGCAGTCACGACTGGACATTCAAACGCGCTCTGTTTATATAACACACACGCTCTCTACCTCTCTCTTTCACTTTAACTCTACACGCACTTTACTGCTTACCTGTACAACCCACAGGCTGTTATGTTCGAGTTGTATCTTTATTCTGTCCATCAGAATTTCCTCTCGCTAATCCAACATAATCCTTTATAATGCAGCTTTTGTTCTGATCCGTGCTGCCATAAGACATCACTGTTCACTCAGATGAAATGGGAAGGAAAATCAATTAAACCAATCAGTCTTACCATAGCAGAGATTTTCATTGGTTAACTTCTTGACCCCTTCATTTGTTTGAGATTTCAGCATATTCAATCCTGGCTTTAGACGTAAAAAGAACCAAAAACTCAACACGAGTGTATATATACAAATAAATAAATGAAGTAGTAATAAATGTAAATGCTTTGGGGCTGCTTTTAATTTCCATATTAAGAAAAGCACTTGCTATTAATTTTTGCAGATAGATATGCAGAGAACATCGAGTGGGTTGACGCAACTGTTTCTGCGCGCGGCCCATATGTGCTGTAGCAAAAAAGCATTTAATTTGTGTAATCATGCATAATTTCAAATACTCAATTAGCAAAGCTTTTGATCCCTTGAAGGGAAATTCGAATATATGGAGGAAAATAAGAAGTGAAAAAACAAAAACAGCACCCTGCCATCAAATGCTTCAACATCTGCTTAACAACATCACCGCCATCTACAATTATATCAGCAGTCGTTAAAAAGTGATTTTTTTTTTCTTTTTCCAATGAATGCACCATTTGAATAAATGGGTCATTTTTATTTCCACGTTAACATTCATTTGCTGGGCGTCTTCACTTTGGGATCTCATTTAATTAGTGTCAGAGTTGAACTGAACTGCATGCTTACTAGAATTACTGTATCACAGTTTGATTGAACCGGTTTGACGGTCACGTGGTCCGACCATATGGAGATCTGATCCCTGTCGCAACACAGCCAATGATCCACAGTTGGCACAGGACAAGCCCTGGAGGCTCGTCTCAGGCTAAGATTTGTTTTGTTAATGCTTTAGTCATTTGGTTTTGTGTCTGAAGAGCTTTTGGTACAAGCGTATCCCTTACAGGCTTGGATTGGTAACACTGTTGATACTGTTTGCATTTACACTGACTTGTATTCAAGGGTTAAGAAAATAGATCTTGAGGACATTTGAGGTCACATCTTAATTATTATTTAATTTTTTAGTAATATCATGCATTATTAATTTATAAATATATTTATGTTTTTGGGGTCTCTCTATAAAAGAATTTCCTGTTTTTTTGACTGTTTTGTACAGTTTTGTTTTGATTAAAAGATTGTCACACTATTTGAGGGTTTCTTTCTATAAATGTATTCATTGAATGAGGCATTTTCATCATTATGATATCAGGACAGCCTGCCGTTTGTTTGGACTTTACCACAAATCTTAAAATCCGTTTTAATTTTGGAATAAAAAAAAATGTTCATCACTGAATATGTGTATTCAAGTCATTTTATAATTGATTTGTATCAACAGATTGTAATGCTTTGATAAAGTCAGGACCCCCCCCCCCCGAAAAAAAACAAAACAATAGAGCCATTACCCATAAGGCCGAGCTGAAAAATGGTATCCACTCTTCTTCTCAAATCCACTAAATCCCTGTTTCTCCCTCACCAAACACCACCATCCCTCCCTCCAAATGTAATTGAAATAATGTCTTGATTAAATCTGGGAAAGCCTCCGCACAGAAATCAAATTGAATAAAGTGCAAATGCACCAGAGCTGTTTATGAAAACAATGCAAAAATTGAGGTGGAGGATGTTTCCCCCCCAAAAAAAAAATTAAGAAATAAAATTGGTATTTTAGGTCCACTCAATCCCAACAACTATCTGCTTCCACCGCTGCAACACAACAATAAAAAGCACAATAGGAAGTGAAGTCGTCCAGTCCAGTGCAGACACAGTGATTACTGCCTTCACGGATTGCAGGTTTCTTTCGAAATCCCTTGCCATTGGGCTAACCAGCAAAACTGCTTTCCACCTTAATCCTGCTGTCCACAATGGCGTTAACCCGGGCAAGGGGTAGCACGCAGTGTTTCTTTACGATCCGGTCCACCCTTGAGGTTGAGAGAGACAGACTGACTGGTGCGCTGCTGAAAGTACATTAGATTTGGATGGAGTTGAAGTCTGAGAGATCGTACCTCTGCTGGTTAGAGATGGATTTAAAGCAGCACTAAATGTGGTGCGCTGGCTTTGTTTGCAGCAGAATGGATTAAGGCTCATTCATCTGGCATTGTTCTATATGTTAACCCTTTATGCCTGACGGTGCGCTGCTGTTTCCCGTGTGTGAACTTGAGGAACTCCAGTAGTTGCTTTTAAAGTAGAATAAACACATTAGCGTTCAAAACTTTAGGTTCAGTAATATTTTTGAATGTCACTTATGCTACATTTACGTGTATTTGATCAACAGTATAACAGTAATATTGCAAAATACTATTACAACTTTTGAACGCTAGTATACATGGATAAATGCTCTGCATGTTACATAAATAAACTGTACCTTAATTATAAAACACATACAGAAGCTCCAATGTGGACTTATAGATTGAATGCAGCAGCTTATTAAAAAAAAAGTGGGTTTGCAAACAATTAGGCTAGCCTATAGAAATCCCTTCTGCTCAATGTTTGTTAATACCTATGAAATAATAGAACATTTTGATGTAAACAAGCTTAATCAGTTATTTTCTGTCAAGTATATTTAGCTAAATCTGTCTGGCTAGCTGTGTTAGCTTCAAACTGCTTGTAAACAAACTACTCATAAAACTATAGGCTAGTTTAAAGAAGTTAAGCTACTCTTGTGAAAAAAATGAAAG
Organism: Siphateles boraxobius; assembly: GCF_051911475.1. Lineage (NCBI taxonomy): Eukaryota > Metazoa > Chordata > Actinopteri > Cypriniformes > Leuciscidae > Siphateles > Siphateles boraxobius. The sequence continues at coordinate 29,633,634 of NW_027508733.1, forward strand.
AATAGTTTTACAAACAGTCTACATGGAAACCCCTCATGCTCAGTGTTTGCTAGTTTGAAATAATTTCACATTCTGATGTATATGAGATTAAAGGGACATTGTGTTAGCCTGGGTTTCCCCATGCTGCCTTGTGCGCAGCGCGGTTTTATTCACGCTGCTAGGCAGTCTGGATTCCATGGACCAGATTTCACCTCAGCGAGGGGACCAATCACAGAACGGGGAGGGAGCAGCAAGACGATGACGACGTCTATGCGACACACCGAAGCAGTCTGTTTATATTTGTTTGTCTGTATAGTTTCCATACCTTCTACCCTCATGTTTGTCTTGCACAAACGGCAATAGTCGCTGAACGCCATCGTGTACACATAAATCTCTGACCCATCGTCTTCTTCCTCGTCTAATTTCTGTCGCTCTACATGCGTCATCTGGTATAATTGAAACGATTGGCTATGAGCTACGTACAGGCGCATTTGATAGACATTCGTAGCAGGCTTGTGCACAATTCAGAATTGAATTTAGAATGACTCCTAAATTCCAATTCAATTCTTGAATTTGAATTGAATTTGAATTGATGTCAAAAACAGTTTATTACTAAATAATAAATAGCGGGGGCTTTTAAATCACTAATTTAAAGGCAAACGTAAAATGCGCACATTTGCACGGGCATGCATAATTGGTGGTCGTGCGGAGCAACACTGTTTTGTTATTGTGCGCTGAATTGGCGCTAATTTGAAAACGAAACTACATTTTTTATATTGCTTATAAAAAGCTGGTGCAGCAGTGTGCACTTCACTTTTAAATTAGCGTCAATTCATCCTTCGCTTGGAGTTTGATGCGATCTGACAAATCAAAATCCACCATATTTTGTCCGACAAAGCAGTCAGGAGAGTTAGTAGATTAACCTCGGTGGATTTGAACTTGGCTTTAACTGAGGCAATCTCTCGCGTCATGACACATTAGAGCCACAAAACGGTAGGCCTATTTATTGTTTCATTTTCTTTGACTGACCAAATTTGAAAGTTGAGACTTTGTTTCAGTGCTTGAAGTGGGAAAAGAAAGGTGCCGGTACTCTCTTGCATTGGCAAATCATGACATTTGAGATTTCTACAGTGAAAAACAAAACTTATAACAAAACTTGTTGTTATTTATTAACAACATAAATGTAGCCTATTAAAACAAGTTGTGCGTGTGTGCACGTGCGTGCGAAAACGGAACTCATCCAAGTCTGCAAGTCCAAAAATACATTTAGATTATTACATTTTATTTAATTAAATGCATTTATGGTGAGATTCTAATATTTTCATGTCAATCTGTGTTTTGAACACGAACCGTGAGCTGTCACTTTAATTCACCGCGTGCAGCACAGCAAAAATACACTCGGAACGATCTCTGCACTGCTGTATACGCACAGCACCAGGAGCGCATTGACGGACCGCATGCGCGTGCTGTGTGAAAGCTCGAACCTGTTAACATGGGTGCGTAAAAATACGCACTGCAAACGAAGTATATCAACGGGCGTGACACTGGCGCTTTTTCTGTCAGTGGTCGAGAACCGGCTACATGCGAGAAGTAGCGGTACGCAAGAAAAAGTGCAGGTGCGCTTAAGAGTAAAATGTAGAAGTGCCGGTACTGCGTACCGGTGAGTACCGCCCCACTTCGAGCACTGCTTTGTTTCATATTAAATATGACCGGCTCGGTCCTGTCTGTCAGCGCGTTGTCAGTGTCCTTGTAGGCTATGTGAGTTGCACGTATAAAATGAAGTTAACGAACAAACATGATCCATCAGGAAACGTTAATATGATTAACATATTATATAACATAACGGAGTGCATTCATGATAATTAGGCTACTGGTATAATAATCATCCTGGCTCCGTGTCTGAGTGAGTAATTTACTCTCTTACCTTTGTTCTTTGATTAACATGAGTGACACTTTAAGACCAGCCGCTGCTGGCAGAGACGCGATCTGACACGCGTCCAAATTTCTCACAAATCTCTACGTTAATCTAAGACTTTATTTAAATCATTTAATACTGCTCTTATGAGGACACTCGACAAAACTGACATTTTGGCATAATTTGTGTGTGTTATGGTTTGTTCAAGCCCAAAAGAGAACTCGATACTGACGCGCGTCTTTTCTGTGGGTCGCGCGCGCGCGCGCGTGTGTGTGTAATAGGCAGGACTTATAGCGTGGTCTCTTTAGTCTTGTCGCGCTTAAAAGCATTCACATTAATAAGAGCGTGATCATACAACGCTAGTCAACGGGTGACAGAAAAAAACGGATACTGCGTAATTGCGTTAAATATTATAATGCTTTAAAAAAAAAATGTTTTTTCACCGCGGTGTCGCGGTGGGCAAGTGATGAAACCGGTGTTGCGACTGAACACCGTGTAACACCGACTACCGTAGCAAGCCTAATGTAGGGTAAGTGTAAATGCGTGTATAAACTAAGCTATTAGGCTAATCGTGTCTATGTATGCTATGCTAGAACATAACCTAACTTATACAGACATTAATGGGCATTATAACATAATTTTTTAGGAATTGTAATCGGGTGCTAAAAAGGCTATCTATTAAAAGTAATTTGAGCCAATGGGATCACTTGGGGTCCTAACAGAGACCCAATTTTGAGGGAGGACCTGATTTGTCACCACATCGGAGCTAAGCTAGTCATAAAACTACAAGCTTCAAATGCAGTCAGTAAAAAAAAGTAACAAAAAAAGTAATTTGCTAGCAAAAAATAGCTAACTGGTGGTAAATTAAACACTGAAGCCATTGATGGTGGCAATATAAAGATATAAAAAAAATGTACACACCTTCATGTCCAAACCTGTATGGGCCACGTAGGCTAACATGGACACTAAAGAATCTAGCGTCTGTGCATAGTGTGCCACTTGAGGCCAGATGAGTGAGGTTTAACCTGCACAGCTACCTCAACTGGCCTCATCAGTTGTAGTTCTGCTTTGTATTCACAGACAATATTTTAGAGTAGCAGTCATTAGCTCTTGTAAGCACAAAAACGTACAATGAGGGGATGCTGTTGAATGGAGAAGTGATGTCAGTAACTGAGATCTCACATGTAGATGTGTTCGTTGTGTAGCAGATGGTATTGTATCTGATGTCTCTTTGTTTTCAGAGCAGGATTAGTGAATCCCCTGACACCCCGTGTGACACTTGCCGTATAAACTGGGACACCAGGAAAAACTGTAAACAAAAGTGTGTCTGGAAGTGCAAGGATTTGTGGGATCCATCTGTCTGTGTTCATCATTCAATATGTTCGGCTGTTTTGTGTTAGGCCTAAGTGTCTTTCACACAATACAGTCGTTGCCATGCTAATCCTTTAACCCGACTTTCATAAATGTAATATTTCTTATGTGTTCCTCGTACCCACTTAAAGGGATAGTTCACCCAAAAATGAAAATTCTGTCAGTATTTACTCACCCTCATGTTGTTCCAACCCCGTAAGACCTTCGTTCATCTTCAGAACACGAATTAAGATATTTTTGATGAAATCTGAGAGCTGGATCACTCCTCCATAGGCTTCAAAAGGATTGAAACTTGCCAGCCCCGTAAAGTTATTAAAGACATCGTTAAAATAGTCCAAGTGACTACAGTGCCGCTCAATCTTAAGTTTATCAAGCGACGAGAATACTTTTTGTGCGCAAAAACAAACAAAAATAACGACTTTATTTCAACTATTTATTTCCTTCTCTGTGGGCCGCTAGTCAGTTAACGTAGTGTGATTGCGTAGTGCTACGTCACACGTAGGCTCACAATTGGTCGACGCTGGTCATGTGTGTGATGCGTGTGACGTACAACAACAGAAGCTTACGCTATTACACTAGTGAACTGACTCGAGGCCCACAGAGAAGGAAATTAATATTTGAAATAAAGTCGTTATTTTAGGTTTTTTTGCGCAAAAAAAGTATTCTAGTCGCTTGATAAACTTAAGATTGAACCACTGTAGTCACTTGGACCATTTTAACGATGTCTTTAATAACTTTTCGAGGCCGGCAAGTTTCAATCCCTCAAGAAGCCTATGGAGGAGTGAGACAGCTCTCAGATTTCTTCAAAAATATCTTAATTCGTGTTCCGAAGATGAACGAAGGTCTTACGGGGTTGGAACAACATGAGGGTGAATCAATACTGACAGAATTTTCATTTTTGGGTGAACTATCCCTTTAATGTGAGATCTTTTTTGTGGACAAGCCTGCTTATGTGACTGAATGTTATTATACGATGAATTTAACACAACAAAATGATATGTGTGTGCCGAACCGTGGGTGGAGAATGGTACGGTCGGATATTTTACCAAGACTGTTACTTTTACCAAGAACGGTTAACTAGGTGGTTGTTTAGTAGAGCCCATGATATTGTAGCACTAACACAGTAAAAAAAAAAAGTTACCTAAACATCCAAGCTGATTGTACTTACAAATCTAAGTAATTTCAACTTAAATTACATTCAAATGACTTAAAAAAAAACTGAGTTGAATCTTGTATAACATATAGGGGTGTGTGACAATATTTCGTGTCACAATATATCAACAATATTGTGGATAGTGACAATATGTATTGTGTAGAGTTCACCCAAAATAAAAATGTTGGTGTCAGTACTATATTAACACTACTATAATGTTGAATTTAATGTATAATAATGCAATGGTGTCCTGATAATGCCAAATGTCTTATGTTACCAGTAAAAAATTGGCCTACATTATTTTAAATATATCTAGTCAGTGACAGAGTGCAAGCATATTCGTCTAAAATAATTCAGCATTTTTAGCTTCGGAATCATGAATATTTTATTCTGGTGTCACTATTGTCCCATGCATTGGGTTATTAGCACCAAGTCCAAGCCTATTCATTTACTGTACAATGTAATATCAAATTTAGCATTTTAATCAACAGTAAATTTTTTTGTTATATCATATGTCTTGAAGTATCGCAATAATATCGTATTGTGAGTTTAGTTTCGTGATCTGTATCGAATCATGACATGAGGGTATCTTTACACCCCTAATAACTTGTAAAAATAAAGGTGAAAATTGCTTAACTTATTTTGATGTGTTAAAAGCAATGCAAAAAATAAATGTTCTCATAACCTATTGATCATATATTTTTTTACATTATTCAGAGTAATTCTAGCTTATTTTTTATCAATTTTTTTCATCCATAAGTCTGATCACCTACTAAAAAATAATCCATGCACATAATTCCTTGTGCATTACAGGACGAGTTAGGCATTGAAGTTTGATACTCTGGTTAGGGGTTTGTTGTTGGCAAACAGATCTATAACAGAGTTTTGTATTGGCAGTATTTTAGTACCAGATGGTAGCATTTATAACAAATATTTCTGAATCAGAAGCTGTTAAATCGTAACTTAGACGCATAATGTGATCCCATTTGGCACACGTTTGGCCCACTGATGTCAGACCGGCCCAGTCACATCCACAGCTGTCACACGGACAACACCTGAACCGGTCACTGAACAGCATATGAAATCAAAGGGTAATTTACATACATCCTCCACACCACAGAAGCCGTGATGGATGCAGGCAAATGGCCCGTTTAGTTCATTCAGCGTGGCTTCAGGGCAGTGTGCCCAGACTGAGAATGAGGGTCCAAAGTGTTTAGGTAAAAAACTTCAAATGAGGGCACAGCTAACACAATGCGCAAAGTCTTATAAATTCGCGTTATTGTCGCCTTGAGGCTGTCAAGAGAACAGCTTGCCAAAGTTTGCGTCAGATTCTGAAAGTACAGTATTGCTCTCAGGGGAAACCAATATACGAAGCTGAGCTTTAATGCTTTGGATTGGGAAAGAGGTGTTGGGGTGTTTATAATGCCATGAGCAGTGCTGGGTTGGTCTCTAACAAATTGTAGTTGATTGCTGATTCCAAATTACATGACAAAATTGTAGTTAGTAACATAATCCATTACATTACACATATAAGGTAATGTAATCTGACTACTTTTTGATTACTTTTAGATTACTTATGACCTAACTCATTTATCATGTTGATTTGAATAGGATACTCTTGATGTAAAAATACAAAGAGAAAGAAAATATAATTCCTTCTTTGTTATAAACTACATGAAGTTCATTAAAGGTGCAGTAAGTTACTAGTATCTCATTTCACAGAAATTAGTTTGTTTCTGTGTTGTTTCTATCTAAAAATGTCGATACAATGTAAAATATGTGCTCTGGCTCTTGTTTTAAATTATTTTGTTCCGTTATTATGCTTGTTGTTGACGTTGTACAAGCAGAATGTGACGGTTGGCCGGTGTGGTATTTGTCCCGCCCCTCCTCCACTCTGATTGGTCGGCTGGGAAAAAAGAGTGATGTGTTTTACTGAAAGTTGAACATTCTTCAACTCTCGGCGATCAGCGTGAAATAGAGACTCAGTGCCTCGTTACGCTCCTGCCGTTTTAAATACGCGGCGTTCCCATTGAAAAAATACGCCAGCCGTGTGAAAAAAACACTTTGGTGGACACAGGGCCTAAGTTATTTGTGAGAAACGCTGTAAGTGAATCAGACAGAGCACCAAAACACAATTGTAGCCAATCAGCAGTAAGGGGCGTATCCGCTCATTAGGGGGGAGGGGCCTGTTACATAGAATGTTTGTGAATTTGGGGGCGGAGCGATCAAGATAGGGGTGTGAACCTTTTGGGTAGGGGCATGTTTGTTTGGGTGATTTCCAATATCAACAGCGTTTCTCAGAAACTGCTCACTGCACCTTTAAATATTACATTACATCAGGGTTTCCCAGACTGGGGTTCATGATGGAACTGCGAGGTTAATGAAAACGAGGTTAATGAAAAGCAAATTAAATCATAACAAGTTCAAATAAAATAAAAACAATCAAAATAAAATACTTTTAAAAAGATTGTATTTGTTTACCTGCATGTCATGTGACCATTAACCAACATCAGAAAACCGTGAATTGTATCATTATTATTATTATTAATTATTATTATTATTAGTAGTAGTATCATTGACTTAATTTCAATATTGACCTAACTTATTAACTTAAAATCTCAGGGCTTACTTCAAGTAAATATAAAGTAAATATCTAAACATGTAAATATAAAGACATAAAATGTGGAGAATTAAATTAAATATGAAATTACTTGGATTTGTGTATTTTAAAGTGTTTGAAAGACAAGAGTATACACAGTAATACATGGATAAATGACTTACTGAGTGATAATTCAAATAATAATTAATGTGTTCATCAGGAGCTGATCAGATATGCAATTTTGCAATGTTGAGAAAACACTTGTTAAAAGTTAAATGATTTCTGTAACTCCAGTGATCAAATGCTGTGTTTTGCACAGTTTTCAGTGATGGTAAAATTTAAAGGACATTTAAAAGATGAAAAAAGAAGTATAGGGAGAATCAATGATTTATGAATAATGTAATGCCATTGTGGGAATGGGTTAGGGTTAGTGTTAGGACAAATATATCATACATACAGAAAATGTGCATCAGTATGCATGATATACTACAGGAATAGCAAGTATACCATCTGAATAGTAAGACTACTGTGGCAGTATATTGTGAACAGTCTCTGTGAGGTTTGTGGGGAGAGATGTACTTTATTAAGAAGGCTGCCATCTAGTGTTTAATAGATTGAGTGCAGTTTTAATGACTGACAGAAAAATATCTCTGTAAATTACATCTAAAAAAAACCTTGATTGTTTCACTGCTTTTCCAATCGACTGCATGAAATATCCTTCAGTAAATCTGAGAAGGAAAAAAAAAACCCTTCCATGCCCTTCCATAAACCCAGATTTATTAGTGTTTTCTGCTTGTTTGTTTAGCAGATTATTGAGACACGCATATAAAACCTGCCGGCATGGATCCATTTGGCTTGCTGTTTGTTTATTTGGCATGACAGGACAAAATTCAGTATGGCAGGAAGGAAGAGGTGTGGCCCTACGGGCTCCAACGGCCTTCATCCGTTTAATGAGGATGTTTGTATATAGATGCCACATGCAAATGTCTTAATTTATCCTATAGGGCTAGCATAATATATGCAGATTGAAATTTGATTTGTTACTAGGCAAACACCAAGTGTATAACGACCGTCTTCTGTCATGTTTACAGACATGAAGCCAGCGAACACTCTTGGTTGGTTTACTGACCTGCTTTCTGAGCTTAAGAGTTAACTTGCCCTCGGCTAGCATGTCTGTCGTAGCATCCCTGTGAATTGCGCTAATCACTCACACATGCGTCTCAAAGGATTCAGCTATTTGCTGCAGAGCCATGCGACTCTTTTCGCTAGCAGGCGCCACAACAAATGCTAATTTGACAAGCTATTTACCTTAATTAAAATGTAATTTGCTCTCAGGTTGTGCCATATTTTTCTCTCTTCTCTCTTATCAAAATATTTGCTGCACAAGTTTCATGCTGTAAAGCAGTTGACAGACACCCAACTGCTAATGTATTGATCTCATGTTAAAGTTAACTTTTTTTCTTCTTCAGCCAAACAGCTGTGTATATCGCATATGGCCTATCTATATTGTTGTAATATTTTGTCCCAGGATGGCGAATATAGACAAAGTAATTTAAATAGAAATGTTGTTCATTAATCAAAGTGACTCAGGTAATCCAATAGTGATAAAACAGAAACGACACAGCATGTAAAACACAGCATTGCTGGACAATGAATAGGAACTAAGTAGGAACTTAAATACACAGTAGTGATGAACCAAATACAGGCAGGTGTGTTAATTAATGAGGAAACCAAGGAGACTAACTAGTGGCTGGAAACGGAGAACAAAGGAAAACCAACTGGATGACAAAGGCAGACACAACAGGAACTGACCACAATGAAACTGAAACCAAAACAGCGCAGAACTGTTACAGATGTAATGAACATTTTTGGATATAAAGTGTATACTTTTTAGTCTAGCAGTTGTTTTTATCCACAAGGATGGTTTATCCATGTTTTATTGCCTGTTTTAGATATTTAGTGTTTATTTATGTGGTGTAAGTTAGCATTGGTAAGCCCAGCAGACATATACAGTGTATGTCACATAAGGAGGGTTTATCTATTAAATACCAGTGTTTTATTGCCTATTATTTTGGATATTCAATGTTTATTTATGTTGTAAGTTAGCATTGGCCTAGCAGTTACAGTATACATCAAATAAGGATGGTTTATCTACTAAATAATCATGTTTTATTGCCTTTTGTGGAGGATATTTAGGGTTTATGTTTGTTGTAAGTTAGCGTTGGTTAGCCTAGCAATTATATACATCAAATAAGGATGGTTTATCCACTAAATAACCATGTTTTATCGCCTATATTTTTGGATATTTAGTGTTTATTTGTTGTAAGTTAGCATTGGTTATCCTAGAATCGTCACATATGGGTGGTTTATATATATATATATATATATATATATATATATATATAAAAAAACGTTTTAATGTCTATTTTTGGATAATATAATATATTAGGTTCTTTGCAAAAGAATTAGTTCTGTTCTGTATTTATGCGTTCATGTTTCTTCATAGATTCAATGTCTAGGTAAAGTTAAACAGGTAGATCTGCTCGTAGTCGTGCAAATATTTATACCACGATATTCAATGTGTGTTTTTGGGCCATTTGTTTCTGTCTAAAAAAGGTGTTTTCACTACTTTTAAGGTGCTCGGGTGTTTGTACACAGACATTTCGGCGACCTTCAAATTAACTGGCCAGCATTTATTATTTATCTTATAGCATTAGGGCCCTCACAGTGCCATTTCTGATACCAACAATAGCAAAGTCTTCCATATTCAAAACACATATTGTTTATGTCGCTCTGTCATTTAGTGGGATTAACTTCTGAAAAGCTCTTTTAATAGCTTTTGAATTATTCACTAAATGCAGACCTCTGGCGGCAGTCACATGTTTTCTTGGAAACCGCAGCGAGAGTCTTTTGCAAGCATTAAATATTAAACCGTGATCTTTGAAAATAAATAACAAATGGCACAATGTCATCAGAAATGAGTAAATGAACATGACAAATCCTGAAAGACGCTCTGTTCCTGTCTGATTGTGAGCTCTGATATCTTGGTGTCTTGAGAATGACACAGTTGAGATAATGTAATCATTGTTGCTTTCAGATGCTGGTTCTTTAACTCTTATAAAAGTTTATTTTGCATAAAAAAGCCATTATAGCTTTTGCTGTGAAATAAAAAATAAGTACAAGATCTCCTTTCAGAATCTGTGAAACTCCTCAGGGAAAGTAGTCATGTCTGGATAGGGAATATTGTATAAGTAAATGCATCTAAACCATTGTGTGTTTCAAATCGATGTTTCTATTGTTTGGAGCAGTGATGTAGCCGGTTGCATGGTAACTCCATGCACAGTTTGCTTCTTGACAAGATGGATATCAATTTGAGAATCTGAAAGGCCCCATCAGACTCCTGTGCCAGACTGGATCATGTTGCACAAATACAGATGGATTCAGAGAAATTACTCAGCTTTGTTCCGGGCATTTCAGCTGGTCTGACTGTCTGACCATTATAATCTCACACTTATATAATGACATTGTGTTGTTTTCCAGTTTGGGGGATGTTTAGACAAAACTGAATTCCTTTGAAATCAAATGTGGACTAAGTAGGGGTTTATTTTAGGAATGAGCTTTGTCCAAAAATATCTCTTTAAAGACATCTCTATTTAACCTACTTATTCATTTAAGCTCAATTTGTGGCTGTAATAAAGTTTGCCATTTTTCTTCTTTGATGTGATGTATCTCTTCAGTTAAACAGGATAATCAATGAGAAATGCAGGACAAGACTTGATTTTATCCTAGAATTGATCGGATGGAAAACCCCATAATGGAGCCAGATCGAATGTGACTTTGCTAAAAAACAGCACTTAAAAATCCATTGGTTAATAGTCAGCATGGCGTAAGTGATGTCATCGGAAAAGGAAAGTCATTTCAGAGTAAGAGCAAATTGTTGCATTTTGAAAATAGATTACAAAGAAAATCATACATTCTGCACAATAAGACCAGTTTCCCCCCCTGTGTGTGATTCCCAAATATCTGCTCTGGGAACGCTGGAAACAGCAAGGCTCTCTCACACTTGAGCTTTTTTCATCATCAGTATGGATTCGATAATTCCCTGGGATGCTCTGTCCAGGTTACCATGGCAATTCAGAATATCTCGGCTTTCACATCTTTTTTTTCTTTTCTTTTTTTCGGAATGCATTCATTGAAAATAAATCCTATTATTTCCACTGTGCTGCTCTGTCCTGCTCTACACTTTGGTGGAACCTTTGTAGATGACATTAAAAAAAAAAATCAGTATATATCATATTATCAGCATAACAATTTGACTGAAATCTTCCAATTAAATGTCAGTATTTATTATTGATTAAAAACCTTTATAACAGTGGTGGCTGATACCAAGTTATCACAGAGTTATTGGAGCAGTGATAACAGTATAGTTACTATATTTTGGCAGAAACTACAGGGTTAGAAAACAATGTGGCCCAAATAAAAGCAAACAGACACATTTTGTTCTACTGAACCCAGCGGCAAAAGCATAGACCACAGATGACCTGAATATGGCAGTAGCTTTGTGTTTAGCTTTGGCTTATCAGCTAAAATTCCAGTGCATTTACAACTGAAGCATTCCTCAAATCTTACCATCTGAAAGATAAACGTATGGAGAACATACATACTCCCTGCTGAGGAAAGCTGACAATTATTCACCATATTCTTTTGCTCAAAATGATGACACTATTGAATTTAAGCAAACAACAAAAAGGAACTTGAACGTGAGTATATCACGTCCTTGACAATGCAACGCTTACTCAACCAATAGCATGAGCAGGGTGATCTGACCAATGGCAGACAGGCAAATCTGTTTAGGAGGGTAGTAACACAGAAATGACACACCACTTTTAAAAATAAATTGTTTCGTGGTTTTATTTGGAATGCATCTTTTCTGAATGCTTTTAATACACATCTAACTCGTTTTCTTCTTCTTTAATGTTTTCCAGTGGTCTGTAGTTTCCGAGGACATGTGTCACACGGTCTGACTCTAGAACTTGGAGAAACGGTTCAGATCCTGGAAAAGTGTGAGGGTAAGTCATTCTCCTGGAGCACCATCAAACTTTTAAGCTAATATTTTTGGAAACCCTTTTTTAAAAGTGTTGATGAAAAATCTTAATAATATATAAAAGAGACCTTCCATGAATAAAGTAGAAATTGGTGTCTCATCACACAGTAAATTCATAAATATGTTTTGTCAGTTTATGTGAAATGTATGTTATTAATTATTTCTCCTCCAGCATTTTTTTTTTATCATTTTCATGGCTCCCAGAATATTTTGTTGTATGAATATCTGAATATGCAATATATCAAAAGAAAGAGCAGTCCCTCAAAATCAAAACCTCGTTTAATACTAGCTTGATGCAGTCTTTTTTATCATCACTTGAATGTGGGCTGTTTCATAAAAAAAAAGTAACATTTTGAGTAAAAAGCTGAGAAAATCACGTTTTTTTTAAACGTCTGGATCATATTCAGAACGATGATCAAAACACAGATGGATCATCAACACCCCCAAAGCTTCACAGTCCTAGAGCTCGTCCTGTGTCGACATTTCATTCAGTAACATTAGGCTGTTTTGATTTATATGCTGTTTAATGTTGATGATCGGGTTATTTTTTACGTGCATCTGCTTACATATGATAATTCTTTTTTCTGCTGCTTCTCCTGTGTTTTGACCCGGAGATTCTGTACTCGTTCAGAAGACGAGTAATAGCGCCCCTACCGTATAACAGTGAAAACACGGAAAGCCGGAAATTATAAACCAACATTTGGTTCCAAAATATCTCGTCCAACAAAACGACCGCTCAGTTTAGGTTAAAAAAAAATTCAGGGTAACACTTAATTGCGATGGTCCACCCTAGACATTCTACTAACTACTGACATTCTAGTAACTTTGCTACTACAACTAATTCTCCTTATAGTATTAGTAGACAGTCTGCTAAATATCTGCTAACTCTTTATTGTGATGCTCCTCAACAGACATTTTATAAACTAGGGGTGGGAATCACAGGGTACCTCACAATACGATACACAATACACGATACATGGCTCACGATACCGATATTCCAATAATCAATATATTACTAGACAATCTTACAATAATACATCACGATATCGGTCTAACTTTGAAAACAAAATGCCTGTGAAAAGGTTAAGTCCAGGCTTTCTCTCTTTATTAAAGTTCAAACTGTCAGAAAACAGCACTAAAAGTTTTTCAGTCTGTAAACTAAATTGAACATTTTAAGTCAATTAAACATTTTCATTGAGATCCTGGTGATGGCGTTGCTAGTGGCGTTCATGTTCGTGGTATTACCCGTGCACTTTACTTTAACCAGGCAGTTCTTGTATATCGCATACTCTTTGTCGATTTTGTTTGTCCCATCAGTGGTATAAAGCCGAAGTACGTCCAGACTTTGGACTTAAACGTGTCTGGGGCATCTATTATTTTACTCACACTGCTGTCCACCATGCCGTTAAAAACCTCTATTTCATAGGCTTGTTAACTTATGTTCACGTTTCCCTCATTCATGTGTTGAGCGATGCCTTAAGGAGCCATGAAGAGACACTGGGAGCAAGGAAGTCTATTTATTAATTAAAATATTGATATTTGGCGCCAGCGTATCGATTCTCATATCGCACGGAGAAGGAGAATGATATATTGCCCTATCCATATTTTGTCCCACCCCTTCTATATACTATAAGTAACTTTGCAACTACATGTCAACTTATCCTACTAACCTAAACCCTTTCACCTAACCCTAACCTAACAGTCCACAACAATCTACTAAATCTCTAATGAGAGTTACTGTGGTTG